>NW_013530472.1:390854-818791 GCF_000836235.2 Papilio xuthus
AGAGAAACATTTACATTTTCCCCAGCGCTTGTGTATTCAGTTTGATGTAAAAAGAGTTCAGTGTTTTTTGTACAGTCCTCGAAAACGTATTGTGTACGCAGTTTTGTAAATGTTACAGTTCAAAATATCATCAATATTGTTATGGAATTATTTATACTTTTTTACAATGACGCATGATAGATGAATTTGGAAGATAAAAACTTTGTAAGCCAATCGCACAGGATAATATTATAACCAGCAATCTTTCCTTTGAAGTTCCGTTAAAATAGGTGCAATCCTTCTAGAATTTGTCCAGAATAAACGCGGCCTTACCATAGATACACAGACAGGCTGAAAGTTAGCATTTATAAAAATTGGCCTTTCGTTACACTTCATGTGTATGCAATATGATTTTTTTTTCAATGTTACATACAGACACTCCAATTTTATTAATATGAATGGACTTATATTATTCTGTTTACGAGGACAAGACATTAAAAAACATAATAGTGTCTTGAGTAGTTGGATGAGCGTATTATCTTATTATTAGCATTTAACAATTTCTTTACGTTCGTGCAGAGAACAGCTGATTTCAAACATTCAAGTGGCAACAACAATCGACTTTGCCGCGAACTTACTACAACTTTGCCGACTATCACTTAAACTTAGTGTCCTTGTCAGTATGTTGTTTTGTTAAGCTTTGCTTTGCTACTTTGACCAAACAATATACAGTTAAGTAGCTGATATATTACTAAACTTCAGATTGTTCCAATTTATATCTTAAACTACGACTAGACTATATTTATTGTTAATTGATTAAAATATGGAATTTCAAATAATCTCAACGAACACTACCAAGAAGGTCAGCCACATCCTGGTGCATGCTGGCTTGTGTCACGACTAGTTCTTGGTGCCATACATTTAACCATAACGTTTTAATGCGGATAAACCCTTAACCATTTAGCTTTGTCACTTTTGAATGAGTGAGAGCTTTGTGTTTGTGTTTGTATGACTTTCAACATTTCATTTACGTTTCTTTATCTATCTCTTATTTTGAAATACATTTATTTAAATATATGACAATAAGTTTGTTATAAATATCACCCAATGAGTGAATCGGATAAAATTAAGCAATAAAATTACTTTGATACAGAAGTATTTCCAAGCTAGATATACAGGAAGGTAAATTGGCGTGTTATCAATGGCCAATTAGTAAAACAAAGTGATCGTTCCGTCGTGTAAAGTGCATGTCGGTAACAGAGCGCTCGTCCTGTCATTTATTGCAGAGAGTTCTCTGTGAATCAGACAGCTGCGCTCTGTGCAAACCGCACGCCCTCTGGCGAATGTCTCAATCACGAATATCTACACATGTACTATTTTATATGATAACGTTTATTTTAATGCATTCATGAATATCATTTCATAAAATTTACTAGCACTAAGGCCCCTTATTGCACAATATCAGTTAAATGTTTATTGTCCGTCTGGTATAACCGCTGAGAGATTTGTAAATAGCCTTACCTATGTCAACATTTTAACTAAAACCTCGATGAAAGGTGGATTAAGATAGAGGTTTATTTGAAAATATGGGAATTTAAAGTAAAGCTGGCTGAGACTCTGTACACGACACATGCCAAAAGGAACATCTATGCCGACGCTTATTAAATATACATAAATAGTATACCTCGATACTTATTAATAATGTATCATATTAAATAACGGTGGCCACCGCCTTAGTGTACATCATACATTCTGTGTGGTTGACGTCGTCAGTGAAACGCAGCCTTTGTAGTCGACAGAATTAGCATTTCACAAAGCATTTCTCTCCTCCTTTATGCATATCTCGGTTTACACGTCAAAGGGTTAGAATGAGGCGGCTCCAGTGTTCCCGACACATAATCACGTTGAAGAAAATATTAAATACGCCATTTACATGCTAGCGGAATTTATGAAGAGGTTTTTTAAATACATAACGAATTATTTAAAACTAAAATAGAGATTCCTATTGGAAATAGAACCGAAGAAAACAGTATTAAAATAATGTAATATGTATTAAAAAGTCACAAGACGAAATAATTTTTTTTTTTATTATAAACAAAATACATTCACACAATATCAACAAAAGGATGTCTGTAATTCAACGTATGCGATAAAGGTCGCCACAAAACTGCGCAATGTAGTTCAAATCGCTGCGTCTTTCAGTTTGTGGCTAACATTTCTAAACTATTTGCCTCGATCCGCCAGCCGTGCCTTCTCTATTACGCATTGAATTGAGCCATTTTACATAGGAACATATACAGAACAATTAACACCGGTTTTGTATGATAAATCAACTGACCTTTCTTGGTAAACAATATACAACTATGACTTACATTCGGAAATATTCCGACGTAAATACACGGTGTTGATTTTATCCTTTTTATCTATACTTTTATTAATTTATTCCTTTTTTCATTAACATATTGTAATGTCTTATTTTAGACTTAAAATCTCTATGACTATCTAAACAAGGTTCGTAGTTTATAATAATAAAAAAGGTAAATGTATTGCTAAAAAAGTTCCAGAGACAATATAGTGTACAATATTCATACGAGTAAAGCGCTACACTAATGATAGGTAAATACAAGTCTTATTTGCGCAGGGACAATGAGGTTTTGTGTAATTCTGGCAATATGAATGAAAGTATAAGTAAGTATGAAGCATAAATTATACGTGGTACTTTTCATGCGTTGTCGAGAATGCTTTGCATTTATATTCTGTGAAATTTAAAGTCTCTCTGGATAATGAGAACCATTTTATAAACTGTTCTAATACTGATAATACAAGTAAAGGGTAAACGAATTAGTTTTTATCTCTGCGGTTTTTAAAACATATTAAGTTTAGTAAACATTTATCCGAGTTTGTGTTTTAAAACGCATAGGACAAACGTAACAGATTTTTATTTATTTACAAAGATAGATTGCATTTGTGTACCTCTCAACAATATTCAAGTCGCGTACCGAATTTCGTTACCGGTGATGAATTTTTCTTAGTTGTAAGGAAAGTTTTATAAGATTTATTATACATCTGTACGTGAATCCATTTAATTTTTATACGATTAGATTTTTTTATTTTTGTCGCAAAATTAATATATGTATTTGTTTTAGAGAAATATGAATAAATAAGAATTGGTATATTTAAATCAAATAACTACGTGTATTTTGCTGAATAAACCACCAATTATTTTAGTTGCGGATATTATAGCGAAACTAAATTCTGAGCTGGATTTACTGAGACTTTAAATTGATTCGTTAAAAGTTTCTCCTCCAGTTGTGTCCTCTTTGATATCAGCTTTCCTGATTTAAATATGATATTATTATATGTTATTGTTAAGTTGATATAATTATATTTTTTACATTAAAAAAACCACGAGATAATTACTTAAATGAATCAGTTCAATTTATCTGTACCATTTAAAAGCTTAATATTATTTGAAAAATGATAATATGTAAAACATCTTACAAGTATTAAGTCAATATTACATAATATATTTGTATATTTTACATGCGGAAACTAAACTACTCACAGTTACAAACTCTAATATTTCAAACATTAAACTTTCAAAAGTAAGACAGAGATAAATATGCTTGTTTATTAATTGCTTTAAACTCACATCTTTTACCTTCTTATTAAGAAAAATATCTCTAGTATTTTTATTAACAAATGCGAAAGTTTGGATATTTGTTAGACGGTATATCTTCAAAACGGCTCCGTGGATGTCGCTAAAATTTTTTATAACTGTAGAACATATTCTGGTAAAACATATAGAGTACTAACTAATTGTTTTTTTTTTGTCGTGGTCGACAGCTAATATTTTATAAGGTGGCACACTCTTCAGACAAAACACAGAATTATTTGCACTTTACTCCTGTCTTCTGTGTGGTCGTGGTGAAGGGGGAGGGGACGTGGTGTCACCTCCTGTGTGGTAAGGTGTGAATGATGATGATGTGAAGGGTGAGTGCGGCGACAGGTGAAATGAGGCACAGTTATATTCACAACACAGTTTATTATCACTCACAGTCCACAACAAATAGTAAGAAGGAGAGTACAACACTGAGAAGAAGAATACAAGTAGGAGAAAGAGAAATGCACAAATTCGGATAACAAAATAACAAGTTGCGTAATCGAAAGCGTGGTATGTCGCGGGCGCTGCGGAACTCCACTGTCGTTTCGCGCGTATGCAAAACCGGTCAGTGACCCCCGCTCAGCTGTGCGTTGCAATTCGAATTTGCCAATCAGAGGTCAACAAATCGACGTGACGTCGACCACTCGACATGCACCCGTGTTTATGTGTGCGTGTATGCGTGTGATGTATGTGCGTGTATGTGTGACTGTGTTGCGTTCTAGGGAATATGTAGGAGGTCACCTACATCACCCCCCTCCAGAGACCTGGTTAAGGGCGATAAAAATCGGTGAACTTCACCTTACGTCCCGAACGGGTCGTGTACTGCTTAGTCACAGGTTCGTCATTAGTTGCGAGACTGTTATTATTGTCGCATAAAATGTACGCTGGCTTAAGACGATCAATCGAGACTGTAACTTCCTTCCCGTTAATTAACAAAGTAAAAGATTTGTCGTTCCTAGAAACGACCTTATGAGGACCGGTATACGCAGGTTGCAATGATGCCCGCACCGCGTCTTCACGCAGGAAGACGTGATCAGTACTGGAAAGGTCCTTAAAAACGAAAACACTTTTGCTACCATGTCGCGAGGCTGGTGTTGGGCTTAACTGTTGGGCAAAAGTGCGCAATCGAGCGGTGAAGTCGCTGATATCAGTTGTACCGCTACTTAAAGGATCAAAAAATTCGCCGGGTAACCTAAGAGGCTCCCCGTAAAGAAGTTCAGCCGACGACGCGTTTAAGTCTTCTTTGAACGATGATCGTACGCCTAGCAATACCCACGGCAAAGACTCGGTCCATTTTTGTGGCGCATGGCACATTATAGACGCTTTTAATTGCCTGTGAAAACGTTCAACGAGACCGTTAGCTGCTGGGTGGTAAGCAGTCGTACGCTTGTGCTGAAATCCGGCTATTGTCGCGAGGTGTTGGAATAACGCTGACTCGAACTGTCTGCCGCGGTCTGTTACGATGTCCGTCGGGCAGCCAAAACGCGATATCCAGCACGAAAGCAACGCTTTAGCCACTGTCTCCGCTGTAATATCCGCGATCGGTACAGCTTCTGGCCACCGCGTGAAGCGATCAACGCAAGTTAAACAATATCGGTAACCGTCTGATAACGGCAACGGCCCTACGAGATCGATGTGTACATATTTAAATCTCGCGCGGGGCAAATTAAACGTCCCGAGCGGTGCGTTAACGTGTCGCGTAACCTTACAGCGCTGACAATCTAAACAGGTTTTTGCCCAATCACGACAGTCTTTCCTAACACTCGGCCATACGTAGCGTTCTGCGACTAACTTCGCTGTTGTATTAGCGCCTGGATGGCTCAACGAATGTAAACAATCGAAGACCTGCCTACGGAAATATTTTGTAACAAACGGCCTAGATGTCGGTGTACTTACGTCGCAGTACAATGGGGGTCGACACCCGGGTAATGTTAATTTTTCTAGACGTAACGACGAACCTTCCGTTATTAATTTTTGAAGTTCGTGGTCATTAGCCTGACTTTTAGCTAAAGCTTCTAAGTCTAGAGGTTGATCTAACGCTTCGACACGAGACAAAGTGTCGGCAACAACATTATCCTTACCGGAAATATGACGGATATCCGTCGTAAATTGAGCAATGTAATCCAAATGCCTATACTGTCTAGGCGAACAGTTTTTCTTCCTTTCGTGGAATGCGAAACTGATCGGCTTGTGGTCAGTATAAATGATAAAATGCCTAGCTTCTAACATGTGCCTAAAATATTTAATGGCTTCATAAATAGCTAACAATTCTCTGTCGTAAGGTGAATACTTAACCTGAGATGGACTTAATTTACGCAAAAAGAATGCAAGCGGTTGCCACGCGTTATCTGCAAATTGTTGTAATACAGCGCCGATAGCTGTGTCCGATGCGTCGGTAATAAGTGCGAGTTTCGCTTGGCAATCCGGGTGCGCTAATAATGCAGCGTTTGAAAGGGATTGTTTACAGCGCTCGAACGCATCGAGTGACTCATCTTTCAATGTTATCGGTTGGTTGTTTTTTACTATTCCAACTAATAACTTGTTTAGTGGTGCTTGCGATTCGGCCGCGCGCGGTAAGAAACGTCTGTAAAAATTGATCATTCCTAGAAAACGCCGTAGTTGACGAATGTTAGTAGGAACGGGAAAATTTTTAATCGCTTCTATCTTAGTGTCTAGCGGTTTGGTGCCACTCGCGGAAATGTGATAACCTAAAAATGACACTTCTCGGGCTCCGAATACACACTTGGACACGTTAATGACCATACCGTAGTCCTTTAGACGTTGGAAAATTATACGTAAATGGTTTTTGTGTTCTGTCTCGTCTTTTGAAAAAATTAAAAAATCGTCTAAATAACAATAACAAAAATCAAGTCCTCTTGTCATTTCGTCCACGAACCTCTGGAACGATTGCCCTGCATTTGAAAGGCCAAAATTCATGAACGGGAACTCATACAAACCAAATGGAGTTGTTATTGCGGTTTTAGGAATGTCCTCAGGACTCACAGGGATTTGGTTATACGCTTTAACTAGGTCCAGTGTACTAAGTACTTTACACCCTGCTATACTGTGAGCGAAGTCCTGTATATGCCTAATAGGATACCTATCAGGAATTGTCCTGGCGTTTAACATCCGATAGTCTCCACAAGGACGCCAACCGTTGTCCTTTTTGGGTACCAAATGTAACGGTGACGACCAAGGACTTTCAGACGGCCTAGCGATACCGCATTCTAACATAGCCTGGAATTCTTCTTTGGCGATTTTTAATTTATCTGGAGCGAGGCGACGAGGTGAACAAGAAACTGGTGGGCCTGGTGTAGTGCGAATATGGTGTACCGTGTTGTGTGGTATGATGCGGTGCGTGCCGGATGGTCGGGTAATATCGGGAAAGTCCGACAAAATTTTATGGTAACCCGAGTCACCCGATTGGACTTTGACCGACGAAATGTCGTTGCATTTAACTCGCAACGCACAAGCTGTTACAGATGTTGTATTGTCTATTATGCGTTTGTTACGACAGTCAACTATTAAATTGTAATGATTTAAAAAATCTACACCTATAATAGGTTTAGTCACATCGGCAACAACAAAACGCCATTTAAAAGTTCTACGTAAACAAAAGTCGAGTTGTAAATGAACATAACCATAAGTATTTATACAAGAACCATTAGCGGCACTTAGCTGATACGTAGTCCGTGCACGACGCTCTCGCAGCAGCGACCGCGGGAAGACACAGAGGTCGCTCTCAGTGTCGACCAGGAACTGTGTCTTGGATTTGCGATCGGTGATGAACAGGCGACCAGTTGAAGAGGGGCAATCGTCGGTCGTCATTACCGATTGCCTCTGGAGTTTTCCGACTTGAAGTCGCATGGAGGGCAGCACTTGGTCGCCTTCTCGGCGAACTTAAAGTGGTACCAGCAGACTGGGTGGCGCCGGTAGCTGGATTGGGATCTCGACGAAGAATGCTGACGATCGCGTGGTCGGGACTTGCTGCTTGATCTGCCGCTTCGCTGTCTGAGGGCCAGCTGTTGGACCTCTTTTCGTAAAGCAGCGATCTCCCTGGCCAAGTCGACATTCTCACTCTGTCGGCTGGTTGATGCCACCTGAGGTGTCGAGGGGACAAGGTCATTGATCCTATCTGCTATATCCGCCATCTCTTCAATTGTGGTAGAAGTCTGTCCAGCCAAGACTGTTTGAATGCCGGTAGGTAACCGGCTGACCCAAACCGTCTTCAAAAAGTCGGTTGAGATTTGCGACCCGCCTAAGCTCTCAAGTGCCGAAGAAACTGCGACGGCTTCCTGTCACCCATCTCTTCATGCATCAGCAGCTGCGTCAACTTCTTTTCTTTGGATGCAGTCAGTCTTTTTATCAGCTCCGTTTTCAGTTTTTCAAATTTGTTGGTGGAGGGTGGATTGATAATTAAATCCTTGACCTCCTTGGAGTGCAGGTTTCCGAGCTGACCAATGGCATAATTAAATTTGGTCGAATCATTAGTGATGCCAGCAATGCTAAACTGACCTTCAACTTGGGCAAACCATATCTCTGGTTCCTCTGGCCAAAACGGTGGTATGCGAATTCCGACCTTACATACATGGACAGAAGGTTCATTTCGCAAAATCCGTGCCTCCTGGAATTCGTCTTCGGTGTTGCTCATCTTAGTGCTCCTCGGGGTCACCAATGAAGGGGGAGGGGACGTGGTGTCACCTCCTGTGTGGTAAGGTGTGAATGATGATGATGTGAAGGGTGAGTGCGGCGACAGGTGAAATGAGGCACAGTTTATTATAACTCACAGTCCACAACAAATAGTAAGAAGGAGAGTACAACACTGAGAAGAAGAATACAAGTAGGAGAAAGAGAAATGCACAAATTCGGATAACAAAGTAACAAGTTGCGTAATCGAAAGCGTGGTATGTCGCGGGCGCTGCGGAACTCCACTGTCGTTTCGCGCGTATGCAAAACCGGTCAGTGACCCCCGCTCAGCTGTGCGTTGCAATTCGAATTTGCCAATCAGAGGTCAACAAATCGACGTGACGTCGACCACTCGTCATGCACCCGTGTTTATGTGTGCGTGTATGCGTGTGATGTATGTGCGTGTATGTGTGACTGTGTTGCGTTCTAGGGAATATGTAGGAGGTCACCTACAGTGGTATTGCACCGTGCGAGCCTATACGTACATTAGATGTAGTTATTGCTGACGTCGATTACGTTTAAAACTTTATAATGTTTGAATTTTTTATTTTATGCAAAACCAAACCTATATTTGCATCACTGAATGCTGAGTAATTTCTTTCGCCACTACATATCTTATCTGAGTATTTAAGTCGTGTCCATCGTCACCACCTGTAGCCCAGACGTCCTGATTGATTTACAACTGTGAGATGTAATTCTATATGTATTCTTCCCAGAGTGTCTACGGCTGTACACACTGCATAAAATATTTTGCACTCTGAGTGGTAGCTATCACAAAGTTAAACAGTCAATTTCATTAAATTACCGGCTTTATAACAAGAAATTGCGACAGAGTTTTTTAATAGCACAGAAAGCTTTTAAATGAATATCCACAATGAATGCAACTGGTGAGAATCCGATTACTTTCCAGTATAATTGTTCGGCTCGCGGCTCTGTTACAACTATCTGCCGCAAATCCGCTTCGAATTATTTAATTTTCTTTCACCGCACGAAGGTTGAATCTTCTTTTTACGGACATACAAAAAATAAGTAATGCTTGCTTAGCAATCTAAGTATTCCAAAAAAGGACGATCCAAAAAATAAGTTATTATTTTTTTGCCTCCTTTTCTTTTTTCATCGTGGATAATTTGTCATGGGAAATTTAATTCTCTCTATTCAATTTTTTTATATTATATGTATACTAGCTGTTGCCCGCGACTCCGTCTGCGCGGGATTATAATATAGATAGTAGCCGATTCTCAGACATACAGAATTTGCTCACAAAATTTCATGAGAATCGGTCAAGCCGTTTCGGAGGAGTATGGGAACGAAAATTGTGACACGAGAATTTTATATATAAGATTAAATTGACATTTCGAACTTAAATGTTGGTAACCTATCGTAGTTTTAGTTTTTTTTTAATATTTCGTGAAACAATATTGGAATAAGTAGGAATTTATGGTAGTAACTAAAACAAGAATTTACTTTGCCTTTGTGTCCTAACAAGCTGAATATTAAAGCCGATTGTAAATACATTTCTCCTCACGGGAGCTGCAAGAGCTTACTAAATTAAGATCCTGTTTCGACACAATCCAATAAACTACTGCACAGAATTTAGGATTAAGTTGAGAGACTTCCCAGCGTTATTTAATATACGGACTTGTTTATTATTTTAAAGATATACTGCAGAAATATTATATATTATTAATTATTTTAATTTTAAACGAAAACCAGCTAGAAATTGTTGAATTTAGATAGGTTATATTCAATTAACGTGAACGTTAACGTAAACGAACCCTATTTTGATTCGTTCGTTTTATTGAACCTAATATATGCCAGGTTGAAGTAAAATAAAATTGGATTCGCTTACATTAAGAATCACGTTTGCTTTTGCCTTTTTGTAGTTAGCTGTGAATGTTACCACAATTCTTTTGGAGCGAACTGCAATTAAATTTCACAAATCTTTCGCCTTATTCTTAAAATTTCGCCTTATTTAAAAATAATTATTTGTTTTTATATAATATATAGTTTAAGAAGGTACCATTGATACTGTTTATGAGACACGGAAGAGCGGGACTTCCAATCACAAGCCCGTTATGGTTGCTTAAATGGAAGTCCCGGCACAAATGTTAGTATGTACCATTTTTGTTAAAGTAATAAATCATTTTTCATTTTCATTTTCATTTTCATTCTAAAGGTATGGACAGAATACGTTCTATGTTTATTCATTCTATAATTTATTTTTAAAATGTTATTTTTAATTATTTCCTCTTTTGTGAAGACTTTCATGTGACATGGACAACGTTCTGTTTTCACATTTAGGCGATAAAAGTGGTGCGGCCGCACCGCACTGTTGTGGTTTACGAGGTCGGCAAATAAAGGACACGTGGGTTGTTTTGTTGCTCCACTGATGCAGCACAGTCACTGCATTTGGCCCCTTTGTAATTAAGCTTTGTATGTGCAATGTATTCGTGTGTAGTATTATAAATTTAGCGGTGAGTTTTGTTAAAATATCCGACTAATAGGATAGAATAATGTTTATTGCAATGAATTCATTTTTGAAGAACAAAATGAAATGCTATCTCTTCCTGTCTACTTATATAACGCAATGTATTTGTTCCTCTGTTTCATTTAGTATTTTATTTAACTTGAGAATAGAATTATTGGGTAATCCCAATAATTTCTTCTAAAAAATTATTTCTTTGATGAAATTGGGGCATAGAGCATATAGAGATACATCGAGCAAAGGAAACTTACCCAAACTATTCGGTTAGTTACGTGGCCTTTAAATAAATATGTATCCGAAATGTAGAAAGTTATTGGTGACTTAGCTGACCTGCTCTTTGGCAAATGATCGGAAAGCCGAGGTCAGTGGGTCACCTCAGTTGTTATCGTGATATATTTGGTTGCTGCTATTCCAATTTTCACTTGTTTAATTCTCCAGACAAGTTATTTAAACATCATCAATATTCAATAATTTATAAACCCTAAACAGACCTTTTTAGATACGTATATGCCTTAAATGTATTTACATCTATATGTAAGTACCATGAAATGTAATCTTTCTTAATTAAATTTTCAATAATACTCTTTATATTTGTCATATCTGAACACTAATTACTTACCATATGGCCGCATACGAAGAAAGACGCAGGAACCCGTAGTTGACGAACTTGTATCTAGAAGCACGAGGTGTGACTGGATCACACCAAATGGTAACATGTAACGCCTGTTGTGTCAACATATACTTACATGTTGTTAAATACTTGGAAAGCCTCATCGATGTTTGTATAACGTACTATTCTAAAACTATTCTCATAAGCTCTATAGATGAACAATAAATTTTTTGTAAAAAAAACCTTGTATCTGAATAACTATAAATGGTGTTTTTTTGTCTTTCTTTACTAACAACAGGTACATTGTAAGATATTTTATCATAAAACATATCTCCAGAACGACTGCGTGCATCTTGATGAAATTTGGTTTAGATGTAGATCAGTTATCCCGCGCGAACAGAGTCGGAGGCGTTGTAAAGTGGACTAGTCATTTCGATTGCTAAGCTTTTGGCAACTGCAATAGGCTATATAAATTTGCAGCAAAATTTATACAGTTTGTATTGCAAAAAATATTTGCTACAATGCTTGAATTTAAAAGTTTGGCAACTGTGTCCCGACCACCCTAATGATTTATGAATTAAACTTTTTGTATGGTAGCCAATTGTCCTTGAAGTTTTTTTAAATAAATAAAAAGAAAAAATAACACCTCAATATATGTAGATATCGTATTTAAACATTGGTTTTTCTTCTTTGGATGGTTGGTTTCTTTCTTCTTTTTACCCGTGATCCAAATGAGTATCGTAGACCTTCAAATGTTGGGTAACCAAGTTTCTTTCAATGTTATCTTTCTATCTCCAAAGATTGGAAAGCATCATTTTATTCAATCAAGCTTGACTCACAGGAGCATATTGTCTTATCACGAGTATGAATGTATGTATTTATGTAAGTGTTGTATATTTAAATGAATGAAGCATATGCATTCAAGGTATCTGAATATGAATTTGATAAGACGAGTGAGTTGAATAAGATGACGCATCTTTACAGAGATTTAAGACGCACATATTGACTTGCTCACCTACTAGCATATCAGTAGAGCGGGTGTAGGTCAACTGGTGACATAACTCTGTGTCAGGATGAGGGAGAATGAAAAGTCTATTTTGTGCAAGGTACTTTTACCACGATTTATTACATAAAACAGCGATCGAGGAAATGTATCGGCAGCCTAGAGGCGCGGACGGCGGGCGAGGGCGGGGCGTAGGGGTAGCGGGGGAGAGGGGCAGCGGGGCGCCGCTACCACCGCCCGCCGTCTAGCGCCATCGCGCGGCAAAATAAATAAACATAAATACAACAATCAACTTTTATTTCAATTCATAGAACCATATAAGTTACCAAAGGAAATACTACTCGTACATTTAAAATTAATATGGTTTTATGTTGTTGCGATGTTTAGGGACAATTTGCGTCCAGTGAAAGGGACAAGGAAATAAATAAGGGAGGCGGAGGTGGCGGCGCGGAAGGGCGCGGGGGAGGGCGCGGGTGGGGGTGGGGGTAGGCGATACTACCGCGATGCTCTTACATACAACTCCTTCTTATCACGATACCTTATAATATACCCATATTACATTTTTTACGGAGAAACAAATAAGTATAATATATATAGGTATCATATATTACGTAATTATATGATAATGCGTAATTCAATGTATACGATTTCGAACAAAGATGATGGAATATGAAAGCGCCGTTGAGCGCTGCGATTAACATTAACACGAATTACATTTAATATCATTTTGATATGAAACAGTGCAATTCAAAAGTTCTACCGTCACACCTACACA
Organism: Papilio xuthus; assembly: GCF_000836235.2. NCBI lineage: Eukaryota > Metazoa > Arthropoda > Insecta > Lepidoptera > Papilionidae > Papilio > Papilio xuthus. The sequence continues at coordinate 404,057 of NW_013530472.1, forward strand.
GCGGTATCCCTCACATGTAAAACTTTGTAGAAAAAACATTTTATTGTTCTCGCTTTTTGTATTCATAAAATACTTTCAAATGCAACAACACCTTAGTCTTAAGTTCATAAACTTTTTTTATTTCAATAAACATTCAATTGACTCATTTATCAACGACAAAAACCTACAAAAATATATAACATTAGCACGAGTCAAGAGTGCAGAGGAAACGTCCAGATGATGCAGTCAGTGCGTGAGACGCTATGAAAACGCGGCGGATACGCGATAGATACGCGATAGAATGCGACGGATACGCAACAGATGGGCGACGGGAGCGCCGCTCGAGGGTCGGTGTGAGGTACGCAGCGCCGATCCATACCAATACATACGCGGGTCCTACTCTTTACGACGCCAAAACACGAGTCTCTTTTATCAACTAAAAAAAATAATATAAACTTTCAAAAACGTTAACAACTACAGCCATAACAAAAATAGACTAATGACAACTACACTACGGAATCTACGTACTACTTAAACTATCCTACTATGTAAGTTTGAAACGAAACTAGTGTTCGCCCACTACGGAAACGACGGTTGTCGCGAGGCGGGGCGCCCGCGGATAAGGGACTGGGCATGCGGTGCCCTTGCGCCCAGCGAGCGGCGGCCTCGGAGGCGTTGAGGCTCGGTACGCGCAAAGGCGGTCGACATCTGCGGGCGCCTCGCGGGCTAATCTCATACGGAGCGGTCCTAAGAAGCGAGCCAGAGCGGGAGACATATAGGCCCCGGACGGGCGGTCGGCGCGCCGCGGCGGATCTCATCGGCCTCGGCGTCGCGTGGCGGGGACGGATGGGGTACAGGCGCGGCCGGCGAACCCTAGGCTGTCAACTCTACCTCATCGTCAGAAATTATACGATAGCATACTTCTGTACGTTGTCACTTTGACCAAGTTTTAATAACTGTTCTTGTCTTTTCTAAACTTGCGATGTTACAGACAGAACACGTAGTACACATAAATAATGAATGTAAGCAAGAAAACACAAATTTAAATAACTGACAGTCTAGGGGTTGTGATCGATTTTATTCGCAGTCAGGAGCAACATAATACGAGTTACGGTTGACAAGGGGGAGATTGCGATTCTCGTGTACGATTGCCTCGCGTCAAGTTCACCAGTGTATCGAGGTGCAATATTATTGACAGTGCAAGGGCCTGATCGCGAGCAAACCGCGGTGTCCGGGGCGTTGTGGGGACCTACTAAAACTACCTATATACAGACGCAGCCACTACACTTGCGCATGCGTACGCGAGCCACTTGAGCAAACTAGCGCGCGACCACGGCCGCACGCGACCGGTGCCGGTACAATATAAATATTCAACAACTTTAACTTAACGACGACCCGCGCCTGGAGCGATACGGCGGCCCGACAGCGCATCGGCTGCGGGACGACCGCGAGGCTCGGGGCGCGGCGCGACGCGCGCTGGGACGGGGACACTAAAACACCCTTTCCAAACAACGATTTCCCATAAATTTTGTTGGTCCGTACGTCGTTGACTAACCCTGTAGAGTATCGAACCGAGTCCGAGGAAGGAATTAGAGACGACGATAGAACAGACTTCGAAGCGGAACTTTGGTTAAGATTCACTTATGACACTAATAAATAAAACTTACGGTAACTGCAATATCGATTATTACTATTATAGTAGCGGTGTAACATCAAACAGAGCCACATCACCGATTCCAATCTCCTAATGATTACGTATATATTAATTATAACAAGAATCCTATACATTAACTATGTAAAGAACAACGATCACATGCATAATATAGTTTGCAACAGAAATATAAAACACTGAGGTTGTCATTAGCGAGGTGGCCCGAAAGAGAAGAAAACAAAGTACAGGAAGATATAGAAGAGAGGGATGGGAATAGACTTGTGTGTGATGATGGATGTGGTACCGAAGGGAAAGGGAGTAAGAGATGCACCAAAGTCACAGTTATAAAGTCCATAAGTCTCATACATCTAACGGTTATACGTCAATAAAATACATTTAAACCAAATATTTAAAAAGCTTCACACAGATGTTGCTGATGTGCCCGTAGCCGGCAGCGGCGTCGCCCGCGACCTGCAAATAAATTATATTGTTACACTACGCACCAAAATTATTAATACAAAGTGTGACACTACCAATATCACCATAGAAGTATTAGTACTCAATGAAGTAGGAATGAGTTGCGTTAATTTTTCTTATCCTTCCTAATGAAGAATTTTATAAAAAAAATACGCTATCAATTCGGCTCGTGTTGAAATGACCACCACAAATTTAAGTTTTTGAACTAATATTATTGATAAACAAAAACATTTTGAGAACTAATGTTTTACATGTTAGGGAAAACAGAGGTCAACATTTTTTGGACAAAATGAGGCTGATGGATTCCCTTTTTAGGCGAAACATACTTTTTTTTGTACCTCAAAGAGTTAAGGGTCCACGGGTGAATAAATAACAACTCTGGATTGGATTGTACTCACTGATCGTGTGGCGTGTTTGTGCAATATGGGGTGGTGGGGTCGCGGGTCTACACGTCCGCGTACTTGGACAGCTTCTCGCGGAGGATATGGTTCTCCTTCTTCAGCAGTTCCACTTCTTGTCGTAACCCCATATTCTGTAACATTATTACAATCTCTCTTAATTATGATATTCCTTATAACATGACATCACAAGTAAACAGTACAATGGGTAAAATAAGTAATATAAAATATAATTAATTATACGTCTTTGTTAAGCTTGTTATATCTTCTTATATGCCCCAGCGCATGTAGATACATGCGCTGGGGCATATTTTCCCGCAATATTTGAATGGCGGTCTCGAATCTACGTAATCAGGGGTATTGTTACGGAGATAGGTTACCTTCTGTTTGATATTGAAACCAGGCGTTTGGTCGCGGGTAAAAACTTAGTCTCACCTCCTTCTCGAGATAACCGGCGCGCAGGGCGATCTGGTTCTCTTTCATGCGGCGCGCGTCGCGGGAGCGCTTGGCGGCCATGTTGTTCTTTCGCCGGCGGGCCCAGTACTTGTCATCTTTCAGGTCATCGGGCACGAACTGCCGACGACGTCGATATGGGGTTAACACGCCGCTCCACATACTCATACCACCCTTCACCCACCAGTGGAACATAACACGCGAGTTACGACGGAGCCGGGGAGGGGGGAGCTCACCCCCCACTCACCAGATCCGTTGCGACGCCTGCGCGCAAACGCGAAACAAAACAAACTCACCTATGCAGGTACAGTCAAAGCATTACATTCACTTCCCACTTTGGATCGTACAGAAAGCTATCATATTAAGAGCTACAATTAGCAAAAGTCTCATAGCATCGTGAGCGTGAAACGACATTCCACCGAAATGGGTATGAAATAAACGTCCTCGACTGCATATAACGTAGCCATCTCAAATTGAAATATTGTGGAACGCTTTACTATATCGAGTTCAATGTTCGAGTTTGCGTGCTCCAGTAATTGTAAACCACTGTAAAAATGTTATAAATAAGCGTAACATAAAAATATTGATATTCTGACAAACAATTTCTGCAACAATTTCCATCTCGTAAATAAAAAGTGTAGTTTTTTTTTCTCTAAATGCAATTATGATAAAAAATCATAAGACCAATTATTTGCAATGCAAATTCATCTATAATACATGTCATCCATTTAATTGTAATTAACTTGATAGATAAACAAAGACTGACTCGAGGCGATTAACTTCAATAGATTTATTAGAAAAAATTTCATTAAATTCTATACAACACAACTCACGCACGTAACCCAGCGGGGCAGGAAGAAACCACGGACCTTCATTTAACGCGATCCAATTCCTACATTCATACACCTTCACATACATGCGCCCGGTTTTGGCTGCTTTTAATACCACACTTCTCAGTATTTAACTTTTACTTTCGATGGAATTCTTTACCATAATATCCAATTCACTGAACCTCAAGTGAAAGTAGATCCAGTATTTCGACCTAAATTCTTTAACAAATACTTCACCAATCTTTTCATATCCTTTATAACGAAGCAATCAAGTCAGCAACAATTAGCACAGACGTGTTAATAACAATTTTTAAAAAAGGAAATGTATTGGACCATACAGTATTTATATCTTTTTGCAGTGCTAAAAACAGTATTTCCTTAGTGTGGCTCGTACAATAGTTAGAAGCTAAATTTGTTCTACGACGATGACGGATGTAATTTTTAAACTTAGCATCGTCTAAGCTGTTGCGTTTAAATTTCAAAGTGCATAAAACTCTCGGTGTCTAGTTTAAATAGTTTGACATTAAAAAAAAATTAAAACGTCTACTTTATCCGTTCCCTTATTTATTGTTAAATTTTTTAAAGATATAATACCCTAAATATAGAAAAATATGTTGCAGAAATTGTTAGTTAAATAAAAGTAAAAATCCATACCCTTTGCTCTACAACCGTTTAAAAATACTAAAAAGCAATCCTTATATTCTACAATAGTTGTGAATAATTTGTTACTGTGTTTTTTAACTATGTATGAATTAAACATAATAATATTTAATCGACTTACTGATAATAAATATTTTATAATGTATATTGTTGCTTATTTAAATGATATAGGTTTTGTTGTGATTTGATTTTCGTTGTGAGCATGTAGCTATTTTCAAACGATCAAATCGGATCAGAGTACTAAATCTGATTCTCTTTACGTGGCAATTAATCAAAAAGCACTTGGAGGTAGCAAAGTTTGCTGTGTTCAAAGTAGTCTATATCTTTTCTATTCTGTTAATCTCCAGCATTCTCTATGGCGTCATTATTCTTTCCCATTTATTTAAGAAATAGTAAAAAGGAGAAGAAAAAGTACATGATCTAAAATTGACATTAAGCATGATGCTTTCTAGAGATTAACCATCTAATACCAATTATATCTTGTAGGATATTTATGATTTTTAACAAAATCAACACGCTAATCTGCCGTAGAGATCCTATATCCTATAGTATGTATAACGAAAATTGGACAAATCTATCCAAATGGTTTAATGGTTGATAAGTAGATGCATTACTGTGAATTCCCACTGGCCATAACATTCACATAAACATAAAATAATATAAAGTTAGGTAAGAATTTTTAACATTTTCTTGCTATAAAAATGCTTTTTGGTATTTGAATGTTAGTCAGTGGAAAAATCACGATAGGAAATGTTGTGAAACAAAAAAAACTGTGTTATTTACAGGTTTAGTTTAAATTTGGAAAAGCGTTAGATAAGCTTGTGTGGTGCTGTGTTTTGTGTTGATATGTTTTGTGTTGGTATATTTCTGTGAAAAAAATAGATTTTCTTTTTTTTAATTTTTATTATCAAAATCGTTCGTACGACTCAAAATATAAATATGTTAAATGTCTGGTAATAAATGAAGAAATATTTATGTATTCGTAATTATAATGTATTTAATAAAGCCTCGGTTAAAACCAGTGCTTTCCAAACTCTGATTCTATCCGAAAATCGAAATATTTTTCTGTTTTATTTAATTTAACAGATTTATTTCAGTACATTATTTTGAATTTATTCACGAATTTACTTTAATATAAGAATAAATATGAAATGAAGCTAAGAGTGTGAACATTTATATTTGGTAGTGGCTAAGAAAGTTTGAAAACCACTGGTACAGTGATTGATATTTACAATAAAAGTTATTATTGTTAATAGCTCTTACAGCCGCACTCAAAGTCGTTGATTGGTCACTAAGGGTGGTCTGTATTGGTATAGATTTCAGATAAATCTGTACTAAAAAGGCTACTTAACGACTTTGAAAGTCGACTTAAGACGTATGAATGAGTGTTCTTAATTGAAATATTTTCGAACTTTAGTCTGTCTAACATATAAGATTGTATTGTCAGTGTGTGTGTGTGTTACAAGTGACGCCGCACCCCGCAGGCTGTTCGCAGCATGCTGCTAGGAATGATCAGCGCACTAACATCATTTACCTGTTTCCGGGACTTCTTGATCATCGGCTGCGGCTTGAGTTCTTCGTCGGAGAATGCACGCGTTCGTGGATCGAAGTCACGACCAGATGACGCCATAGAGAATGCTGGAAATTTATATAAAACTACGTTAGATCACTATATTTATATGTTGTTTTGAAAGTTTACATCTTTTTGGGAAAAAGTGATATTAACTTTCACTGTTGTAAGTGACACTGATGGTGATTAATTTGATATTCTAGAGGATATACTGAAGTCTATTTGTGTTATTTTGTGACTTATCACGACATTATTTTGTTCAATCCAAGAAAGATTCTTATTACCATTAATACATTTATATAAATGTAGAAATGCCTTCCTTGAATATCACTTCAACGAGTTACTCTAGTGTATTGGATAATTGTTAGCGTAGGTGATCACTTAACTATTATATTATAGTAAATTGAAAAAAGTAGTATACTAACTTGAATCGGCGGGAGAAAGCGGCGGGTTGATGGTATCCGGGCTCATGCAATCAGAGGGCGAGGGCGAGCGCTCGCGTTTGGTGACGGGCGCCTGCAAGCCCAGCGTGAGGCCCGTGCCCGGCCCGAACGCGGAGCCACCGAGGTGGCCGCCGCCCAGGCCGTCACCGGGCATGCCATTCTCCGACAGGAACTCGTCTAGGTCCACGTACTGAAAACATCCAACGTTACGTGTCACAAATCGCACCCTCACCCTCTCGCACCGCCTTCACGGCAGCACTAGGGCGCCTTATTCGGTGCGAACAAACAATATTTATCGAGCATTACGCATACAAGGGAGAAACGCAACAGCAGATATAATTATTTTAAAACGATAACCACTTCGCAACATGGCGTTTAATTCGCAAATGTCATGTAACATAAGTATCAAGGACATACGACATCTTAAAACTAAGATCATAGGAAGCACAGCAGGACAAGAGTCGGCTGCATATGACAGCCACTCTATTACCTAGTGCGCGCAGCCGCTATCGAGCAGCCGGTGAGACGCACACGACACGCAACACGCAATAGGTAATAAAGTTTGTTGTAATACTGACTTGTTGTACCTTGAGATCGGGATCGTAGGGCAGGGTCTTGTCCCAGAGGTTGGGCCCGAGGAAGGCAGCTTGCGCCTCCCACAGCTCGTTGTCATCTTTCTTGTCTTCTAGGGTGTCCTTGGCGTTGACCGACTTGCCTGTAACAAGAAGAGCGTGTGCCGTGTGACTTCAAGGCCGTGGCGGCGCGCGCCGTCGTGCGCCCGACAACAGCGCGTGCCGCCGCTGACCGCACAGCTACTCACTCGGCACGGTAGCACGACGATCTCACAATACAATACAAGGATAGCAAACACAGAGCTTTGACAATAAACGAATGTTTAATTGCCTCAGTAGGAAAGTAGCGCATGCTACATATATATAAATGTTTGTATATGTAACACTACACATACATTCGAACATTCGCTGAGCTAAAACTCGCTTTGACATAATATTATATCGTCGCAACAGCTAGACAGACTCGCAGACAAGTGATCATAATAATGTATGTTTAAAAATACGAATAAAAAAAATGTGCATGAACATGCAATTGACGTTTTTGTCACAAGTTGTCACTGGAAGTGACCGTAGCAACAAAAATGAAAGTTCCTACTAAAAAAAATCATTACTTTTCTGATCTCTTTCATTATTCGGTCTTGTTTACAAAATACAAGTTGCGTTGGCATAAAATATCTATTACTTTTGTTCCAGCGACGGGAAATTAAACCTTTTAGTTGTCCAATTGCGAAACTCGCAAATGTTTATGAGTACAAAATGAACATCGATCAGACAATCGATGTCAACTTCATATTATACACGGAATATATTTCACAAAATGTACCAATGAATTTTATTAATCCAATTGATGCAATAAATGATAACAATCAGCATAATTTTGTAATACAATATCAACGTAAATAGAGTTCTACTTCTATGTTTTACTAATTATAGAAGCAGCTATAAAAAAACACATACACACAAACACACACACACACACACACACACATTTATACGTAGATCTAGAAAAAGGAATCGTACGAAGTAATAACACTGACGATAATGTGTTACATCTACGCCGTTACTTTACATGTAAGGTATAGATAATCATATAGGCTTATAACTACTTCGAGAGTCGACATCTGAGTCTAGTGGTTCAGCTGAATGTTTATCCGCCTCTCTAAGCTATTGCGATTCCCTGTTTTACTTTATCAGTATAAATCTATAACAGTTTTTATATAAATATTTTTGTTTGCAACTAGCAGTTGCACATATCTTCCCACACGCTCCTTAATTGTAAAAGTGAACTCACATAATTAAATGCCCATTCTACGGAGCCATCAGAATAGTCGACTAATCATAGTCTCGGATTTAGTAAGTAGTTATGCATTTTCTTTTAATTCTTTTAAAATAGTTAGAACAAATACTGTTATGTCTGTCTACCCCGTTGGATGCAATATTGTTTTTAAATGAACGTAGAAATCATTCATTAAGAGTTTTCCACAAAATATTTTATAATTGGTGTGAATTTAACTGTTCTAACTGTAGATTATATAGTAAGCAATGACGGACACTAGAGTGAATAGTTTTGTGTGGGGGGAGGTGGGAAGGGGGAGGGGGGGTTTAGTTGTTCACGTGGCCATTGTGGAGGGGGCTGGGCGGGGTGGTGGTGGAGGCGGTCGTACGGGCTCCTCACGCGGCACAACACGCGTCATCACTAACGGCCACGTGACCACAGTCGCACTTTCGGCATTTTTAATTGAATTTTTGTACCAGACAACAGTATTTACTGCAGATTGTTTATTAAATAACTAGCCATTGTTCGCGACATCGTCTGCGTCGAATTGCCTATTTAATTTTTAAGTTTTTGTGTGAAAAACAAAATATATTCCACAAAAATGTAGACCTTACCGGGATAAGATCTATTATTTCCTAGTTATCAGTTAGTAAATATCCAAACATTATTAAGAATTTAGAAACAATTATTTTCTTACCTTACTGACTTTACAAGTACGCGTATAGTAAATTTTTTATCTTTATATTATTTAAATATAAAAATGAACAGTTTTTTAAACAGAAATATTTTAGACAGGTACCTCCGTGGATATAAGGAAATCTTTACGCAAATGGAAAAACCTATTACGATCACACGTACTATATTGGTTACGATTATTTTAATATATTGTAACAACTTTATAACAAAGACAACAATAAATATAAAAGACGGGAAAAAAAATAAAAAAATAAAGTATAAAACAAGTTTTCAGTTCCAACCAATAAGATAAGTAAGCTTAAGTAAAACATTGCGCGTAGTTGTCAAAAAAGAAACTTGATAAGTTCAGAATTTGATACTCTGAACTTCAGATTTTAAGTAACAAAACCATATACAAATCAAACTCACAATAAAAGTAAAAACAAAGTTTGCTTAATCTTTTCTCTTATTAAATTTCATTTCGTCAAACTTATGACGAAAATATAGAAATACTTAATGGTACAATGAATACAGATCGCTACAAATTGATTATAGATAAAGTTAATTAGTGGTTGTTATAATTTCCTTGTTGAAAAAGTGGTATAAACTTTTTGGTGGGGAGACAAGTCGGTGCAGGCGGAAGTGGGAAGTAACCTAGTTGTGTTACGTGCACCGCCACGCTTTCCTACGTTCCGCGCCGCGACACGCACGCCTCTATTGCACAACTCACAACATAAGAGTTTTCCTCCAACAACCAACATTCTAATCATTAATTAATTCATTACGCTATGGAAAATATTTATCGACGCTCCGAGCAACCGTGAACATTACAAACAAGGAACAAAATACTGCGTACTTTTATTAATTTATTTCAAAATAGAAGAAGTATTAATCGTCTGAATATTACTTATATCTGTTATAATACTTCAAAACTTTGCTTTTAATGAACCGATTTTGAAGACTCTTTAGTTTATATCAAAGCAAGTCATTGTTATGTCATCCCATTTTTATTTGGTCGAGATCTGTCGGTTACTGTTTGAGTTATTTGTAATAAAAGCATTAGCTAATTGAACGCTATTTTAAACTTTTAAGCTTTTATTACGCAACATTAAATTCAATGAAATAACGTCGATTGAAAATGATTTAGTCACAAAGGATTAAAGATTGCCAACACTGTGTTAACTTTATTATAATTGTTTAAACTTTCTTTAACAGAAATGATGTAAGTATTTATTTAGTTACGAGATACAGGAAAATCAATAACTGTTGAATGGGTATTCCTAGATAGTCACAAATCTTTACATCTTGGAGTCTGAGGAATGGATTGCAGTTATGTATTGACGTGAATATACCAGGATTTAACGTGCTACTATACGTTTAGTGTTTCTATTATTAAAACACTTTGGAACAGAACTAAACTATTCGAATTTAGTAAAAAAAACGAAACATATATCATATATCGAATAAATGATGTGAATAAAATGCTATGACATAGTGGAGTTTCTATGTGAAATTGCGAGACAGAATTTGAAGAATTGGTCGAATTTTAAAGAATGGTACATGTCTTAGGAACAATACAAAGTGAGGGTAATGATACACAGCTGAGGGATGCAAGTGGGACGATCGGTTGTGCCGGTTGTGGCGGCTGAGTCGATTGTATCGGCTCGCTTCCGGGGCCGTCGGCGTGCGCTCTCACTTTCATCGAGCAAGAGAAAGTCGGTGCGATGTCGTCACCGCGATACTATGCAAACTCAATCGACACCATCCCCCCCCCCCCCCCCCCCAGCACTAGTCACCAACCTTTTGGTAAAGTATTCCCTTGTCACACAGCCTCAGAATTTGTGTCCGAAACTACTCTAAAAATATTAAACAAATAAAATAACTAACAGCCGTGCTCAGAGTCGTCACTAACTAAGGGAGAAATTTAGTGTAGATTTATTGGTAAGGAAGTGCACTTAACAATCTTATGTGCAGGATTAATAATTATTCGAATGTCATATCTAACTATGTACCTTTCGGGTACCTATTACTACTAGTTCGTAAGTGAAAAGTACAGAACACCTTTATTTCGCAATAGCTCGGCGATGTTGGCTTCTTTCGTATAGTAGAAAGTTATTATAATTCAAATGAAATTTAAATAAAAAGTATCGTTAGCCAATCCACGAGGTAATAGTAAACTTTCAATAAATTAAATGATAGCGCCGACGGTTTATTCCGTTGAATGAATGAACAAAAAATCCGAGGCAAATTCGACAGTTTGTAGCACCTTATGTCAGAGAAAGTATTGTCGACATGAGCGGCGCGACCACTCTCACTTTCTTTAGTCTGTGGAAGAAAGCGGTGGCCACCCGAATCGCTCTCAGCTTTGCTATCCGATCAGTCGAAAGTTGAATTCGGAATATTCATTTGCAAATAAAACTATAAAACATTGCTTAATAACAAGGATTTCATTTCGTTGTATGACCTTTTGAACTTTGTAAGTGTTTAGTAGTCACGTACATTGTCTTAAGATGATACTTAATATCTACATACATCTTTACCAACTTAAACAAAAGAAATTTATTTCGTGTAGAATACGCGGTATTACATATGCGTATTATTCACGTAAAAAATTAAAACAGATGTGAAATTAACCAAGAGACTATTTGAAAGAAACAGCAAAACTAATATTGGTTTGAAAACTATTCTAACTTATTTTACCACAAACATTTTGTTGCACTTCAAATAGAAAAAGGGGAATTTAGGATGACCTGAAGATTATGTTGATATCTTCGAAAATTAAATACGTTATCCACGCATGAAGGTGTGTTTGAAACAGAAATAGACATTCTGAGTAATAAATAAAGCAGGATAAAAAATGTATTATAGCAGTGGGTGTGTTGTAAATAATAATGCAAGTAGCGAAGCGCGATTACATTTTAATTGATCAGCGGCGACGTGTGCGCAGGCGGCGATGTGTTGCGGATTATTGAAAGTGCAAGCGAACGTCAGTCGAATGCGCGAGCAAGCGGAATGCTGAGCGGGTGTTGGAAAGCTGTTGCGCAACCATTACTCCGCACTTCCTACTCGGGAAATATAGGTGAGGAGTGTGCTGCTAGTCGTCCGCGGCAGAGATTGGGGGGGGGGGGCTGAAGCTGCAGCGGGGGACGTAACGGGAAGTGGCTGCGCTTGCGCAACGGAGAAAGCCGGCGTTTTCCGGCGGCGTGCGATCATTTTCGTAAACGTGTGAATTGAGCGAAAGTGAACGAGAAAGTATCAAGCGCGACGTTCGGCTTCTAAATGCTAGTTGACGGAGATTTGAGTGAACGTTGACCCGCTTTTGTGGTTGTACGTGTTAAGTTAGGCAAGGTATTGTAAACAAAGCGAGACGGGCACGAGGGCAGTGGTGTGTCGCAGCCACAGCGCCGGCGCGGCACGCGACGTCCAACACGTAACAACAACACACCCCTTCCTACGTTTCTAAGAACTACCAACATCAGTCTATAATATTGGAGTGTTATGATGTTAAAACTGATAATTTTATTTAGTTTCATTGCTTTTATAAACTACTATTTTTGTTTTTGTTATAATAATAAATTTAAATAATGAGTTTAAGAATTAGTTTAATGCATTAAAACGAAATCAGAGACATTTAAAAAATATAACTTTCATCTATGCATATTCTGCATTTATATAATTAAATAAATATGTAAATTTATCTTTGCAAGTTTGATATATTTTGAGATCCACATTAAAATGATATCAGATCCTTGATTTCACCCATATAAATAGAGATCTTCTTAGCCTGGACATGTTCAATAATACGATCACGCAAACGAAGCTTGTCGGGGCTTGTTAGAAAATGTATTGTGAAGTGTTGTTATATTTTTAGCCGGCTTAAAAATAAGAAGCTTATTAATTTGTCTGCAATTTTATACTTTATATAAAGTCATTGAGAAATAAATATTCAACAAGTAATACCTCTCGTTAGAAATCAATTTCTTTACTATAATGGGTACAAAATTGCTAACGAAATGGACGTATTAAAATATATTTGTGTATGATTTTAGTATGTAAGCATCACAATGTATCTACTTTTAGGCCAGCACTCACAAGCTATGGAAGGTGAAAATACCAATGATTTGTTTCTTTAAAGTTTTTATAGTCATAATGACAATGTATCTGCATTGTATAAAGCAAAGAGAACTAGAAATAATTTCAATTAAGATTAAATTTAAAAAGAAAAAAATAGCAAATATTAAAATCTCTATGATTACAATTTTCAATATATTTAAAAATAACATTTGTCTGAAACTAAACTGAACTGAACATAAATGCTGAATTTCTAAATAGACTTCTATTTCCAAAGAAATCCAGCAACTTACATTTTAAACAACATCATAAATCATGAAAGCGGTTTGTGATGGTTTTTCTATTAGAATACCTACTATGTTAAAATTATTTCAGAATAGAGCTGGTTGAAAAAAAAGAACCATTAAAACACTATGATCAATTGAGGATTGACATAGAACGATTTCCCTTAGGGGACAGCGGTAGACACGTCGTCTTGTCATGACAATAATTACTTACCAATCACGTACTGGCTACGTACTGGCAAGCGGGGGGCGCGGTGCGGAAAGCGGGGGGAGGGGGGGCACATCACGTTCTACCGCTTATCAGCGAAGTCACGTTTAACCGTACGTCGCACATATCACCAGATTATAATTTCTATTGCAGACTGCAACAACAAACCAATTCGAGATTCAAACAGACAAGAACGCAGTATCTTTTTGCCCGAGATATATGAGAGTAGTATGTATAACTTAATGTGTATTGGAATGGAAAATTTAGATAAAACACTGGGTAATGAGGCAGTTGTAGCGCTGTGGCTCTAATGCAAGGAAATTAGTGCCTTGTTAAAAGTCATACGTCTCTATTTCGATTGTGTTTGTGCGCGATGTACATTGGCATTGTATAGAAGAGCTGTATCTACTACATTGCCTATGTTCCTACTCATTTTACGTCTAACCGAAGGTTTCCACTGAGTTAACATTTGAACAAAACATAACTGCATATCTATTTTTTTAATGATTAAATATGTTGTACAAATTCAACAATAAAGACTTACGGTTAAAGAAATGTCGAGACAAACAGGAAAGCGCCTTGATATATGTACATATATTAGACATAGTTAATAAAATTTTAACGGTATTTAATAACCATGCAAATGAAGATATTCATGATTTAAAAATATAAGTAATTATAAAAATAATTATAAATGGTAAAGTCAAAGAAATTCACTAATGTTGTGACGGTTAGAATAAAAAAGAAGTATGAAACATTGTTCATTAGACGTTTAATAAAGTAACTTCCACAATTCATACGTAAAGAAATACATATATCTAACTTTAGTTGAACTACCGAAGAAAACAGGAAAAGAGTGAGAAGTGAGAGTGTCCAATGAATAAATTAAACAACTTAATATTTCAATTTGTAAGCAAATATCAACAGATAATAGTAAATTTGAATATATCAATATACTTAACAATATAAGTGAAATACTTTATAAACGTTAGAATAGTGTTAGTGTTGCGCGGGCGCAAGGTAAAAGTAAAAGTGGGAAGGCAGTGCCAAACGACGCGGAAATGCAACGGAAGATAACTTTTACTCTCGAATGACGCCGGAAGCTGTCTCGCAACCGCACTGTAACTCTGTTTGTACACAAATACTATATAACGCGTTTGCTCTTTGTCGGGTTCCTATTACATCGTATTAATATCTTACTAATATTATGTTCTTGTACATAAACGCTGTAAGCACCATACATCAAATTGTTGTGAATCTTTAGAAGGATGTTCTGACGACGCAAAAGTGTGTTGTCTCACATGTTGTGTCTAGTTAATGTAAAAAAAAAAAACACTCTGTCTGGTGAATTTAAAGAGCTGGTAAAGATTCATAGTTTTTGAGATGATCTTGTTATTATTATTAAGACACTGGAAATACTGTTAATAGGTATATTCCTAAGACATCTTTCTATATAATGTACTATGTATCTATAATTTAATGTAGTTTTTAAGTAAGTTTTATATTAATTGCTCATATATTGTGGATCCGAGGGAAGGCCTTGTACGGCGTGTTAAACAGGTTTTCGTGACGCTTCCAAATATGATTTACGTCAAGTAACGAACATCAAACAACCTTCTAATATCACCATACTCACAATCGTAACGTCTTTATTAAATTCTCATAATTATTAAAATAACCATTTAGATGTTAAAAACAAAAAAGTAATAAGCAATACAACTAAACATTATTCAAAAGTGTCACGTCTTTGTTCACATCAATAAAATATTTTACCATTACATATGGTTCGATATGGATTTCTACACTAATGTTATCTAATTTAAATACGAGTACACGCAATTTTCCGTACTGACTTGACCTGTTATTATCTATAAGTTTAACGTAAAAGCGATATTGACATGCCAGATAAATACACATATTATAATAGGAAACATAAATGTAAAAATTAATTTAATCAAATTATACGAAAACGAAGGACGACAAGTCATTCAATTTTCTAAAGTATTCTCAAGACGAAAGTAAAAGTGGTTTTTGTGCCCACGCGCACGCGGAAGAAATCACGTGTTCGGGCGACGGGGGATCGCGGGGAGTCGAACAAGAGGGGGGCGAAGGGTGAAAGTCGCGAAAAGGTCGACACTTTTTCCCAAATATTCGGAGTGAAAGTACGGCGGCTACGCGCGGACTTATATCACAATAAATAAAGAGCCAGCGAACGGAGCACGAAAAAACAACATTCGTGTGACTACGACGTATCAGAAAGCTTCCGAGTTCAACTGACAGTTACTATGTTGAACACCGACATAGCGAGGCTGTTGCCAACAACATGACAAAGATACCTTAAGAATGTAAACGGATCGATGGGGATTAGAAAGTAAACTTGTTTAGCACGAGTAACACAAACATTGGCAGATTATGTTATCACAAATTACAAGCCACAATGTTTCTTTATTACTTAATAAATGCATTGATTCGCATTTGAACATTAGCCCTCTATGTTATGATTTGGACAAACATTGTAACTTATGATACATTATATAAAACTGATAATCACTTAGTGGCACGTTTTCCTTCTCACAAGGTTAATGCCTTATGTACAATACAAAGAACTAATATATTCCGTCTCTATTTAACTAACATTTTAATTTCCACTAACATAATTATTAGAAAATTTCCGAAATGAAGAATCAGTACTTTCAAGTTTAAATAATAATACTAAACAGACTCATTAAAGCCTTACAAATATTGCGAATAAATCGCTAAGGAAACTCTTTTTAAGTGGAAAAAATAACCTAAATAATATGAAAGTCAAAATCGTAGCAGAAATCAGGCCCTAACGTCTAAATATATTATTTTTTATTTCCTATACGTACATATACTTGATGTTACTTTAAGACCAAATATCTTATTTTCATATAGATTTATAAAATAATTGCAAAAATTAAATTTCAAGGGTTTCGTTTTCATTTTCGAAGTGTAGAGTTAAAGATAAGTTTGAAGGGCGGACTCAAATAAGCTATTAAGGGTCATCGAGTTTATTAATATGTATTCTACCGTTAAAAGTTAACAGCGAACGGTTCCTACTTTAGGAAATCTCACAAGATGTCAACATTGATTAGGTATTGGAGGACGTCAAGTTAACACCAATTACTTTAAAGCTGTGAGTGACCTCGCCCGTGTTAAATATACAGACAAATGTTCAGTTTTTACTTCTATATGTT
This sequence comes from Papilio xuthus, assembly GCF_000836235.2. Lineage (NCBI taxonomy): Eukaryota > Metazoa > Arthropoda > Insecta > Lepidoptera > Papilionidae > Papilio > Papilio xuthus. Next base: position 420,822 of record NW_013530472.1, read on the forward strand.
ATATTCTTGTAATTTTTATAAAAAAAATTGCGTCTCTTTGATTTTATCCACATGCAGGAACAGTGGACGGTAACGCTAAACGTTCTGTTGTAAAATTACCAAAACTTAAAATTTTAAATTTCGACATTCTGGAAAGACGAGAACGTGTAGACAAGTCATTACAATAATTTCTAGCAGTCTCCAGATTCATAAGTAATTGTGTACATTCATGAAACCGCTGATAAAACAATATCTTTTTGTTCTGGACTTGAAATTTTCAATTGTTAATCATTTATTTTAAAGTGACAAATGTTCCGATTGACGGACGAGATAAAATTTAGACACAGTTGACATGTTAATAAAATTATTAATTCTTGTTTTTTAACTAGGACAGACTATATTATCCATTATTGTTATTAGATTTTTATGTTTTCTAGTAGCTTTCTAGTAGTATTTTTATGTTTTAAATATTTTAATGATTGCACCATATTTTTTTAACAGAAAATATATATCTAAAAGAAAAATGTGACCTTTTCAAAAGTAAAAAGAACCGAACCTTGCATCAAGAGCACAATTTTTCTTTACGGCTTCCTCCCATCAATGTTGTACTAATCGAATTTGTGATCAAACTGCCCTCGACAATGGTCTCACGATTATTTTGTTTCCATGTCGATACAGCTTCAAAAATCATATACAATCTATTGAGCCTATGTACAATCGACGATGTTCATTACTATTCCGAATTTAAATAATTTAAATATTTACGCTAAGAGATTATGAGCGCGGCGCAACCTTGATATATTAAAGCTAACGGCGACGGCGACACACATCCTTGAATGTCATGTTGCTTGTTCGTCGCTTGGAAATTCAACGTTAGATAGACGATAGACTTAGACCAGGAATTTTTCAAATTAGGAGTAAAAATTCCGTCGTACTTTTCTCAATAACGTACACAGTCAAGTGTATACAGTTATGAGTGGATAAAGCACTAACAATAAATAGGTATCGCCGAACAAAGATCCGTAGATACCGAAAACTTTCCGACGGAGGCTCAGCGACAGGCGACGGTCGCGCACTTTCTCTTTTGGGCAGTAGTCGCGGGCGGGGAGAAAGTGCGCGAGCGCTTCCCGGTCGGCGCGCGTCTACGATGGACAGGCGATACGATGGTGCTAGCGGCGGCTGCGGGAGCGAGCACTGACCGTTGACAAAGACGTGTTGCCTCCAGATGTGATACTGGCTCCAGCGATCGTCGTCCTGCACGTGGCCGTGCTGCAATTGCGGCAGCGAAGGCAGGGGCGGCGGGGGCGCGGGCGGCAGCAGCTGCGGCGGCGGCGCCGGCGGCCCGAGCGGCTGGATAGGTTGAGGGTGCTGATACTCCATGGGGCAGGCCGAGGCGCTTGAGGTGCGCTCTTTCACTGTTTACACATCGCGGCGCGGGCGCGGCGGAGCGCTCGGGGCGCGGCAAGGCGGGCGTGCGAACGCGGCGGCGTGCGGCGCGCGAGTCGCCTCGCCGCGTTCAGGCGCTGCTGCCTCCCCTCCGCCTCCTCTCTCACCACCCGCCACCACCAGGTCCTCCCCCCACCACCAGCATACCGCCTTCGGCTTCCGATGCTTCCTCGCTGCGTGGCACAGTTTTTAATTGCGGTGACATAATAGCGATGCGCGATCACTCTCGTCGCCGATAACTGATTACTGGCGCATGTTATGTGTGCACGCGGCTGCACGTGTCACGCGCACATAAACAATGCGTCCCCCTGTCTACTCTCCTCTGCTCTGCTCTCTTAATACTTCATTCCAGCTTCATCTCCCAAATACTTCTCTCTACATCTTCTCATTACCTTTCACGATAAAGCAATTTTCAATTACTCCATTATTCACTTTCTTTGTTTTAACCCAAAGACTCATAAGATAGATTTACCTACCTAAAGTATCTTAATATATATTCGTATTCATATTCAAAAAATCAATCCTTTCTGGTTGTTCATTAGCATATAAATGTACTTTAAGTTTTTTATTAAGGACTACGTGAAAGTAGGTGACGCGCGTTGAATTCTTCTGTATGGAAGGTGTGCTGTATCTTATCTCTATCAAACGTGAGTTCAAATTTTGGAAATTTGGGGCAAAACTATGTTTTCTTAAACTTATTGTTATCAGTATAGGATACATAAACACAATAACATATCAAAATGTAAACAGTGCAAGTCCCATAGCCGGTGAACGCAATGGATAAGGTAGCAGGTGTTTCTATTAGGCGGCGCGCGATAGCTCAAACAATGATGTTTTCCTTCGCCAGATGTGCTCAGAGCCTGACTCACTCCACACCCGCTCTACAAGAATTTAAACAACCTCGCTCCGTACGCACATTATTCCTCTTTTTACAAATTGGAACAATGTTGATCATGAAATAGGTATGAACAAAGAAAAAGTTTATAAACATTACATAGGTGCATTCGTTTGCTAAGATAAGAGATTTTCTTCTGCGCATTGAGCCGCTTTCTTACTTTATTTACAACGCATATGGGTGTTGACAATACACGGAACTACGTAATATATCGTAGTACTTAGGTTATACGGATACTTCAGGTCTACTCTAACTTGGATAACATTTTAATACTGGTATTCAAAGCTCGGCTCATGTATGACCTATTGATATTTAAAGTAATGATGACTATGAAAGTGAAAATTTGGATCTAAGACATTAAATTAAAATATAGTAATAAATAAATAAATAAAATTAACAATCATAATAAAAAAAAAACGTCAGCATTAATCCAACTACAGTTCATAAGTTCGAATTCAAAAAATAGTTAAGGACTGCTATACACGACCAGATTCAAACAGACGACAGCAGCAGCATTATCGCCATTATAAAATGCTTAAAGCTGTCCGTGTATGCCGCCCTTCTAATTATTAAATACGTGATTTTTTGCTTTGATTACGCGTAAAGTAAAACGTAATGTTAAAGGTTATATTGACTTCCGCGAGTCAGCTGTAATTCGAAACATCGTAATGTTCATTCAAAACAACGAGTCCGCTCTTATATCAAATGTTTATAATAATAAATAATAATATATTTGTTTTGGCCAATCAAAATAGTTATCGTAAAATAACTGTGGAATTACACTACCGTATCACTTTTATAAAAACGTATTTATATCCCGCTCACACTCTTCCAAATAACAGAGATAACAATATTTATCAATACAAGTGTTGTGGTAGTGGAATCACACGGACACATGTCCTATTTTTGACATGTCGATGTAAAGTTTTCAAATCGGACCGTTCTAAGAAAAGAAAGGTTTTTTTTACAGGTAGTGTCAAACCATATAATTACTTGCTTTACTTAATTAAGCCTACTTTAAATCCAAACTTATTTTGCTTCATAAGTAGGTATGAGGAAATATAATTACTTATTGATAATATGTTTATAAGAAACATTCATAGAATATTACACTAAAATTAACATTAAAAATCGAAAAATATGATTTTTGACTTTGTAAAAATAATTACTATGGAAGGTCTGAATATTTTTTTAGGTAGTTATCGTTTAAGACGGAACTGCAGAGAGCGCTTAGGCGAGAGCGGTCGCGGCGGCGGCAGCGGGTGCGGGGCCGCGATTAGGCGCGGCGGCGGCGGGAGCGAGCGCGATAACCCGAGCGATAAACTGCCCCGAACTTGAACTCGCAAAAACGCTACTTAACGCTTCATTCGCCAATCGCATGACCTACTATTTGCATACGCATTTATCCGCGTGTGCACACACCTTTATTTTTGTACGCTTTTACGCGTAATTGTGAATGGCGGACTAATTACTGGAATTTTAAAATTTAAACGGTATTATAAAAGAATGTATGTCGAAATGAGACTCGGTCAGTTGGCATGACTTGAATAGTTTGTCTTAATTTTAAACAGTTTAAAAAAATATTACTAATCTTTCTAATATTCTGAATGCAAAAGTTTATATGGTTGGATGTTTGTTGTTTGAAGGTATCTCTGGAACGGCGCAACGGATCTTGATGAAATTTGGCATGGATGTAGAACACAGTATGAAAGAACAAATAGGCTACTTATTACGATTTTAATTTTCCGCAGACGGAGTCGCGGGTGACAGCTAATATCTATTGCACTTATTACAAAGTTTTGCATTAGTATCGATATTATTCATAGATTAAAAAAACAACTTTCTACTTCAACTTTTTCTTTCGTAGATTTTACAAGATTTAAAAAAAATACTTGTAGTAGTTGTTCGTGACCGAGAGGCGGTGGTAGTTCAAAAAAGACATTCGGATATTGATGATTTCTTTCTACTTACGTAGTAAACATTTAAATCGTAAAACATAAATAGACTGTCTTAAACGTAAACAGTTGTATAAGTGTCTGCACTGCGCAGGGTTCACTACGCATTGGACCCTGCGTATATCAAGAACTATATTAATATATAGGTTATATTTGATTCATTGCAAGTCAACAAGATAAGACGCATGCACTTATACAACCAAAAGATTATTCTTAGTCATTCACTTTCTCTTATAGAAAATTAATCTATAAAATCGTGTCATTAAATAGCATATGTTCAACAAAAAGTCAAAACTATTTCATGTGTTCGGAGACAAAATAAACCTCATCAGAAATTTAGGAAATTTATGCTAGGTATTGTAACAGCCTGTGATAGAGGCTTTATTCAGATGACTGGAGAAAGCCTATCTAACTTTCTATCTTTAATATTGTTTCGTTCTTTCTTTCTATTCATATATGTATATGTTTTATAGGTTGAAATAAAATGTAAATTAATGTATTATTTTTATGGTAAAACAAAACTATGGTATAAAATAAATACCAATGAAACAACGCACAAAAGTACCTGCATATGTTCAAAACTTGTATTAATGTGCTACCGTAATTTTCCATTGCCATTTAGATTTAAAAATTCTGCCTCTTATATAATACCTACTGTTATTCCCATAATTTTAAAATTTAATTATTTAGTAGTTTTCAGTTAAACAGTCGTATAATCAAGATTAGATCTCATTATTCGCTTTCCCAATATTGTGTTATAAAAAAGTAATTCGCGATAAGAAGTTGGTGTGGAATGTTACTCGTGGTTGTGTTGTGCTAGGCACCCGAAAGCTGACCGAACGCCAAGTTTCACTTTCATCGTGGGCTGCGACGTGATTAGTGGACTGCCGCTGGCTAGCGCTGGCGGGGGCAACGGGCAGGGGGAAGGCATGTGACTCGGACGTCCGTGCGCCCGCGCATCGCCTCTTACCACGAAAAAAATAAACTACTTTTCCTTTCTCAAAAACCCGAACACTTTCACCGTTGCCGATACCAACGAGAAAATAGCCGAGCGCTCGCCAAAAAGACAGAGGAGATAGCGAACGCGCTCAATATAACAAAATTTAACAAAGTAGCGATAGGTAACATAGCAAACTTTAGCTAAAGTAAACTAAAATAATTATCAGATTTACTTTCATTCATTATTTTTTTTATCTAACCTTAAACCTTACCACATACAATCCGAAATAAAGAATTTATAACATTATTTAAGGCCTACTTTATTCAACAATTTATGTGACAGAGAGTTAGTTATGATCAACTCTGTTAAATTTTAATACGAATACTTATCATTTTATCCATACTACAGAAGTATTGGAAAGTGTTGAAAGTGCATTTATATAAATAAACAACACCGTATTATAAACATAAAAAAAATACCCAAAATATAAGAATTCCTAACATTACGAATAAAATACGGAAAACATTGTATTTATTTATACAAGAAACTTTAAAAAGAATAAGTTAAAGAAACGGAGTTGTAAAGTACAACTAAGTAAAGTAAGTAATGTTTGAAAATCAATTCTTCACCAAATGTGGCAATTGTAATTATTTAAAGCAGTGAAAGTTTGCAACACGATAGAAACAAGCGAGGATTCGCAGCTGGCTTTATTCGTCCTCATTTAACAGTATTTACATACAAATTTATTTAAAAGTGTACATAATTTAAATGGGACACTACACAAACTAATAGGATACTATGTGCGTAGTTAAAACACTATCACACCCTTGATTCCCCTACTTGCAATACAATAAAAACACAAATATAACAGCATAGATTGTTACAGTATCATAATCTGTTAGTTTTTTTGTATTTCATTTAATTGAATTCGTTCGTATTTTTTTGCAATATGACAAGGTCATTTCGATAGTCGTATAAGCATCGTCGAGATATTTTGAAAGCGGAATCGCGAGTCGGTCCTCGGTCCGCGATTCTTTGTGAACGTGAAATCTTTGTGCGTGATGCGACGGCTTTCTCCCGAGGAGCCGGACTCGCCCTCACTGCCGTCACTCGCCACAATGCTGGACTAATTAAACGTATTTAAACTTTAACCACCTCTCAGAGATTGTGATTCTTACCGATTGGTCTTAAACTTGTATCCTTTGTCTATCCATAAACCGATGTGCCATTTATAAATTCTTCCACTGGGTGTCGTAACAGTCGGGTTTTGATATTTTAAAGCAATTATTTTTTTTTTATTAAATCAACGTGTTTGATCGAGTCAATATGTATGTACTTAAAACATGTTTGTTCTGTCGTAATGTTTTTTAGCATAAACAACTTTTTGTTGTATTATTTTTGTCAAGCAAACATTGTAAACTGTATTTAAAAATGATGTCTTATCCCAGCTAGAACAGAACACGACTTTGTTTTCTATTTCTATAGCAACTTTGACATACCATTACAATTGAAATGGTAAAACGACACAACACAGCGCCAAATAAGTCTGTTATTGATTTATTTTGTCGACAATAATAATTATTTGATAGATGTTATTTCAATAAACAAGAACATTACCTACGCAAGACATGCAAAAACAACACTGCAAAGTATTCATAACCTTACAAAAGTAGGTACAATGCTACTTCGTATTAACTTATGATTCCGATTAAAAATAATACATTTCTGTCATGGCTAAGAATTAACTTTACTTCCCGTAGAGCAAACTGCTTCTATAAGAGTTGTACTTAACCACGTATGTATTAATGCCAGTCCAAGTTTTCCATATAAATGCATTGTGAGCGCCAAATAACATTTCACTGAAATGGGAAGCAAATAAACGTCCCCTACTGTATATAAACTAATAGAAATCTATTTTTAATATTGTGAGGCAGTACAACGTCTCAAATTATACTTAATATCTTTTTTCGATATTTCTATACGTATGTGGGTGGGTGTTTGAATGCCGTCTGATGTTAATAATAATTTTTGTATCTATATTGATAACATATTTCTATGTTGTGATCGTATTTAAAATATTGCGATATATGTATACGTACATCATTTTTATTTATGTTTTGAAAATAATAAGTCGGAGTATATTATTTGTTAAAAAACAGGTGTAACGACAATGGAGACATTGCATTACCTTGATAGGCACATCTATATATATATATATATATATATACTTTATATATTACTAGCGTTTGCCCGCGACTCGCAGAATAAAAAACAACATAATTAGTAATCTATGTGTTATTCAAGACTATAATCTATATGCCACATTTCATCGAGATCCGTTCAGCCGTTCTGAAGATACCTTCATCAGATACATTCATCTAAACATTATAATATTAGTAAGATAAATGCGAATGTTTGGATGTATGTTTAATCGAACGTGTCTACGGAACGGCTTCATAGACTTTAGAAGACCACAAAAGCTACTTATAAAGTTTTTTTTATAATTCTATTCGGATGGAATCGCGACGACAGCTAGTCTACAGATAAATTATATTGTGGTGGAGAACAAAGTAAGTAGTAACAGCTGAAACATTTATCTAGAACGTGGTAAGCAACCAGTGACTGAGTGAGTGATCTGCGACGATTCTAACAAATCCATATTTATTAGAAGCACGCGACTCTGTATGCAGTTCAAACACCTTACAACATTGCACTTTACATATCCTCCCGCATTTGTACCAGTTTCATTGACATCAACGCATCGATTTTATTTAAATTAAAATAAATCTACTTTACTAGAAACATCAAACTTAATGTATTTTGATAAAAATTACATTTCCTTTATACAACGTAATGTTTTTAATTTCATCTAAATAAACTGTCATGCAATATTTAACTCAAAACATCGAAAACATAGTTTAGCAATGTTATGGCAAGTAAGATTCTCTTCAAGAAATCAATATTCATTAATTTAGAATTTTGATTTCTTCCGTCCACTGTGATATTTTGCCAGTGGAATATAACATATAACACTCCGGCAAAGAAGATGAATCGAATGACGCTTCTCTCCTCAAAATAGGATCGGACCAGTCGTTTAAATTATATACCGTTACAATGAAATTAAAAATTACATACAAAAAAAATTGCATTAAAAAAAAAACAATTTATATTCGGGTGAAAAACATTACCCACTTCTCTTTCGGGTAAAAAAAAATTGACGATTTATTTATTATTACTTTTTAGTATTTTTAGCTAAAGGCTTAATATATTTAGTCTTCTTATAATAAAAGGATTATTAAATAGATATTCAATGGCTTCTTCTTAATATACTATAACTAGAGATACGCCCCAGCTTCGCATGGATAATATAAAGTTAGAAATGTCATTTTTTGCTTCCGTCAATAGCTTAGCTATTTATATTAGGTTAGTTCTTGAAGCAAACCAAATAACATAATGGAATCTAGTCATATGTTTAATATTCAAGAGCGAGGACAATCTGCCTTTAGATTTCTTATCTAATTAGTTATCAATTAGTTGAGTGGTTTTAGGTTAGAAGTATGCTCGTTAAAGTAAACACCGTACTAATTTTATTCAAGAAATCATTTTAAACATAGTCACCAAAAGATTAATCATTGTTGTTCAATTTATTCACTTATAATCGATTTATAGTAATTTTAATATTAGTTTTTTTTTATATCGACATAAGTATTTATATATTATGCTTATAAAGCTATTCACATAAAAAGTAATGCGGAACCCATTTTAAGGTACCGTTTAATAAACAGTAAAATTATTCACATTGGAAATTTTGTTGTTCACCTACATCGCATCATGCAAAAGCGAGGGCACGATTAACAAGATCCAGGACCCCTATGAATAATTCAATTGGATATCACGAGGCGACCAGGGCCTGGTCTCCAGCTCTTGCACGTGTCACCTGCCGCAAGAATACACGTGACAACGCTAACGCCTGTCCACACTCAAAGCGACCACAACTAATGTGCATACTTTTGTTTTATTTGCAACGTGACATATTGACATGACGATTATTTTACTCGCAAGAATCAACTTTTATCGATTTCAAATGATTTGTTTGCACATATACAATGGCCTGAGTTAAACGTGAGCGGAATACATTTTCGCATTACTGACAATTCGATGTTCATTTTGTTACATTTGAAAAATATTAGTATACATTTGTGAATATACATTTATAAATATGAAACATGTACCACATGAACTGAAACTGTTTATAACAGCCAGTATTCAAATATAGAATTTACACGTGCATGCATTTTATACTTAAAAAGGTAAACAAAACATTTGTTTTGCAAAAATAATACTGTACTAAGTAATTGCGTGTTTAACCAAACGTCTAGACACATTTCTAGTAAGGTTAAAAATGTATGTTGGTATCTTTTAAACGTTATATAAAGAAATGTATTGACAACTTGTCGACAATGAGAGATAAACAGTTAATGATTAATGAGATGGTTACTGCGCACTGCGTACTGGGTGTGGAGGAAGCATCGTGTGTCATGATCTTAAAATTGTTTATAGCAGTGCTTATCACCTGAGACTCGCGTTCCATAAGAGGTCGAGAAGGCACTATGTTTGCTGTATTGTTTTAATCGATTCATACTATATTCAAAAAGAACCAACTCCAACATTCATATTTGCAAATCATAAGCAGTCTTTATTATACTTGCAGAGCCAGATTTTAAAATCAGTAGATCCTGATCATGATTATTAAGCAGTCCGAAAAATTTATTGTTGAATAATAATAAAAAACTGTGATACGATGTTTAGATCAGGGAATTTGGTACATAGGAAGTTCTGAATAATACATTTTTTTTATTACAATAATGCAAAACGTGCGGTTTGACGCAAAATGTATTCAACGCCATCTAGCGACAACGTCCATTAATAATAAATACGCGGAAAAACGATTTCGATCAATAGACGCTAGCGCAACGCAGCCTTTATGTTACACGAGTTGATAATAAAAAATCTTATAACCATCTTTAATTCAAAAAAGATTTTTAACTTAATTGTATAGAGGGTGATTGCTATTTGTTGTAATCACTAATCAGTAAGGAGACATGCTGTATATGTGTTACAAAAGTACAAAAATACTGTTACACGTCTCACGTGAGATTATTCTAGTAGATACATAAGTGATGTTAAATGCATGTGTATACATGTATATAGAGTATGTACAAGATGCGCGTGCGCTTGTGTGCAAAGATCTAAGCAATGTGTTGTATAGCATAATTTTTTCCTGTTTCTCGCGTGCGCTTCGATGATTTACAAACGTACTAACTCTACATTCATAACGACGATGATTAATTCCTGCTTATTAACCTACTTCAAAGGAAGACGCTCAACTGAATGTCGTTGTAGTAATTTATAAAGATAAAATACTACTCGAAATAGGAATTGTACAAAATAAGTAATACGAATACTAAGACAAAGTAACGAGTATAAACAGATTGGATAGATTTATATTCATATCAGTCTCAAACATTGCGTTACCACAAATATATATACAAATAAAACACACGTGTAAATGCTTACTTAAGTTTTTTTATTGGATAAGGTTTCACGCATTCATAAAATTCATACACGTGTTTGTGACTATATTTCTTACGTTGATTTGTATTTACTTGTAACTTTTCTATATAATACAAAGAAGAAATTGATATTAGCGATTTTTGCAAATTATAAAAGGTCTCACTTAATTAAAATACTTTATTTAGGCTGCCGTAACTATTGATTTCGGATAGTCATTCACGTTACGCCCACTACCTATTCATAAATTAATTTGTAATTTGGTACACATCTTTATTACTGATCAAAATATTAATATTCATTGAAAAAAAACCGTTTGATGTAAAAAAAAAATTCGAATAATAGAATTAATTTATTTTTAACTTTACCCGCAATTCCTATAGCGCAAAATAAATAAAATGGCCCAAGTTACTCCCGCACACATCGGCTGCTTACCAATTCGATTTTCAACCATTTTTTTTGTGACTGAGTAGTCACTGTTTGTCTTGAAGAGGCATTTACAGCTTCACCGGGCTTGAGATGGCCGAGCGCAGATGGCGCTTAGCCTGAACCTCGTTTAAGAGTAACAAGGCTCGAGGACGCCCTTAGGAGCCTCGGCTCGGGCTGTTACTTCATTATAGATACCGGATTGGGAGGTCACCGAGCTCTTAGATCGCTTAGGTGGACGCTCCATGGAGTGACTGGACTCAAGGGCCAACGAGAGGGGACCTCGGCTTGGACTGTCACTCATTACGCGTTTAGCATTCCGATTCAAGGGTGCCCGAGAAGACCGAACCTCGATTTGATCGGTTGCTATTATCTGATTGCAATTGCAAAAAATATTAAAATTTGCTTTTCCGTTATAAGCTAGGCGAATTCTCCATTGATCCAAAAATTCTCCGAATATTTCAATAGAAAACAGAATATTTTTCCACCGAATGTCCACTTTTAGGAATCCAGCAATCTGCCGGGAAAGCAAAATATAAAGGGAACTCGATATGGACCAAAAACATAATACATTTAAACAATGTATTTTCGTACTATAAAGTAAATAAAATAGTTGTGTACGTTTTTTCCTTGTTGAATATTTATTAATTGCGTTATCACCACTTTAAGAAAACATACCGGTATATTATTAAAAAGATTAAAAAAATAAACCTACAATATGCCAGCCAAGTTTAATTGACACAAAAGTAAAGTTTAAAAATATTATTAAACAAGTTTATTTGACGCTTAATTTTAATTGCCGTAAAATTAATAACTGCTCCTTAATTAAGATGGCGCACATATTGTATGTATTACATCAATACAAATAATATGTAGGATGAATTAAGATAAAACATAGATATTTTAATATTTTATAATATAAAACAAAAGAAGAATCGAATACGAGTTATAACACAAAATGCATAGTCTACTTCACGCCTGTTTTCTGTGGGGTAGTGAGACTTGACTGCTGATGTTGCGAACTCTACCACTAATGTTATTTACATCTATGCAAATATTATTTACTATACGTTTCTATTATTTCAACCCGCATTCAAATATTAATGCGAAAAGTTTGTTTTATAATTAAGACAAATATTACTCTTAATTTCACGGATAACTTTTATTTTGCCAGAAACTCTAAAAATAATGAATTATATTTTACTGTGAACAATAATTTCTTATTGTAATTCCGTCCTATAATAATTCCAAAATGTATGACGGCATAACAAATTGACATGAAACATTTATGTTGTTAATAAAATCAAATTAATGTGTCAAACGATTTTTCTTCATTCATTATGTTTATTATTAAAATGTTAACTTCAATCACAGATTTATAATGATTTGTTTATTGTTAGTACTTTCTTACAATATTGCATGTAATTAATATATCTTGTCATATATTGATATATTGTGTTTGATGTACAGTTCTTACTGATTATTCAATGCTTATACTAGTATATAAAAGTGATTGTTTTTTTTATGCGACCTTGCAACAATGCCGCGATATGGTTTCAATGGCTTCTGAGCTGAGTCCCTGCAGCGACACGTGTCTCAATCACAACTATTTTTGAAACATCATCTGTTGATTCACTTCTTGTTGTTTACAAATCGCGAGATAATGAATATTGTAACTGCGTTTAAGATTTAAGACCGTCTGGAAGTCCTGTCATCGTAGCTCGATAAATAAATACTTGATTTACGGATCGCAATTAACATAAACAATACCAATTAAAAAGTAAGGAAACTGCGCGACGCAACAAAATAAACACTTTCTCGAATAACCATAAACAGCTGATAAGTTTCTAGTACTACGCACAATTTAACTATATTTCCGTTACACCACAAATTTAAATAGTTTGTTTTGACTTCAATTAATTTTACTTATTTATTTCCGACAAACTCTAGAAGACTGGGGTGTTCAGCGTGCCATACCTGCGAGGAAGGTTCGTGAAGGTACGCGGCGGGGCATCGTGGGCATCGGCGCAGGCGGCGGCAGGAAGAAACAGTCAGGGCTCGACGCAGCGGAGGGCGGCCATGGCGGAGGGCGCGAGGAGTCGGTGCCCATGTCGATGTAGCCGTGACGGTCTAGGCGACGCGACGACCAGCAGCGGGCGAGCGCGCCGCCCACGTCCGTGGGACCAGACTCAATTGTGACGGAGCAAACACAACCGATCCCGGACACTATCGGAGCGGGATTGAGGGAACTACCGATTCAGAGCTCGCAACAACGCACACTCGCCGCCACGTGCGGCAGCCGCACGCCCGCGCGCAACGTGCACACCGCCGGCCACGTGCGCAGTCGCACCGCCCCTCGGCCCGCCGCTCACCGCCCCTCACCCGTGAATCTACAGCCTACCTCGCTACGAGACGAGTCCTTCGATATCAAGCCGACTACCAACCATTCGGACATCATCGTTGTCGATGTACATATATTTACATGTACATGTAACTTCCATATCACTTAAAAGTATATGACATATTTACAGCAATCTTTTTATTGTATACACATTTTATGCGATGTTTATTTTATGAGGATCTAAGTAATGAGGCGCTACTTTACAAGAATCCTAATTATTAAAATTGCGATTGGTTTTTTGAATAAACGATTCGTTTATTAATACTTGGCTTTCATTGGTAACTACACTCTAAATAAAAAAATAATAAAAACTAAATTTTTTATAAAAAGAAAATATTTAAAAAAATATATAAGGTATAATCGTAAATTGAAACATGCATTATAATCATATGTATTAAAATGCATAAATAAATAATTATTTCGCCAGCAATCATAAAATGTTCCATAATCTTTATACTATTCACGGTGATAGTTATAACGTAGCACTTCCTAACTCCCGATCAAATGAAAAGCGGATCTACGCGTCTACGGCGTAGACCACTTATCCATTGTTAATCGCTGTAGAAATTTAGAAACTCTAATGCTATCTAACTTATTTAATGTTATAATTAATTCTTATATTATTTTTGTAATATACGTGCAGGAATTCAAAGTCGAAAACATTTATATAAATACTTTTTTTTATAAAATGAAATAAAATAAAGCGTACTGACTGCACTCGTATGACACTGAGATTACGAATCAAATAACACCCAACAAATCCACTAATAAAAATCCATTAAATCGTTTACGCCACAGGAAGTCGCACAGGAAAAACAATAAATAAAAACATACGAACGAAATACATAACCTCACTGAGTCAGACGGGGAGAGACCTGCTGTCATCCAGTGAAATTTCACAGTGCTTATGTTGGTTACAACACAAGTCAATGAGAAAAAGTTAAGATGTATCTTAATAATCTTATTGTTAATATAGGTACGTATGAACACTGAATTACTCGAGTAAAAATCGCTCTTGATGTTATGTAACACTGACCTTTCTATTAAAAATTAGTTAAAGAATACTTGAATAGTTAAATCATTCATTTCTTTTTCTTATTAAATAAGAAAAGTTAAATGTCATTAAACAAACAGCTTATTTCAATTTGTTTATACAACGTGAAATGTTACAAATGTCACACGGACTTGTTGCAAAGCTGCAAATATTAATGAGAAAAGTTTTTAATATAAATAATGGGAAACTATTGAAGTGAATCTGATTCCCTGCAATTCATTTTTTTGCCTTTTTCGGCGAAAAGGTATGTTGTATAAAATTTACCTTAGAAAGAGTTTTAAGTCATAAATCCTTGATTCCTTACTAATATTATAAATGCGAAAGTAACCCTGTCTGTTTTTATGTCTCCCTACACAGTTAGTCTAGAGCCTGAGAAAGGACATAGGCTACTTTTTAACGCGATAAAATTAGTGTGGGCGGAAATTTTTATGGAAGCATCGTAATTTTTGCAGTTAGAAATTTGAAACTTATTTTGTAGACTGTTAATTTGATATAAACATTTAAATGTTAATAACAATACGGAATAGGGGATGAAAATTTATCTGACAATATGTGAGGTTCGTGTGAATGTTTTGTAAGTTCAATATGTTTTGTCATTATGTTTATATTTCAGTTAATAATGCTACCCAAAGGCAATTTTTCACGCAAACGAAGTCGCGGGTTCAGCTAGTTTACCTATAAACATAAAGTCACAGTTTATGGGATATTACGCTTCAAACAGTTGAAAAAGACGTATTTTTCACTAATCAACAATCCTTACATAGAAGATACTCCTTTTGTGTTTCAATGTGTTTTTAACAGTATCAAGCAATTCTGCTGATGGGTTATTCCTTTGGTTGGTTGATTGATGGGTTATTAAAACTAACCTGATTCTTTAGAACTATAAATTATGAGTGAAGTAAAAGCCTTTTTAGTGCTTGCCGGCTATGTAATTACACACATATCTGTGTAAAATTCAAGGTCGAATCTGTGCAACTTCTCTTCGAGGTCCTGTGTCTTGAACTGTGAGTCGATTTATCAGATGTAATATACTGCTTAATTAAGAAATGAATGAATGAATATTTATTTGAATGAATGAATGAAATGCAAAAGTAGAATAACTCGGTGTCCAACTAAGGCATCCATGTGGACTCTTCAGGTTTCATAAAGTGTATTCTGACCATTGCAGATAATTTTCAGCTCTATATCAGTTGTTCAAGGTACATATTCATGTGTAAATTTTCCCAATTAAATTCAACTGTTTAAACCGTAATATATCAAAAACGGTGGATCTTTAAAAAATAAAGTAGTTGTAGATAATAAAATTACCAATAAAAACTCTAAGATAATTTTATATTGTACAACTAGGTGTAAAGTAATATTTTAATAAAATTTACCATTACGAAGAAAAACGATAAAAATCTATTTTCGGTAACATCAAGTTTGAATATTTTATATTTGTGAAAAAATCGCATATCCATCTAATGATATATACTAACCGTATTTCTTATTGAAGCTCGCCCCGTTACTCAGGAAATCTGTGGACAAGGATAAAATAATAACGTAAAAAAAGCAAAAAAAAACAAAATGCGAATAAAATGAAAATAACAAAATGAAGAAAAAAAAATTATACATTGATGTGGCCAGTTACTTTACGTGTCTCCTGCCAAACGTTTGATCAAAATCATGTCGCTATTCTACTCTTCCACTTTCAAAAAAAGAGATAGCACTATCCTTTTTATATTGAATAAACTAGTGCTTGACCCACTTGATGGTGAGTAACTATGTGATCGATGGTACGTTTTGGCGGTGGAGACCCGAGATGGTGATGAAAATTAAATATGACTTAATAACATATAAAATTAAAAAAAAAGCGGTGGTTAAAAATACAACAAATTGAGAATTATAGAAAAAAATATAAAAGGTCTGCATTAAATTAATAAAATAAAATAAATGAAATAACTTTTAAAAATCAGAATTCTCTCCTATTTGTAGGCATATAAATGTACACATTTTATATCGTTCGCATTCTCCTTAGTCAAATTAAAAGACACACTTACTTGCTTATTTGGTAGATTTTTGCAAGTGTCTAAATTATTGAGTAAGTTTGAGTCCCTAATTCTTCCTAATCATTGAAGTAGTGACCCTCCACTAGAAGTGAACTTTTGTTTTTACTAAACATTAGGCATTTTACAAAAACTAAAACGTAAAAACCGAATGTTCACAACTGAATTCGATCCAAAGATTGTTTTTAAGTAGATTATTAAAATAAAATAATTTGTCAAAGATCACCTTTAAATTGAACTCACAACAGTGGAAAAACAGGTAAGGAGTAAAATAAAAATAATGAATGCGACTGTGAATTTTAAATTTCAGAGAATATTCTTAAAACGCCATCTAGTTTCAGTTTACCGAACTAAAATTAACTGTGAACGCCGTACGTATGACATGAGGTTTCGTTAGTTTCGTCAAGTATTTTGGACAGAGATGGCGTTAGCGTTACTTGCCGGATTGTTAAAATCAAATTGATTTTAAAAACAAACTCACCGTTCCGTTTCATGACTAAAAGCAAAACCAATTTTAAAAAAATATTTCTCACATTTAACAATAATATTACACCATAACAAAAATAATTGAGTGTTATTAAAATCACTATTAATTTTTTCTGTGATCACACGTGCACCCCGAATGCGGAGTGTGCTTAGCCTCTATTGGCGAAAAACGATATGCTCGACATAGCAGCACTTATTATGATTGGTAGACATGGGCCTCGTCGGTAAAACAGTTCGTGATATAGCACGTGACGAGCACGCTGGCAGGCTGCACGTGTTTATTATCGTACAACTTGACGTATAGATGGCGCCACTGTTAGTTGTTTACAACACCCACTGCGTTACAGCTGTGACATAATTTCGCATAATAGGCTGCAGAGTCGAACAACAACAAATGTGAGTAAGTGCTCAGCGAGCGCGAGAAACTTTTTCTCGAGCAAAACTATACATCGGTGACGGCGTGCGTTGTTAGTTGCGACCTTGGGCGCAATAATTTAGTAACTCGCACCGCGAGAAAAACATGCATGTCACATCAAGAGGTCATTGAAAAAAAAATAATGACGCTCATAGCACCGACCCTGATAACGTATAATCAAAGTGTACGACATAATTACAATTAGATACGTAAACCGATGTCGATTCATTACATTCAATAAAATGTGACGATTGACATCATTATATCTCATAAATTATTAAACTCATCATATCAGCCCAGTAAATACTTACTATCGCCTTATCTATCTATACATACTGGTTAGTAATTCGGACATTATTTGCAGCCATCGACAGAAAATCTAATTATAAAAAAATCGAGTGAATCCTATTTACACCAATAGATGGCATGACTTTACCACCAAACGAAATACGTTTGATAAAGTAATAGAAAATAATAATGTGTTGTTTTTCATCATTCATTACAGAAGGGAAAACGTACGGTTCGTGTTCACTTCTCCATGTATCCGTACCAACAGCCAGGCAAGCATAAATGATCTGGATTTAAATAGATATAGGGGATGCGATCAGATTAGAATTTGCAGTTTACCCCAAGCATGTTTCTTAGGGCTTGAATGTTGTGTATTCATAAATTAAACTTTTCTATAGCAAATCTAATGCCAAAGGTTAATTAATATGTATGTGGTATATTTTGAACATAGAATAGGTTATTCGTAATAGTAAAACTAAAAATGGAACGTTTCTATACAATATGTTAGGGTTGAGCAGCGGTCGGCTACCGCATAATACTCCGGCCGTTGCCTCTACAGAGGATTGTCGCCTGCCCTAATTTCCTAGCACAATACCTTTTATTTTAGTTTCGGAGTTACGGAAATAGCTTTCGAACTGTTTTGCTTAAGTTTCAAATAGAAGCTGACCTTTATTATATTTATTAAGTTGCAACATTTATAATAACTTTTGAAGTGTTTATAATAATTTGAAAAGATAAAACTTACGAGTATTGGCATTCAAATTTTACTAATTGCATATTAATAACAAAAAACCGAGCGTTAACTGGCTTCTTCGTTGAATGAAATGCGAAACCAAATGTACATTAATTGAATTACCGGATTTCATAAATCTATTAATTAGATATTATAATTTTTTTAAACTAATTACCTGCTTGATATATAGCAACAGACATCGCAATCAACTGGGCCTAAAGTAGGCGATGAGACGAAAACACTATGTATTTCAGAATTTTTGGAAATTCGTCCTTGACACAGAAGTCGCGGGCGCCAACTAGTGTTTTAAATTTAGTAAAAATACAATAACCTTGTAAAAGTGTATTAAAGAAGGTATTTATTACTGTACTATTTGTACTTAGTTTGTGTATAACCTCGCTAACTCGATTGCGAGTTGTCAACGCATAGCCTCTGCCGACCTCAAATCAACTTATTTGATTATGTGTCGATGGCATCTAATGCGGTAATGTTATAACATATAATATGCATTAGACTAAGCTTTACGCAAACTACTCTTAACTCAATTGACTACTAAGCCTCTATAGGTGTTTACTGCCTATCAATATTTGCTCTTAAATAGTTAAGAAACCGGATAAAGGGATGGAAACTAAAGGCGATAGTTATAGACAACGCACTCATAGGTGAGTCTTTCCTCTTTTGGCTTTTCTAGTCATAGGATTCAGCACTATTATATTTTTAACATTACCTTTGTTCATTAGTTTTAAATATTGTGAGTTTTATGTAAACTGTTAACTAATATCTATTCTAAAATATACCAATAAATCTATTCGACATTGCAATTAGAAGTTTAAAATAAATAAAGAATTGAAAGTGATTTCCGCTCAGCGACGGATGCAATCGATTGTTTCAGCTGAAAAACGGTTATCCAATTATTCGGCGCACACGTATCAAATGTTCGGTGACGCTATATGTACGTATATACACTTTTATGTATACATAGAACCGGATAAATGGGAACAGGGCCGGTGTACGCTCGCCGTGTTCCGGTCGGACGCCTTGTTAAGCGGTTTTTGCGAAATAAAAAATAAAAAATGTTTGTTACAAATGTTTGTACAAACGTTTGCTTCCTTAAACGAATCCGATAAAATATTACAAAGCTTATTCCGTTCATGAAATATATTTTTAGTTTCACTTAAATAATAATTCAATTAATATAATACGAAGTCAAACCCTTAAAGAATACAAACAACAGAATAAACATCTATTGTTTGCATTGTTAATTTTTTTTTCTAATAAAAACAAAACATCCTCCCTGTAAGCCGCGGAACTGTCAGTAAAAGTACAACAAAATTAATAGGTTATATATATTTACTCCTCTACAAGCAAACAATCGGTGCGCTTTTAAGATATAAAAGGTTAAAGGTAAAAACATTTTCGTTCATTTTTTAAAGTAGTTGCCCTATTAAATTTACAGAACATAATAAATATCAAAGCTCCGCAGTTATAACACGCGCACTTTCATTACTTTACATTTAACCGCCAGTTTTATTGCATTTTCTCTGGTAACAAGATAAAACACAAACAAAGTATTAAACATGTACTTTATAAAATATGCAGACGTACAGCGCAGGGCTTTTTATAATTAACAATACAAATAAGTTTTGATGAGTAGCTCCTGATTTAAATTAGCTTTTGAATCTTCAATTAACATTATTTACTGCGATGATTACTTTCTATAAATCACCCATTTGAAATTGTTCATCTCAGAATCAGAATAATTATAAATATATACATAAAAATATACGGAATTTGTAAAAAAATATCAGTTTAAATATATGCTATGGTAAAGGAAAATTTTAAATGAAAGTTCTGCTTCAACTCTACTTAGTATTAGGTTTTGTATTCTTTATTTAAAAGCTCCGTAAATTGGCACTTATAGTCCGTGTATGGCTGTCCTAAATAAACACTGATTCCAGCTTATTTATATTTAAAACATTATCATTAAGAGTATTAAGTTTTTAAGCCGTTGCTATATGTAGGTAAGCCGTTCGGAAATGAAATATGAAAATATTTCATTTCAATGATACTCAGTACTGAATAGGGTTCGTGCCGTCACTGTATAGGAATCTTTTTTTTTAAACTTATACGATATATAAAAGTAGTATTTCGATTCTGAAAAAGTTTTCAAAATGTAAGATATTATTTTGAAAGTGGAAAGAAATCATTCAACGCTTTTTACATATGAAACAGTATGTTTCATATGTACATTTTGCATTTATTTTAACGGATTTTGTTTGTTACAAATATGATTTAAACTACGGTTACATAAATAAATGAACATAATATTCGAATACACACATTAGTATTTTTATTTCTATAAAAGGTGTCTATCGCCGTAATTATTGACAGTTGAAACAGTATAAACAAGCGTGGCGTTGTGTAATCACGATAATTTGCCGCGGTCGCGATTAACTAGTTTCTGACCGCGAATTCGACCGCTAGACCGTAGTGAATAAAAACCGCTGCAGCCACGAAACCGAATCGCAACCGACGCGAAACATACAGCGAAACGAAAATGATACGTACAAGAGCGCTTCCCAGGAGGAACCTGGAGCGTAGGGGTCACGCTAGTATTGCTTGGTCGCTATTAAGTTTTCTGTCTCCTTTGGGTCTTGCCCAATCCATATCCCAGAACCTTTAAGTCGCAGTTGAGGATATCCACAAAGGGTGTCATTGTGAATGAAAATTTCAAATAGCCTTGTTTTCACCTAAAAGGCAGGATCTTCTCAAGATTTCCTTGCCGTTTTTAAAAAGTCTTTCTTAGTAATGTAGTAATGAGTGTAAATGTATCAAATTATGGCCTTGTAAACGAAACTACGTAAGTAAGGTTAATGTAATTGTTTATCTTATCATCAGACGATCGCTTATCACAAATCTAACGTATAGAAGAGTTTTTTTTCGATAAACATCCTTAAAAATATACAAATTAAAATGCCTTGATTGGAGATATGATATGTAGGTAACTGAGTGAAGATAGATAAGGTTGACACAGAATCTTTGAGCAGATGTAGCTCTGCTTATCTGATATGTGATGATGATACTGCGTCACGCATGACTATTGCTGTGAGTTTCCACTGCAGAGACAACTCAATTTTTTGTATAATACTTCAAAGATATAGATGACAATAGTTGTTGTATGAGTGTTTCGGCAGTAACTCACAAACAGAATAATAAATTATTTAAAAAAACCCATTTTAACCGATAACAAGCCCCTATAATAAGTGGATTTTTTTCAAATTGCATCAAATAAATTTAAAGTTTAATGTATACAATAGTATAACAATTCCAATTAAATCAATCAGCTTTTCTTTTGGATTCAATTAAAAATTTGTAACGATTATAGTTAAAAAATAGAAAAATCTTTCCTACTGTACAAACCAATGTAATACAATGAAAGGATAAAGCAGTGAATTGTTTATCGACACAGACCACACACACCTTGCTCGTAAAACGGAATGATCGATTAAGTGTAGCCTCAATGCAATGCTTTGTCGCCAATGTACACAGCGCACCTACCATGTCCAATTTACAACCTGCCTTTTACATGTGACTCATGTATTTTGTGACAGGCAATATAACAAAAAAACCACTAAATTGTTTAAATTTAAGTTTAAAACGCCTGCATTCGCGAACAGTTAGACCAATATCACCACCGACTAGGTTAAGTACCCTTACCAAGATGTTTGTTCCGTAGCAAATTGACATTTAATAATAATTATGAGTGTTGTTTAAACTGTCAGTCAAAAATAATACATATAATTACCCAGCTAATACAAGTGTGGTAGAGCCTCGGTGGCTCAGTGGTCAAGCACTTGACTTGCAATCTGCAGGTCCTGGGTTCGAATCCCGCCATGTACCAATGTGTTTTCGATTTACATATGTACATTTATCCGACGTTCCTACGGTGAAGGAAAACATCGTGATGCAACCTGCACATATCTGAGAAGCAATTCAAAGATATGTGTGAAGTCAACCAACCCGCACTTGGGCAGCGTGGTTGACTATGGCGTAATCACCCTTAACTTAGGGTAGGCTCCGAGCTCCTCGGTGGGGACGTATAGTGAGCTGATGATGATGAATACAAGTGTAATATTTTACGCAGGTTGGTACAGTATGTGCGTTTGTACGTATATCAACTCTTTTGCAACTTCCTAAGCGAATTTCAATCGATTTTTATTTTCCCTAGTTGATTCGCCATTCATGGTTCCACCCAATAGTTTCTTGATTGTAATATACAAATTTGATAAATTCCTATCAATGATTTAAAGCATTCGTTCTGATTGCATACGACAAATTATTGGAAAAAAAGCGCAAAATGTAGTGCAATGAATCGTATTTTAAATTGCAAAAATATCGCGAAATGAGAGATGTGACCAGACCAATAAAATTATTGCGTAATTTAAGTTCTCATTGTGTTGAGTGTCAAAGTGTTTTATAGCATTATTCAACAGAAACTTACATTTATTTTTGAACACGAAACGGAGATACATGGTTGCAGAATTTCCCAGAATAAAACTGTACACCACTTCATCATTAAGTTTCCTTAACTCTATATCTTAGAGGAAATCTTTTTACACTACATATAGTTTTTACGTAAGCTCTACAGATAAATTAACCTAAACTTTATATACATCTATAATGAGGAAGAGGCTAGAGAGGAGTATCAGAATCGCTCTAAATGAAAATCAGTGATCCCGCATCAATCTATCACAACAGAGAATTTTGTTTGGGTCTTTTTTAATAAAAACTGTAATTAGTTAAACTAGAAAATATTGGTCTCTAGAGAAAGCATGTCATACCTCTTGTATGCAATTTGCCAAAGGCGAAGGTCGATGAAATCAATACGTTTGCATTGTTGCAAACGAATTCGACAACCAGTCGAACTGAATAACTATCTGATTCAGTACCGTAACGAGATTAGAGATTCTTGGAAATCGTATTAGATTTGTTTGACTAGTAATTGCAAAGGGATGTCGGATGAGATTTGAAATTACAGGTGCTGTAGAGTAATTTTCTTTTTATAAAAGAAGATGGCAAACGAGCGACGGAAACACCGAGACCATCATCGATGCTCGTGGACATCCGAAACACTAGGAAGACAGATACGTTCCAGCATTTAAGAAAAGGAAGCGCACTTCTTAAAGCACACTAAGTAATACTGGTTTGGAAGTACCACAAAGGACAAACCGTTCGACAACATGACCGTCGTAATGAAAAATCTCGTTCATCATCACGATCGATTCTAATTATCTTTAAATATTTCTTTTGTGGCTAAGTATCTGTACTTCTTAGCAATTGCTAATAGAAGTATATAGAAATCGCGTTCAAAGTAGCGCGGCTAATTGCGCAAGTGGATCTTAGGTTCAGAAATAGGTCCGCTACGAATACTTGAATAAAAAGTAAATGCAGGCTCTTTTAAAGGCTCAATGGATCGAAGGTGAAACGGTTTACTTCCGGTAATCACCACAACCAACGATTTAATCCAACTTAGTTGTTGTTATCGCTCAAGGAAACTAACTAAAACATACCAAATATTTAAGTATGAGACGAAAAAAGAATTTAAAAGATAAAATGTGATAAAAGTTAACACTCTATTAGTATATATTACAAATAACATTGTATCTTTTTATAACGTTTAGTTTTTTGTTTTGTTTTGTTGGCAATCTATCTGAGATAAAACAAGAATATGTGTCAATGTTTTGTGTCTCGTTTAATAAATTATTTGACTTATAAATTGTATGATATCTAAATTAAAAATTACATCAAAAGTACGCTTTTATTTCTATGCTCAGAGCATTTAAAGGACCGTATGATTTAATGATGAGCGGTGAATGAACGGATTTAAAGTCGTTCAGTGACGGCGCGTTGAGTGCAGAGTGAATGAGACGAGATCGCGCCAGTTCGTGCGAACTGTCCGTCGGCCAAGCTGCACGGATAAGGGACCCTATACACTCACTTACCTACCCATGCTTTCAAACGTTGATTGTCGTTCATACATATTATGATACTAACATAACTGTTATTCTACATAAGTAAGGAAAGAGATGAGACCGGAAATTCTAGTATTTACGATAAACAATAATTCAATCGACTATCTTTTCTATTTTTGAATAATAAAAACAAAAATATAATTTCGTTAAGTTTATGTTAAGACGACAAGCTGTTTTATTTATTAGCCTAAACCGGAATTTAAAAATGTATGAACATTTATTTAATAAATCAGTGTACAAACACCTTTATCCGTCGCGAGACGTAGTTCCAGACGGCGACATAATTAATCCATTCGGCTTCTGCAGCCACCTTATTTGACCACTTGTACGTCTTCTTTGATGTCGTATGCTTAAATTGGAATGTGGATTTGGTTTTAACCGCCTAAAGTCTGACAATACTGCACTAGTACTGGCTTTTAAACGTTTTAAAAAATTTATTTCCAACTTTCAAAATTTTTTGACTTTTGGCAAATTAATGCTGCTACATTTTCGCCGTTTCCCCGCGAACTTATTTGAATGGGAACCTGGACCACTTTAGGAATCACAGATTAAGGAAATGTATGTTATCATAGTTCAGTAAATGTGAACGTCAGTAAGTAGGTAAAATTTCTTCTTCATTTCTATCAATTCTTCCAAGACCAGATAAAAGTAAATTGTGCTTGCGTAGGCTTAATTCACCAGATGAAATGGAAAAATAGACCTTTAATTTACTTGGACTGTCTATGTGACCCATTTTGATTGTTTTGTTTCCCGCATATTTCATGTGCTACTCTGTCATTTTTTATATGTAATTGGGAGCTGTTATTTCCAAATAGCACAAAGCTTTAATTCACAGATTATTGCCGGAAAACAGAGATTTATTTATAAAATCAATAATGATATATGAAATACTTAGAAAATACAGTTACAAAAAAAAACACCATTTAACTATAATCAATACTATCTTTTTACTATTAAAAAGTTCTATATTTGTTTAATAACAAATAAATGGAATTGCAAGCTTTTTACCCTTACAATCGTTATCAAATCGTCTGTGTTTTCTTCTAAGAAGATTGTGTAGAAGTGTTTCATACTGGGAATTTACTTTGTTGGTATTAAACCGAATATTGTTGAAACAGTATTTTACCAGCTCCGTCTTGTTAGAGCTAATTCCAGGCACTCGCAATTGCCACGTGAATAATACATGAGTTGTATCACTTTGAATTACTCCAATCTCGTGAATGCAGCGTCCGTCCTAATCCGATTAGGATAATCAATAAAGATAAAAATGTGGCAAATGTTTATCAACATTCATCTAAATAAATGTCACTTATTTAAATTAATTTGTTTAGTTTCCTTAGATATTTACCACTTGTATTAAAAACTGAGCAAATTAAACATCTAAATTTATGATAACAAAGTCTGGCAACATACTTGTATAGATATACCTTAACAAAGGCAAACTAAGAGTCACTTAATATTATAATAAAATTAATTAATAATTTGAATGATAAAAATGCAAGATTCACGGATTTTAAATTACTCGCTTACCTAATTACTAAATTAGTCACGAGCTTATGTTCAAACATTATATTATAGAACTCGGCGTGACTCTACATGTCTGAAGTTAGCAATAAATTGCATCTTTATTGCTGGAAACAAACGCAAACTGGGGAGAAGTGTGTCTCTATCGCACAAAGTATTCTACCATATTTCCGTTTTGCTCGCATACAACACTTCAAGACTTAATTTCAAAAGATACAATGCGATTAAATTACGGAAAAATACTCTTTAAATTAGTCGCATGATGTTCCACATTACTTTCCCCGGAATACACGTTTTATTTGAAGAAAAACATAGGAAAAGTACATATTAGGTAAGATACAATGAAATTTTAGGTCAGTTGGTGAACTCTATCGATTTTGTACCGCGACTTGGGGTAGTTAAGTGTCCGGGCGCTCGCATTAAGCTTTATGGAATACGGCTAGTCTGCGTTCGATCCTCGATGTCATTCCATGAAAATTATTAAAATCTCAGCAATTAAAGAAACAAACACGAATATCAATCATCAGAGTAAACTCTAAAGAGTTACTAATGAACAATTTAATTAATTTTTGTTACATTTAAGTAAATCTAGAGAAGTTACATATATATACTACTTGTTTACCCTTCTATATGTTGGTTCTGTGTCAAAAAATAATACATAATTATTTTTTATTTTATAACAAACAAAGCGCAATTATATTAATAAAATTTTAGTAAATCTAATTCAATAAATAATTCCAATGAATTGATGTTGTACAAATAAGTTCAACACGATAAATAAACATTCGCTATTACTAACGGCAGGCTTCCACTGTCGATGTAATTATCTATAAAAAAAAGTAGATTCCAATAAGTCAATATAAGAGTTACGACAGGGGAATATCACGGTTAAATATTTTTGAAGTAAGTAAGCTAGTTAAATCTAAGAACTGAAACGAAGCGGAAGCTTGGTTCGTTCTTGTGAATTACTTAATACACAAGTGTTTGCCAAATCGAATGGAGCAAACTACGCTTTGGCTTTGCATTCGCGGTTGTGTGTTACAGGCTTTAATTAATTATTTGTGTTGTTGATTAAGTGATTAAGACTATTGACGAATATTAATTAATTCATATTGCATGTAATAAATGTAAACTAATTGATTTTAAATATATAATTCGTGCTAAAGTCTAATACAGTATTAGCATATGTTAAATACTAATTATGACATATTAACTGTCAATTAGCTGAATTATATTTGTGCATTTATATGCAGAAGTTCATGATTTAATTATCATAAATATCAAATCGTTATTGAAATGATATATTATACAAGTATTAAATTTAACTACAATATCAAAACATCAACTGACAGGACAAAGCATTTTATAATAATTTATTAAATTAAAATCAAACTAATATTAGTATTTTCATTATAAAATTCTGTTGATCATAACTATTTATTGTATGGATATTGAAATATTTTAGGCACACTTAAGATATTTTTATTATAACATTTTAATTTAGTTGTCTTTGCGATCACCAATATATTACTATAAAAATAGTACAAACAATAAAAATTACTTAATAACTCAAGGCAGACAATTTGTTTGCAAATGGGAATACCATTTACTTATGTATGTTGAAAAAATGTAATTCGTTTGTGACCATACGCTAAAAGTTGGACGACTGCTACATTCATTGTAATCCAATTAACGCCTCGAAATGGACGTCCAGTTGAAATATTTCCCAACTTTGCAACGACTGTTCGCTCATCGCTTGCCGTTTATCCGCTCAATACTCGCTAGCCAATTGCACGCTCATGGCCCGCTAGTACCTTACCGCTTGCTATTGCCCGCTGCACGCTCATGACCCGCTAGTACCTTGCCGCTTGTCATTGCCCGCTGCTCGCCTACCACTTGCACGTTGTTTGTTCGTTTTTCTTGCATTAGCACCGCGTTCGTGTCGCAGTACAGATACGGTATTTTTGTTTGTGTTGCCATTTTCAAATTATTCTCACTTTAACCACGATCTACCGCAAATTTAACTCTTAACGCGTCATTTTACCTAAGTGACACAAGGCTTTTATGTGTGGACTTTGCGAGGATATTTTTTTAATGTTTTATAAAAATAGATTCAACATTTTGATTCCACAAACTACATTAGATTTGTAAGTTAAATAGAAACGGCATCTTGACGATGTTTCCTACGTCACGTGCATTATTATAAAACAATTGATTCAATTAATTTATATTCCTAACAGTAATACGGGATTCTAAATATAATAAGCGTGATTTGACCATGCATTTTTATGGTAATGTTTTATTACATGAAGGTAAGGTAATAAGTGCCTCTGTATAATCAAGTTTCTAGGAAGCGTTCTTTCTAAATGCGTAGTATCTTATACTACACTTTTTGATTAAGAAATTCAATAATAAACGAGTTTCAATATACGAACATGGTGATGTTTAACGTCTTGGATAACTTATCATAATAAACTACAAAGTATAAAGTGATATAAAGCGCTGCAAGATAAAGTTTCACGTATAGCAAAATGTTTTAATTTAAATCTTACAAGTATTAATCTACAAAGTGTTCACGTAAAGGCGAAGTAATGAAGAAATAACGAAGACTAAGAAAATTAATGAATCAAAATAATCTCTCCCAGTCTTCAGTTTTCTTAACGTTCGTAACTGAAGTTCAGGCAATAATAATATTCCAATCACAAAATATTTCTTAAGCATATTTAATTTAATAGAAGGAATTTCATCGCTAAATATTAGCCAATAAAGTTTCATATATAAAAATTATTATAAAGAAATAACAAAATTTTTATTTCGAGTGAGTATTAAATATTGAAAACAAAATAAACACAAAAGTATTCGTCGAAAAAATATATCAATAAATCTTGTTTTCTGGTTTTAGCGAAATCCTTTTACGAATAAAAATTAAAAATATTTTGTAGCTTCGGAATATTTTTTGATAAAAGCAAACTAAAACGGAACGAATGTAAGGTTTATTATTAAAATATTCTTCAATTTGGCCAGTGTAAAATATTCGTTTGCCGCGTTTGTGTAATCTTGTCGGATTTGTTTCGTTTCACCGAAGTTTCGAATTATCGGTCAAATTTCAAAAGCATTTTGAAATCCGGAAATAATAGTTGCGTCACATACTTATTGTGAATTTGATCAGAATATAATAGAGAAGTAAATATCGCATAATAAGATATGTGTGATGTGAACCAACCAGTCCCTGGGTAGCGTGGTTGACTGTGCCCTAATCACCCTTAACTTAGGCTCCGAGCCCTTCGGTGAGGACGTATGCTGATGATGATGATGATGAAATATCGCACAGTTTCCCTTTTGAAGTCACTCAATATAAAAAATATGTTATTGCTTTGAATTACACCTTTTGAAGTGTTTATTTAATAGTTGTATATTACGTCTAATATAATATAAAATTTACAGTTTAAAGAATTGATTTCTACTTTTGATAAATTGAGGAGAAATTCCAGTTTATTACAGTAAATACATTTATATTATTCGAGAGATGGTAATATTCTTAGTTTAAGCCGGACTTATTTGAACGTGACGAAATGTAACATCGATCTATTCAATTTGCATTAAGCCTCTCTGATTTCCGAATGCATTGAAAATATTAAACAGAACGCTCGTAAATTAAGCCGATTTAAAGAACACATTCATCGTAGTTTTCCCTTTGTTGACAATAAATATCAAATATATATTAATACCGGGAAATTCCTGATAAAACAGAATATTGCCGTCGAATTTATAAAATAACAGTAAATTTATATGCACATGTTTCGGCAGTTGTTGGAAATTAATCATGTAAGTGCCGTATTTGATTGAGAAAGTGACGGAGAATCATTATGGAGATACCCTTCCTATAAAACTTAAGACCTCAATACTCTTATCATTTAACTAATGTCATATTTAATTCCTTAATTGGGTACGGATTTCCGAAACCGAGGTTGGGAGTTCGAATCCCGCCTTTCGACTATTACTACACTACTAGCACAAGTGTAGAGCTTATTTGGAATGGTAAAAGAAAAATTATTAAATTCAATGTCTTCTTGATTACATTAAGTTACTGTAAATCGAAATTTTCTTTATAATCTTTTTTTTTTAATTTTTACATTTACGTATCATTGCAACGCACACGTACTTAATTATATTTCAATAATCATTACTTTAATGAAAGAAGTCTGATTTAGTTTAATATTTCTTTTATTTATTTCTCTCATTAGCTATCAATTTCATAAGTATCTCGGCAAGGCCGAACTACGGGACCTTTAAGGTCAAGGATTTTTGTAGTAACTTACTGTACTTGTTAAAAAGTCACACCATTTACTTTCCACTTCTTTATAATTATTTTATATTTAATTTGATTTAAATTGTCTCCGTATTAGATATTTTTACCAGCATACATACCACAACAAGACAATTTGAATATATGTACATAATACACGGAGAGCTTCCATGTAGGATTCCTTACCTGCAAATAAAAAAATATATAGTTTATTATTATGATAACCAACAAAATCTAAATGCACATGCACACATTTAAAATAAAAAAACATATTATGTACACAATGGAAGTATGTGTTACGGTCGGAATCGGTGTTGTTCACGGTTTGAAGGTCACGGCATCTTTGTTATAATTAAATGTAATGAAATCTAATACTGACATTATCAACAATTTCTGCCTACCCTTCTATGCTGCCTGACTTTATATTACAGAAGTAATTATATAATACTGGTATTATTCGACAAAATGGGCCGAAATACCACAAGACTGCTTAGTGCTTTTTACCGGTATGACTGCAAAGATACACCAATGGACAAATAGTTAATGTTTAAACCTCCGTTTCTAAGTTCTAAGATTTTATTACATTAGTTAGTAAACATAGGGTCGGGTCAGATTTGAGGGCAGGCAATAGGCCGATCGGCAATAGAGATAAGGAGCATAGAGGGTTCGATCGCGACGAGCGTTGAGTCTCAAGGGTTATCGAGTTATCGCGACTGAGCGACGTCGAGTCCGTTTGATAGGGCCACACCACACGGTTACGGGGTTACGGCGTAGTTTCATCTTACCATACTAAACTTATAAAGTTTTAATTACGTGACAACCATTATAAATGGCGTACAAACCCTTCCTAGTTTTCCACGAAGGCAGCAGGTTAAGTCAGAACAGTAGAACAGGACAGTACTGCAATTGTTTCGTTTGAACGTTTAAATAATATTAGTAAGTATTGCACTGCTCTGCCTCCCTACTCTGTTCTCGTGTATTAATACCATAGGATTTTACTGTTGTAATGTATTTTTAGTTAGAAATTAGTACATTGAATTATCTACACTACACCATTAATTAGTTGTTCATCACGTTATCTGTAACACGGCAAAGATGAATTGTAAGGAACTCCGTAATTGACTTAACTAATGTACTATTTTGTTGTTATTTCGACTCATCTTGATACTTGATGATATGTGTTCGACTGAATGCAACATTGTATTTGCAATCTAGCGTGACAGTCATATGGCAGTCGTCGTTCGATTAACCTCTTATTCTGACTTCACGGCGCGGCACGCCAACCTGATTTTCTGTACAATTCCTATTAATACCTACCCTTTTGACATGAAGTTAACTTTTTAATTTTCTTTTATAGTAATATATAGGTAATTTACTAGAGTTCATTCTACCCTATAAAGAACATTTTAGAAAGAAGGATTCGAACCCACATTTTTGTTAAAAGACGTAATTTATATAGACAAACTCTGAAAATGAGTGACGTATATATTCAAAATACGAAGACGGATGTTTTACAGCTTAATATCGACGTCTTATGAAAATAAAAAAATAGGTTACTAGACCATAGCGCAGGGGAAGTGGGGAGAAATGGACCACTGGCAGTGCTTAAGTATCGCTGAGCGCTTTCGATCTAGGGGATAACTTTTCAGACTAGTCGGGCTTAGACATTTCAATTAAAATGAAAAATACGACGTCCAATTCAAAAAATGTTAAATATTCAACGAGTAATTTTATTTAATTCAAGGGTGTTTATTAACTATTTTTCTGAATTATTGAATCAGATACACTGTTAGAAGTTTAATTAAAAAGGTTAACTATAAAGTTATATATGATCATACATACATATATAAAAACACTAAAAGTGGAATATCGTGATGAAAACTCGAGGATACGTATATTCGACAACAGATGGCATCCTAAAGAAAATGTCAGTTAGGGAATATTTGAATATGTATTCGAACTTTATTAGCGCCATCTATTGACGAGTTGCTCTTATTAAAATTGTAATTTGGATTTCAAAAATAAAGGCATTTTTACACAAATACTATAGTACTCTATTCTATAGTATTCTACAGTTCTCGCAACTTCGTTCACGAGAAATATTGTTTTCGGGTAGCATTTTATATAAACTTAGGCTGATAAAATATTCGTAAATCTTACATATTCCCATACAAATTTTCATCCCCTATACCGTATTGTTATTTACACTTTTGAGGGTAAAACTTTTACAAACTTTGGATGTTATATTTATTTACATCAAATTTAGACCCAAAAAGAAGTTTTTAGCTTCTAGCTGTAACAATGACGATGCTGCTATACAACTTTTTTCGCATTAAAAAGTACATATATACTATGTCAAGTCTCAGGCTCTAGACTGTGTGTGTACCTACCAACTTTCAGTTAAATCTGTTTAGCAGTTTTGTCGTGAGAGCGTTAAAAAAAGAGTTACTTTCGCATTCATAATATTTTACTTATAAGTAAGGAGGTAAAGATTATGAATAAACAACTGCTAACAAATTTGGTCATTGCACCTAAAATTACGTCAACCGCTCAAATGCGATTCACCTCAACAATGACATGAAAACAGCATATATTTAAATACATTACCTTTTTATTACCCAGAATATACCTAATGAGTGTTTTTGAAGAGAAATCACGCTTTACTTCATATATTTTTTATCCGAGAAAATGTTCTAATTCTAAGGCTAACAATGCATAATGAATGTAGAAATATATGGTCTATTAGAAGCTTAAAACAAGGCAAAGTTTAAAAATAGCGGCCGCTGCACGAGTCGCTTTTATCCCCGTCCGGAAGCTACGACGGTGTCGTGTTTAAAAACAATAACTCTCGTACAAACATATAATACTCGCACATACATGTAAAACAAACACACGTTACACATACGAAAATGAGCATCATGAAATAATAACGAACAGGGAATAAATATTAGCACAGAATTTATGTCTTATTGTTGTGAGGAGTGACATGAGTGAATATGACAATGGTGTATATGTAGAAATAAACATTAAAAAAAATGATTATGCGATAGAATTAAATAAGTGTTTAAATTTATTTGTATTCGGATCAGGGTTTTGAAAACTGGACACACAGGGCTATTTCATAAGCGTTCTATTTAGTTCCATTCAGTAAATACTCTTGCAATTTGAATAAAATTTATTTCATCACGTGTCATGTCTTTTTCAGCCGACACAATGTCACGCTGCAGCCGGCTTGTTGTGTAAGCATGGGGAGGAAGGCGTTCGGATTCTCTCGTCTCTACTCGACTCCGTTCAACTCTGATTGTAGTCGCCGTTCGGCACCGCTCGACTTCTCTCGGCTCCGCTCGAGTCCTCAAGACTTCGCTCGACTGCGGTCGGCTCCTCTCGGCGGCCACCCCGTGACCTGAAATTCGGTGCCCCATCCCGTCGCGCCACCGAGTCTACGTTCCGCCAACTAAACAGGCTTTTCTCGAGGACGTCTAATTTCTTAGATCTTTTACCTCTAGTTCAAGGCCGCGTATTTCCCTTACCGTTCATAAACTTTCACTGCAATATGTCCTTTAAGGCCAAATTATGTGTACGTTTAAACTTAAAATTAAATTAATTTACGGTGATTGTGTATAGCTTAAGTTATCTGATCTGATATTAAAAGTCAATAGAACAAAAGGTAGATAACTTGCCTTCATAATAACTCATTTTAAGACCCTTAATACATAACATTAAGCATGAAAGGCTTAAAGTTCCTTTACACAATATTAATTAGAAAGGCCTCAAGTTCCTTGTTCCCTTTTCATATTTATCTTTCCTTCTTTGAATATTTCGTAGCTTTAGTCCAACGGTATGGGCATTTTATCGATCGGTGTTTCACAAACAAAATAATTTTATATTTTATTTTACCTATTCTTGTTTGCCTCGACACATAAAATCCTGTTTAGCCACATCAGAAGGGCTAACAGTATTTTCCGCAATATTTTAATGATCGATATTAAAAGTCTATGATTCCATGGAATCAATTAGATTCTTAATTTGTGTTTATCGCTTTTGCAAGTCGCCACAGACTTTACTACGTAACTAAGCAGAGTGGATAAAACGTTAACTTACTTATCAAGCTTTTTGAGATTCATTGAGATTTTCATTTATTTAAAAAGGTATTTAGAAATAAATTCAAAAATACCGTTATACATTTTTATATAATAAAGTGTTGTAAAGTTTGCGACAATTGTCCTAAGCGTTATTAAAACAAACTTTACACGCTCGTAAGTT
This sequence comes from Papilio xuthus, assembly GCF_000836235.2. Lineage (NCBI taxonomy): Eukaryota > Metazoa > Arthropoda > Insecta > Lepidoptera > Papilionidae > Papilio > Papilio xuthus. The sequence continues at coordinate 455,581 of NW_013530472.1, forward strand.
AACACGCCCGAAACTCCAATACAAAAACATCTATAACTACAAAGACAACTTTTTAAACTTTTGCAGAGCTGTCTCGCCAGTGGAAACCCAAGATTGTAACAAGATAATCTTAAGTAAATGGCGTAGTCACCTACTTGGTTTATCTTTGGTAAGCAAGTTTGTACCAAGAATGCATTTTGTATGCAGTTGTACCAAGACAGAGTACGTGACAAGGTAGTTGGTTTGCAAAAGTGGCAGGCACACGTTGGAATGTGTATAATATCGCAACAAAATTTTGTGCCGAGATTTGTTACGTGCGCTGAATTATTTTGTACAAGACAAACTCCTTCGAAAATAATCTCACCAACAATTTTGATATGATTAGTTATTTTCACATAAACTTAATAGATATTATTATCTGAAAATTAAAAAAGAAATCAATGAGAAGTCTAGATTTGTGCATAGTCTATTTCTTTTAAGTGTATTTACACATTTGTGTTTGAATTTTTTTAGTATAAGTCCGAATAATCAAATACGTAAACCTCCATGGTACAAAAATGTATTTATATTGAGGCAAAATGCATCATAGTTGCATGCCGCATAAACGATCAATTCATTTAACTTCTGAGGATAACGCGTTATATCATAATAGAGTAGAGTCGGTACATGTTGCATTCAGCAAACGACGTGGAACGCAAATAACATTGTATCTTTAGACATGATTGTCCCTTTAAATTGCCTCTGGAGCACGCGATGATAGTCGCATAATATATTTTACCACAACAATATCCCAAGAATGAAAGTGTGTGTGATTGTGTGAGTGCACGTGTGTGTATGTGTGTGTGCGTGTGTGTGTGAAAAATCAGAGATAATCAAAAATTGTAAAAATGTTTATGATTGGCAGTTGTAACAAAATCGTGTGAACCAATCAGAAGAAAAGAGTCTTATGAAACCAGTTTATGAATTATACTTAGCAACTAACCGGTATAAACTGTTTGACTCAAGTTTTGATAAAGAAAGTCCTTCTTGGTAGTTACTCGCTGCGTGAACGATTTGGCTCGGGTAAGTGAGTTATTTTGTTAAGGGCGACTAATCGCGGCATTGATAACTTACGTATAAAGAAACGTCCCTTTGGGCAGTTGTGTAAAGCATTTTCGCTTGCTTCTAACACTCTTGTTCTCTACCTACCACAATAGCGAAAAGAAAGAAAGATGAATAATGAGCTTCTAATAATTACATTATAAATGCGAATGTTTAGATGGATGAATGGATCCAGAAAGGCTGAACGGATATCGATGAAATTTGGCATAAATACAGAACATAGTCTGGATGAACACATAGAGTCGCGGGCGACGCTAGTATTAGATTCAAACATAATTTATCTACTATACTAATAAATTATTTCGCAACATAGTAACAGTATTCCTAGTTACAATTTGCCATAAAGCATAAATACTTCAACTAAGAAGATCAAAGATGCAGATGTATAGGTTATCATTAAAAACGCGGCAGAGTATTGATAAGAAACAGTCAACAAATACGACTAATTAATATTGGGCAAAAGAATGATGCACTGAATACAAAGACGGAAGATATCCACTTTACTGCAATATTGTACTACAGCATTAATATTAATGAAAAGGAATCCAATATTGCACTCGGGTCGGAAAATTCACCAGCAAGCTCATTCAATAATCAACCTTATCCTAAAGTATCAAGATAGAATCTAACTACTTCCGATGGTACATCTACCTCTTGATCAAATACCAGTGTGAGCTCAGAGTCAAGATTAGCAGGTGAATGTTATTTATCTAATAGAGGTACTATTAGATAAATAACATTAAAATGTACCTATAACTATAAATTACTGTATAAGACACACTTACACTACAAAGTAATGGAATATGTAAAATAGAGTAATGTAACGGAGATGAGACTTCATCTCCTTTGATTACATGTAATGGTAAGATCTGATGAAAACTTCCGATTAGACAAAATACCTTCTGACTCGGTTTTTAACATAGACATCTTGGTATGTTCGAATGCGAATTCTTATATCTAAGCGCCATCGTATACGTATCAAAAAAATTGGTATATAAATTTGTGCAGCGTACCCCTATCGGACGTTAGTTACACCAAAAAATATCATAGTAATTTTGTCATAATTGATCAGATGATACCATGGCGAATATTCATGATAAACCCACTGATTAGACAATGTCGTTCGCTGTTAGCAATCGTGAAATGTATTTACTAACCGTAATATTCACGTAAGTAGACTTTTATTGATACATATTTTTTAAAAAGTGAGGTGATAAAATCTTCTGAGATTACCCTCAGTAGTGTGTTGTCTACATCGTGGAGTTTGGGGTTTTCTACAATGATTTTACTTTACTAGATGGGTTAATCATTTTTAGTTGGAAAAAAAATAAGGAAAATCACTCTCGTACGTATCGTGTATAAACATGGAGTTAAGGTAATTAATTCCAGATATTAGAGGTGACTACAAGAACATAATTAAAATATAATCGAGAGGCCCGGTATTGACTTGGCAATACGTACTTTAAGTTTTACAGTACAAGGTCTTTATTTTATTAAACAACAAAAACAAATGCGTATTCGGCGCCAAAAAAAGGAAGGCGTAAGTAATATTTAAAAAAATAAACCTGCCACCTTTTGTCGTCTGTTAAGCAATAAAGTATTAGTCAAAATATATTTTTTACACATTTGAAAAACAACTTTTATGTTGAGATCGAGACATTTTAAGATGTGGCACAAATAATAATATAATAAATGTATACGTTACGTATCTTCAGTAATTTTACTAGACGGTTGACATTTTATAATACAGAATTTTATTTCTTCATTTCTTGATTTCACATTTCACAGCTGATCTCCCACCCCTCCTCCGCCGCGGCGCTTCCCCTCCCCGCACTCGTCAACAACCTAAACATAGCGTTCCGACCTTGGCCCCACTAATGCAACAATCGCTATTTGTTCATTCCACACGCGCAAATTGCACTTCAATGTCTATTGAAATAAGATCCATTATGATAAATAAAACAAATTAAAATAACTTCGATGTTATACGGTGCAAGATCCAAAAGAAAAATAAAATTTAATTGTTGATAAAAGATTGATATGTAGCCTGTAGTATGCAGTCTTTAACAACAAGCATTGTCACACTTTAATAAAAAAGCAAAAAAACTGGACTAAAGAATACTAATCTGATGCAATTTCTGAAATAGGTTAAGCCCTCGTCTTAATTCACACTGATGATTTATCTCATATCCTGCATTCACTCTTTGCACTATATCTTCCACGTGCGGCTATAATAAATAGTTTATAAAACTTCAAAACCTTCAAACCTTTTAATAAAATAAGGATTATCGTGCGGCGGCCGTCTTATGATCAAACATGAACATACGCAGCACCAGAGAAACTGCAAATGGGTTGTCTTTTTAGAAAGAAGTACGCTCTTTTCTTATAGGTAAGTGTTGGTTGGACTCTGCTGGAGACATCTTTTCACAAATCGATGTGTAGCAAGAAATTACAGGAAAAGGTTATGTCGTTGAATGTCAACTTATTTCATATTTGCTACGTTTTCCATTAGATGATATAAAAATGTCTTTCAGTAAGGAAAAGTGAAGTGGTCGTTCCGAGTAAACGATTCGCCTTTTACCTTTTGAAACCGTACGTTACTTAATTGCACTCAATTTGATAAAACATTTTATGTAATATTCACTACTATTTTAATATTAAAATATATTAAGTTAAAAGTCTGTATATTTAGTGATACATTTGAAAATGTTGTATGTCTTCGGCCGAATCAAAAATAATCATATTTAGCTAACTTAACACATTTGATTTCTATACCAAAAATCCAATTGTTAAAAAATATGTCTGTCTGTCCGTAATTCAGTGTTAGTTCCGGGTTATTTCCGAAAAGGATGAACCCGGTTTGAAGGGATTCTGACAATAAGGTAGCAGATATTATCGGCTATTTTTTTTTACTGGTCTGACAAAGTCGCGGGCGCCGCTAATATTATAGATATATTTATTGATAAAATAAAGGATTTATTACCCGGTACTACCAAATGGTATTTGTGATCAATAATGAAATTGTAAATTATAAAATATTTTAGTGGAGCTAACTATTTCAAACTGTTTCTTTTCTTGTGGTTCTATACCTATTTATATGTCACTATTGTAAGACTATCTTAATTAATTACTATCTAGATTCCAGTTCCTAGATCAAAGCAATTCCGTCCTTTAGAAGCATGCTGAGCGTTACTTTGTTAACAAAGACTCGTATTTTATAAAGAAAGAGAAAATACAATTCCATCCGAGTTTGTACCGTCAAAGTTTCTTACGACGACGACAAGAAAGAAGAAAGGAAGTGAATTCAACGTTTGAGCATTTGATTTGACATTTCGTTGCAATATCTCTCCGCGCGACATTTACCAAATGTGCTAGTTTCACACGAGGGCAGAATAGTGAGGCAGAGTAATAGACGCCGCAGTACTGTTATTTTTTGTTACTAATCTGTCTAGTGATGTGCGTTCTAACAAGTGTTGTACTGCTCTGGCGTATTGCTCTGTCTCATTTTTCTGCCTTCCTGGGAACCTATACAATAAATGTCATGAACTTATTAATTGCGTGTTTTAGCGTGGAAGTAGGACGATGCCATTTGTGTTGCCGAGCGACGATCATTGCGGCGCGAGTGATTGGCATTTGATTGTGTTTCGCCTGCATACAGCAATGTATTGCTTGACATTAATTACATCTATTTAATATATCTATAGCCATATGACATTGTGTTTGTGAAATTATGTAGCTAGTAAAGCGAATCAGTACTGTGATTGATCATAATACAATCCTGTATAATCATGGTAAACGTAATATTGTATTGTAAATTGTATACCACATACATATGTACTTGTATAATTCTGACGAGTCGCTGAATCTGTATCGTATTTACTAAAAGGCAAATAAAATATTTCAATTATGAGATCAAAAATAAGCAATGCTACTGACTGATTTTTTTTATTTACTTTAATTAAATGTATACTTGTAAGTATTTATTACGCTTATATTTCAATGTGCCGTTTTTATGTTTTTCGAAGGTAGGTATTTACATATACTAAATGCCAGAAGATAGCAATATTTGATTTGCCAGTAAATCTATGTTTATGAAATTATTAATTTCATGGTAGAATAGGAGCATCAATAATCTTGCTGATTTCAACAAATATACTTGTAATCAAACTAAGCTTCTGTAATTCTGTGCAAGAACAATATAATATCACTCATCATAGTGAATGTAAAAATGTGCGCAATCTCTTCTACAATCTAAATATTAACCGGTGACAAGTCTCAACGCTACCGAGACATTCTTTGAAATCAAGATTCGAACGCGGCCCCAAACAATTCAACGGAATATAAATATTGTTGCTAACACAAATAAATATCGAACACAAATAGCACTAAAAAATAGAGAATGCGAATAACTGACACAGTTTCATGCTAGGCGGAGATAAATTTTATTGAGCGCGCGTCAACGTGCCGCTGCCGCGCAGAAGTGCGCGTGCGAGCACTACGCGCCGCGCGCGCCCTCTTGTGCTTGCTCAGCTAGTGCGTGCGCCCGCGTGTTCGCTGCGTGCGCCTCACCTGCGCTACCACACCAATATAATAAAAATGATTTATTTTCATACTTCTATAACTACAATATATGCGTGACGTAAATACAATTTTTGTTTGAACTTTTAAGTCTTCGATTGGTAAATGAACACGAATAGTTTTTTTTTTCAAAGAATAAACAGGAAATCTGTTATATCTAATGTCTGTATTGAAGTGGAGTCGCTTTGGTAGTCAACAGGCCGCACAGAGCAGCTACATACGCGTGCTGCCGACGGAATCGTCTCGTTAATGTTCCGTACGTATGTGGGAGTCGCTCTCGCTCGTGACCCGCCTAAAATGTGAATCATGTGATTCGCTTGGCACCATCGTCTGCTCCGACGGCGCGTCAGCATTATCCGGTTATTTCTGATGCGCATTGTATGCTCGGCGACTTTAAAAACTCCCCGTATGTAGCTCTTTTGCGGTGCACCGGCTGCGGTAATAATCTGATGTTGTTTTATAAACTTTGGCCTTACGGCTGGCGCTGCAGCGGCTAGGCATGCGTCGAGCGGCAGTGCACACAGCACTGTCATCGATCTATAAAGAACACTTAACCTGCCAGCCACATCACTGATAACATTTTACGGCGTACCTACAATCGCATAGTTGCATCTCAATTTTGAAACACTTTAATATGTTGCAAATTATTTTCTTTGAAAAAATGTGTCTGATGACTTATTGAGAGTAATGTATGAAAACTAAACTTAAAGTATTTGAAGTACAAATTTTCTACTTTGAAGTACTTTATACTATAACTGTACGTGAAGTGTTTATACATTTACGCGTAAACTATTATCCAACGTATTATAACCAATAGTCAATAGCCTTGGTCGCAAGCATAGCCCGCGTTATATTCAGCCACGCTAAAGATAGCGTTATAAATCCCGATTCAATATAATTTTGCATTCCAGTAATAAACGCGATCCCTGCACTTATTTTAAAAGTTTAAAAACGGCCAACTTTGGACAGAGTGGATAACGCCGAACTTTTCGCTATAATTTCATTTTATAAAGAAAACAAAAGATTTAAAAACATGGAAAAATCATGCAATATGAAAGTTATAATTTTTTGATTTGATGTTTATTTACAGTTCATTACCGCACTCCCTTGTATCGGTGTTAAAATTTACATGAAACCACCACTTATATATTACATTTATAAGAAATAAATATTTATAAAAATATATGTACTCTTCTTTCTTTCTCTGTACAAAAATGATTTGTAGTTTCATATTCGAGTTACATAATCTTCTTCCCTTGTTAGAGGCGTTGCATTTCCTTTGGTGAAAAATATTTGGTCTGATAACGTGTTGTATGCCGGTGACGTTCCCGTCGCGTCGCTCGCACACACAGCCGCATCGAAAACTAAATAAAGTTCACGCTTCCTACACGATCTCACACAACTACGAACAACATTTATATTTTTTTTAAATATACACTTTATTTCATTTATTACTACGACTACGTTATTTTTTTAATATTACTGCAGGTATTGTTTCGCCTTGCACTTGACAGGAACAAATATTCCAAGTTAGCAGTCAACCTACAAGACTGAAGAGGTACTGGAAGAAGACCGGAGGTCTAATTCCAGTTCTTGCCCCCTTCCTATCTTTTTCTAATAACAAGATGAGAAGAATAAATGGATTTATTAAAATATATCCTTTCTGTATGATCTGTCTTCTCTGTTAGGAAACATTTCTATGTAGCTATCTACCTTTTAACATATTGTAGATATCTGTCAGCATGTTTTATTTTGTTTTTAGAAAATTGAATGAAATGTTTGCTTATATTAAACAAAAGTTAGTTGAATCGTGTAATCTAGATAGACAAACATAGTCAATCGTTATCTATTCACCAATCTTATGAAATATTAAATATGTCAAGGTAGTGGAATAGCTGTTTTGCTATATCTTATCTATTACTCGCAGAAGCAACATTTTAACTTATACTAGACAAAAGTACACAATATATTATATAACTTTACTTTCTCTTATTTTTTGAAACTAATTAATACCTTTAATACCGACTATAAATGAAATTGGTAGCATCATAAAGTTAGTCTTTTATAAATAATTATGTAATATAGTAAATAAGATCAACAAACATCACAACAATAGATAATCCTTTGTCCATCCTTGTTATCGAATCCGAAAAGGCTTTATTTATTGTCCGTAATTTAGAAATGCAAGGAATATCACATAACTATATATAGCATTGATTTTGTATTTATCTGTGGAAGCAATCTGCAACATTCAAGAAACTTTATAGTTCTAGACTTCAGTGTTAATTGAAGCTGTATATCTTGTATCAGATTAGATTATTCAATCTAAACTAGAGGACTGAAACGAAGTCAAACTGTGCCTTAGTAAACGTCCAAATGCTGTGAGCAATTAGTGTGGCCGACGTCTTGCGAGAGATGAATCTTGTCTCGAGCACAAACAGCCTTAGGCTGAGTACACACGAAGTGCATTCTAGTGGAATATTTTGCGTACACCACTAGGTTTAGTTATCAAGATAAAAAAAAATATGTTGAGAAAGGATGAATAAAAATAATATTTTCTTCTTACACTTTATCATTTTCCAGCCTAATGGAATATCAGTACAGTACATATTATACGTTCTGTATATCTTTGTCAGCCGTATCTGTATCACACCCTTCTTAAACATATCCTATTTCACACAATCCATCTGTACTTAAGTCATCCTCTACCATTGTTGGCACACAATGTTGTTACATTTCAAAGGGATCTAACATTGAAAACCTATTTTACACTTTATGAAAATCATTTCAGTTGTAGAATCAACTTATATGATTTTACCCTCCCCATGTTATGTAAACTATATATTATACATTATATATATTTCATAATTAAATGCAATAATAGTAAAACTCGTGATGACATAAACAATCGTAACGACGTGTAATATATAACGGAACATAACAAATCAATTAAAAGTTAATAGACAATGCATTGTGACCGCCAACTGTTTAATTAATCTATTATGTTTCTTTTTAATTAGGTTACATTTGATGTTGTATCACTGTTTATAATTGTCATAACAAAACAAACGAAAAAGCCTTTAACTAACTTATTTTAAGCTAATAAAAATATAATTGTTTTAAAAGTGTGGTTTTACTTAATTTATAAATTACTAGCTGTCACCCGCGACTCCGTCACAAAATTTCATGAGAATCGGTCAACCCGTTTCGGAGGAGTATGAAAACGAAAATTATGACGATAATTTTATATAAAAGATTACAAGTTGAATTGTAAAGTATGAATGACTTGTCGTAAGTATATTTGATTCCACACAATCAAGAGTTACAAAATGTGCTCGGTGTGTTTTCAACGTTATTACCTAATAATCTCGAGTGCAGCGGGGAGTTAATGCAATAAACATCACTGAAAAGTTAAGCTTCTGGAAGGAGAAACTAGCTAATTAACAAGCTTCATCTTTAACGTTGTGTAAGATGTCTCAACAACTCTCAGTAGCGTTTATAAATTTCTTCAAGTTATAAAATATAATAAATTTATTAATTAAAAAAAAGACTGCGGTAAAGTATTGACTTTAAGCTCTTTGACACCAATCGCAAGAGCTGTCGGTCAAAGCATCTTAGAGAAGACGTAGAAACTTAACCAAGACGAGCTGTGGTCTTTGACAGATGGTATTATTTCTTTCCCTCGTATTTTATAATTCTTTCTGAGTGATAACTACAGCATAGTAATTAAAAATGTCTTTATTACAATGATCAAGAAACACACAACAATTTTCGGGAGCACCAACTTACTTAGCTGTCTTCATTACATCTAGTAAGTAAAATATTCATAAGAACTTTAGCAACTCGAAATATTTGTAAAACAGGAAATATTTCCACATCAGAAATCACGAGAGGAAATGGTTTATTTCACTTTACTTTTTTAAAGGTTTCTTAGTAATTGCGAAAAAACTATTAAATGAAGAAAGTTTTGCAAAAGTAATTTTCTAATTCTTCTCATTTGGCAACATCAATTACTCGGGGTCGTCATTTCATAAGAATCATTTTACCTGTTGCTATGGAAAGTTAGTTTACAATTAACGCAATCAAGGAAAAATAATTTGGGATCAAGGAAAAATTATTATATTTTAAAGCCATACAGTAAGATATTAGGAAAGATCCTACAGAAACAGCAAAGGTAAAGGTTAAGAATTTGTAACAAACACATTAAATACATACCTAAATAAATTAAAAATGCCCTTTTATTCTATTCAAATAAGAAAAAAAAGTTTTTCCACGAGTATTTCGGCAATGGACGCCGACAGTAACATAAAACAGTAAATAGATAACACCAACAGGATGACAACGATGTTATCTTGTTACAATTTGCACCGCACGCGTGGGCATCAGGGAAATTGGTTATTTACCTGCGCGCCCCTGTCTTTATTTCATTAACGTGTCATCAGCCCAGAACTGTTTGTAATTAGCTTTTTCACTATTAATTGACGCAATACGTTAGCAACACTACTTTAAACAGTTGACGTGCTGCAGGCACCACACCGGCAGCTCGACGACCGTGTGCAGCACCCCTTTATACAGATACTTCTATAGGATAAATGTAACTAGAGGATGGTAATTGTTATTTTGTCGAATGTGTGCATGTTCATTATACTGTGATATGATTTTATTCTCAGCCGATGCGACAATGTGATCGAACGATACAGTTTTCAATCTTCTCCTTTGTTTAAATGTGCGAAGTGTAAACACGTGTAATTATAATGGGCCAAAATTTCCATATGACCTTCAACGTAACTCGGTATGGTTGAGTAAATGAGGAAACATTTTTTTTCTTTTCACCTAGCCGAATGACGTTTCAATGTCGCACCGAAATGTTCAGCATATTGGAAAATATTAAATTTGAACCACGCGTGTTTTAAATCGTGCATATTTTTAAATTAAAATTTACTACAAAAATAATTTGTCAGTTGAAAGTTGTCAACCTTATTAGTAGAATAGGTAGATATGTATATTAATTGGAAATAAGATTGAAATCTTAAACGTATAATATCTTATCTCACATAACAGCTTCCAGATCTTATTTTACGTGTAAGACTTCTCGGAATACCTTTGAGAATTCGCTAGCACCTTATCGTGACTAAAAAAGTGATATCGGAGTACTGAGGAAAAACTTGTAAAGCTTAAAGCATCAGAAAGCACAACCATTTTTACTTTAAACCCGAGACCTTTAAGTTATTAAACTTACGAGTAATACGATAAACTTTTCTCATAGCGGACTTTAACTTTAGTCGTTTGTTAATAGCCTTTATAAAATAGTTATGGTAGTCACACGTCGACAATCACAATGCGCTTTACAATATCCTCCTGTTAAAAGCAAAGCTAATATAACTCTATTCAGTTCATTAGAGGTTTACGTGTTTCTCAGTGACATTATAATTAGGGTTGCGAAAGTAGGATAAAAATGTGTCTGTTTTATTTCTATTATATTCCTAGCAATAGTACTAAATTCACATTTGTTTTATTACAAATCGTTACCAACCCTAAAAGTAAAAAGATGCCACAAGGCAATAACAAATCGTATACACGAGCTTTGGAATTACATCATTAGTCATAGTTCGTTTGTTGTGAGCGCAATTCGGAACAATAAATAACGGAATAGTGTTATTATTATATAGGTGTTGCGTTTTCACAAAGTCAATCAGTTAAAATGTTATTGGCCGGTGTCCAACGGTAATGGTAAAGAGAAAAATAGGAGCCGAACGAATCCGTTTCGGTGCTACAGCGTTGTTCCAGATACGTCCCGTAAGCTAATACGTAGGCACAGAAATACATTAGGCCACCGACAAATTGATGCACTGTAACTCTATACGAGCGTTGACAAAGCATCTTCATACTTATTCAAAAATTTAACTATACAGTAACAACAAATGTATGAGTAGTTACTTAATTAATCTGTTGTTCCTTGGTAAATAATATGTTTTGTTTTCTATAATTTAGATTGATGTGCCATGTCGACTAAAGTGGCAGAATATTCCTCATAATATAACAGTGTTATAAAACCGGCGTAAGTAAATAATTACTTGCCTTTGTTATATCTACTACTCAATTTTGTTTTAATCTCAGATCATTTTTGTTCTTATACAACAATTAAAGTATAATTAAGTCCAATTAAGTTTATTGGAAGCAAAGTAAATCCTTCTTAAGGAGCGGATATTTCGATATAATTCGATAATACAAATTAAGACGCTAAAATTAGAAAAAAAAATTCGCAAGCGAAAAAACAACACAGTGTATTCGTGAAATTAATTTTTTATTTATATTGTAATTTCCCTTTCAAAATGAGGAGTAGAGTAATTGAGTATTAACATTACATTTTATTTAAATTGGGGAATTGAATTCAGTGATTGCAAAGTGACATATTTTTTGTTTTCAAAATATACAATAACAGCTTCCAATATTTCACAAAGCTTCTCATTCAATTCAAAGTTATAAAACAGAATATACCAGGAATTAAACAATGTATCCCGTAGTCAAAGTAAATGAACTTTACGGAGAATTTATTACAGATAATCGTACTACATTTTCTTAAAATCGAATGTAATTGTATACAAGTGGACAAGTTAGGCGGGACTGTATTTATCTGGTCCAATAGCGATGTTTTTTTCTAAATAACTGTAACCGTAACCACATGTAACGACATCTATCTGCGATATTTTATATAGGAAGAAGCTACTAGGAAAATCCCACAACTAGCGATTTCCCAAAATTAATCTCTGTTGTTGTTAGCGAACTTATTAGATTACGACGAAATTAATTTGGAATTTAACAGGGTAGTTTGAAAATCAATCACGTGGCCCGTATACCAGTGAGCTCTGGGAACGAAATTTATTGAATTTGAGAGACTGATTAACGTTTAATTAATCATCCATTATTCTAGATAATTATTCTTGAATACAAATTAATAAATAACCTACATTCTGATTAGGTTACATTCATGGTTAACAGAAATAACTAAACTTTGAAGTACGACTAAAAAAGACTAACCACCTCGTTAAATGATCGCGGATTATTGGAAGAAAAGAAAAGCCCTCGAACTACGTCTTTATGAAATAAACTGAGGGATTTGGGACCGAATTAATGATTTGATATAACTTTATTAAATATCGTCGATGGGTCTTATGAGTTCCTTATATCGCGGAGATTAATGGATGCGCTTTGTATAAAGTAAAATTAACATCAATTACATTACTAATACTATAAATTGCGAATGTTTGGATGGTTGTTTGTTTGAATGTATCTCCAGAACGGCTGAATGTATCTCCAGAACGGCTGAATGTATCTCCAGAACGGCTGAATGTATCTCTTCGAATTTTGCTAATAATTACTTTTTATTTTTAATTGCGCGCGGACGGAGTCGCGAGCGACCGCTACTAAGGCATAAAGGAAATAAACAAGAGAAGTGTACGAGTATATGAATTTAGGTAAATATAATTACTATTTAAATAGATAGTTTGATAAAACACAGCTTGCTTACATTTAGTCGTCGGAAGTTGGGGTTACGCTGAAAACGTTCTTCCACTGACCGATTTATCGTTGCCAATGCGTCAAAACACGCGCGCAACGGTATCTACAAAACTTTATCATTCACGGTGTATTTACGTTGCAACTAAACATGTGGAATGAACTATAAGTAATTCCCCGTCTGACGTTTTCTACGAACACGCTATGTCATTATTTGATTTAAAAAAAAACAAGAATATAAATTTAGCAAGATTGAAAGAATAAGGAATGCAAAATTTTAAATACAAAATAAGAAAACCTGACTATACCTATAACATTCAGAAGAATACGTCACCGACAACAACATAAGGTCGGAGGAATAGGCCTCGCCCAGTGCAAAGTGGAAGTAATTCCGCGTTACGTTCGATAAGTGGGCGTCCCGGAGCTCAATTTTAGCTCTCATTCCCTTCCTTATAAGGAAAGCAACGACCAATTCGCTATTTCGGCGAAACCAGTTCGTTCAAGTTACAAAGGTTCACTCAACAGTTTCACGAAATAGATACGGACGATTTATTTCAGTTGAAATCATAACGAGTTCCAAAGAAAACATTTCAGCATTGCCACTTTCACGTGATTCGCAGATATATTCTCATACTGTTGCTACTCCAATATTACCAAGTATACGTATTATGTAGCCATAAAAACACTTAATATAAGATACAGAAGTGCTAATTAAAATATGATTACAATAGCAAAATAAAGTAAAATATCTTTAACTATTGCTATATTTTCTAGTGCTCATATTACTTGTTCTTTTTAAAGTGAAAATAATTTTTAGAACACTATCAGACGGTCGCATCCATAAAAACTAAAACAGCGACTAGTCTTGTTATGTTATTTTTTTCGTATGATGTCCGAATATGATACTTAAACATGTGACTATTATTTAAAAGATTTGAATCTGCTCGACGATTTTGAATAACCAAGTCGACTTAGAATTTACGGTTCTAATTCTATCGATCACGTGCGACGGAATCTAGCGACGGAAGTGAGCACGGCTAAGACAGCGCGGCAAGTGCCGACTGGCGAGTGGCGAGTGGCGATGGTACATTTTTACCTTTATAAATATACGCTACCGACGAGTCCCGTGATCGTTGAATACTGAGTGCTGATTTTTATCGCTATTTTACGACAACTGACGTTTATTTATTAACTAAGTATCTGACGTAGCATTATTATCAATATTTAGGTCACGATTTGTTCAGTAAATTAGTGTTTTTTATCTATATTAAATTTCACGATCGCGGCAAATAATATTTGTAGAATAGGTGATGTTTGATCAATATCCATAATATAGAAATAAGAATTTACTCGTTTTGCTATTGAATTTTAAACAATGGTATAATCGTCTTACATCTTACTAATATTATAAATGTGTAAGTTTGGATGGACGGATGGTTGTTACTACGTATCACCAAGACGGTTTAACTGATCTCGATTAAATTTGGCACATATAAAACATAGTCTGGAAGAACACATAGGCTACTTAATATTATTTTTCAATGCCGCGCGGACGGAGTCGCGAGTTAAAGGTAGTTTTTATAATTAACATTAAGATAATTTGAAAATTGGCAAAATTAATATCACTCTATTGACACAAGCAATATAATGTTATATCTCCAATTAATATGGTCGAAGATCATTTGTCAGCATGGCTGGTTGCACAAATGATGTGAGATTAATTGTTGGGATAATGACACCTCGATACATTTATTGACCGCAGCTCGGCCGCTGTGATATAGCGTATTGTATCCCTTTATAAACATGCAATATAAAATAATGCGGTACACCAACATCGAAAATAGAAAGATGATTTTAGTAACCGAGATTAAACATAATTTTACTATTGTTTCTATCATTAAAATTGGAAGTAGTTAGTTGGTTTAGGTTATTTCATTTTTTTTCGCTTCGCTAATACCCAAATCCTACTAATATTATAAATGCGAATGTTTGAACGGCTAAACGAACCTCCACGATATTTTCCACACGTATAGAACATAGTCTGGAACATAGACTACTAATTATGTTATATTATAAAAACAACGATTGATTATTCATTTAAACAAGTCCCGGCGCATGCATTTCCACTCTAGCTGCTTTAAATGAAGTCTACACAATCACATCGCAGACAATATCGCCATTCGGACAATACGTGAAACGGCAAAGTTCATTGCATTACTGACGCTCGCGCCCTGCGTACTTCGCATTCCTACCGTAGCACAGGGAAAACGGAATGATCCGACAACGAATAATGCAATATACGGATGAACAAATCTCAGACATTTTCACTTCATTTTCCTCTGAATATTACATAACTATTGTTCTACTTTATCAATAAATTCTGTGCTATTTAAATTAAATAATCCATACCATTTGTAACACAGTCCCGAGAAGTTTACGAATTATAAAAAACCTAAAGTAAAATTTTTCTTACTCGTCTAATGCCTTTTAAGTTCGTCTAAAGTTTTTCGCGTTATATGTACATTCTTTTAAGTATTTTACCTTTTCTCTATGATTTCTCATGCCTCAAAATAAATCGATCCTTTCAAGCTACTGGAGTTAAAAATTAAATTGATGGTAGTCTTTGCCGATTTTGCAAAAATCAATATAAATAAAAACCTGTCTAATTTATACCAGCTTTCCAAAAGGATCGTGTTTCCCGGTCGAATGAGTACATACATATGAGTAACGAAAACATTTTATTTATGTGGAAGTCCACTGTTTTTGTAGTATATATATTTTTTACAAAATATTTCTTTCAATATATTAATTTGTATAAAGTCGGGTTAGTCGGGAGCTACTTTAATGTTTTAATAAATTAACATCAAATAGTAATAAATGTGGATGGGGAAGGGGAAGACCAAAAAAAGTATGGAATAACTGTGTGAAAGAGGATATGCGTAAGAAGGGGGTAGACTCGGATATGACGACTGATAGAGATGTATGGAGGAGTAGTACATACTGTGCCGACCCTCGAGAGGGATAAGGGCAGGTTGATGATCATCATCAAATAGTAATTAATAAACCTATTTAATAACTAAGTATGGTTAGAAAGGATCTACTGAAATATTTCAAACATTAACGCACGCAGGACGACGCGCCATACGATCACTGAGTAAACGCTAAGATAGATTTTTAATTATCTAAACTATAATAGTTTTCAATTTCTTTTACTGTTATTAAATGAAATGTACCAACTTAAGTTAAACTTAAGTTTTAATTGAGAAATGTATTTTATTGGTAAGCATTTTTCCATCAAAGATAAAGAAAATTAAAAAATAAAAGTTTGTATTATTTTATCAGCAAAAGCAATAATACTAAAGCTAATAAAGTTATAATGAACTGACTGAACAGAATAATTATATTACAAGGATGTAGCGAATATTTTATCCTTCGTCGTGTTCAAGCTGATATTTTATTACTGACATTTTTCATCGTCTATGGTCGGAGAATTCACTGCACTATGCTCTTGTTATAAGGGACGCATAATTGTATTGTGAACTTGTGAAAGGTTACTTGTGACTTTTACTAATATAAAATCCTTTTAGCACTCTCCCTCGATTTTAGCTCGGATTTATCAAAACCAGGTCTAAAATGGAGTAAGATTTTAAAAAAATATAATATTTGTCTGAGTTTAATGATAATTCATGCTTTGTGTCTCATTATCGATATATTTGATAAACTTTTAAGTGATATATTTTGTATTAAATATTAAAAATAAAACTGGCCAATAGTTACAGAAATATTTTGCGCGTTACCTTGATGGAGTACCAACATCAAAACTACGCTTGATCTCAAAAGTGTATTAAAGTGTTGTGATGACGTCATACATCTGAACGTAATATGAACTGTCGCAAAGCAATAGCTTCTATTAGAACGAGAATTATTGTTTAATTAACACTAAAGATTTGCATCCTGAGGTGCGCCCTTGCGGAAGAAACGACTCGCTTCCGTGTGAACGATACTGCGTAGGGTTGTCACATGGTAAATAAAATAACACTATATCTTTTTTTATTTTCTAAATTAAACTTCTTATCAGACGCAATAATTTTGATTTTTTCTACAGACACATAATCAGTTGGGTTTAATATAGAGCAAATTTAAATTTCAGTATAATTAAAAACAGTAACAGTTAATTCTGCAAACCTAACATTAAACAAGTTGTGTCACAATTCTTACATTTTTGGTTCCTTAATTGTTGATTTGGCATTTTACCAATCACTAGTGTCATAATAATTTATCAGCGTACCATTACGACACCTTAATGAGACAATTATGACGCAATTAAAATAGCATAATCAAAGGCCAGGTGATGTGATTATCGTTTAATTCTAACAATATCTACAAGTTGCTAATGAAATCTAAATGAGGATTTAACAACAAACATTTCGAGCTATTTTAGCGTAGTAATGAATTGCGTTTTGATTTTCAGTTGTAAAATAATTTTGTTAATATTTGTGTGGGTTGAATGATATCCGTTGGGTGTACATAGTGGAATGCATCCCCCCGCCCCGCCCCGCCCCGCTCCGCCCCTCCAACGTCCCTCCATCGCACCGCCGCGACTTTGAGGCCAACGTGAGTTTGCACAAGCGCCCGGAAATTAAACAGAATTCGATACAAATCGCCCTCTCGGGTGCGGCGCTACTTTAATCCTCTTTAGTGTTTTGTTTTACACGATTAAAACGCCATCCTCGAAGTTTGAAGCTTAAAGGACCTGAGTTTATGCATTTTACCTCTAGGTAAAATTTTTGTCGTACATTTTGAAAAAATGCATAGAAAGATACCATTATCTGTACTAATTTATGTAACGAATAAACAAAATTGCTGGATAGATTTAAAAATTATTTAGCCAAACAACTTAATATGGAGCAATCTATATTTGAAAAATTAGTATAATGCCAACCCTACTTTAATTATGAGGAGATTAACACGAAATCGGTTATAAAAGAGCAAACAAGAAATGAAATAAATATTTATTTGTCGTATCAATTAGTAGTTTTGACAAAAGGGCTGACAGTAAATAAATAGATGTGTAAACTCGAGTATAGAACGAGCAATGCACGAGAAACAAACATACGATATAACCTTGTTGTGTAGTTGTAGTTTTTTCTACGGACCTCGACACGACGGTCGACAGTTAAAATACGCATAACGGTGCGTGATATCCAAGGTCGCAGTACCCACATACACAATCTTTTAGCTTTGACGCAAAGAAAATTCTTAGTTTCATAAATTTTATTTTTTTACTGAAACAGAAACTACTAACATTTATGATATTTATTTGAGGGTCGAAAAGATGTTTTATACATTTATTACAAAACAAAATTTAACTTAAGGATCAAAATATACAAAAATGTTATAAAATAGTTAGAGAAGAAATTATAGAGACTACGGCTAAAATTGTTATATGAAGGTTTATACTGGTATGAAATATTTTAGCAACGTTATTCGGGGTACGCGAAGGTTGGTTATTGTTTCAATTAGGTTTCAGTGAAGGCGAGGGCAATTATTTCATTGCCAAATCTGTATCAAGCTATCCGGTAGCAACGTTATTATAATGTTCGATTTTCAATTCGGCGTAATTGACCGAGCGCGTGTCAGCATCCAAAATTGACTCCATCATTACTGGGGTCAATAAAGATCGGCGCCGTAACATGTGATTCGTATGTTAGGAAATTATATTTTATACGCAGTTATGATAAGGAAGTACTTCTCAATGACGGACAAACTATATTTGACGAGGAGAAATTAAAGTTCTTTCCTAACCTTATCTATGGCAACTATTTCTTAATCGTAATCGTAAGTTTCCTGAGACATTAATCCACGTTTAGAACATATTGTTATCTTAGTTTTGTCAAAGATCAAAGAGGAACGACGTTATGTTTTATCCAGAGATGTTGGTCTCAGAAACGGAGAGTTAGAACGTTTTCATCTCTTATTAACATAAAGTGTGAAAACAAGCGTTGATGTCGGTACACCTATACAAACACAGATTATTTGTTTAATTCTGTTTAAAAAACCCCCGTAATCTTTATATATATAATTCTTCTGTGCGTGTGTATGTCACTGAACTTCTCTAACGACTGGACCGATTTTGATGAAATTTTTTGTGTGTGTTCAAGGGGATCTGGGAATGGTTTAGATTCACAATTTTCATCAAATATTAACTTCATATTAATTTATTCAAATTAAAGACGTATAGACAGGACAACGTCTGTCGGCTCCGCTAGTAAAATATAAAATATTTCTAATATATAGAGATTTTATAAGTAAATCTGTAACTCATATAAATATATATATTATATATGTTATTTTAAATGTGCTACTTCCAATTAGATAAGTAGCGCAACGAAAAGGATTTGCTTACAAGTTGACAGACTTTGCGACTGACACTCCTCTAATTCAATTAGAATGAACTTGGTAATCGTGTGGACATGTCCTGGTAATATTACTCTACTATTGCACCTTATTGTTGCAATCATATTAAATATAATATATTTGTTACTATTGGCTCAGCGGTTGAGGTACCCAATTTTGACAACTTTAAATTCGACGTATTACAATTTATTGAGCCTCAAAGTTCTTGATGTGACTTACCGATAAATCAAAACGACTAATTAATTTAAAGAGATGCACGACGCTTACCTGCAAAGTTAAAAATATATCAATGAATATAAATATTATACGAACATTACGTGTAATTATTCAGAGTTTATTCTTTACTAAATTTAAGCCTTTCAGAATTTCGGATAATAGTCGCTTTGATTTCAATATAATATTTTACAAATTATAAAATTAAATTTATATTAACATTCTATTCCGAGTAACGGACATTTAATTATGTGCGCATAAACTAAAATAATTGTAAACCTATCAAGAGCAATATGAACAAAAATACACGTGTGATACGTACAGCTAATGTATATAACCATAAAAACAAATTGGACATAGCTAATTACGCCACCCGTTGTGCCGCTAGAGTGCGCGACCAGCGCCGAGCGGACTGTTACAACCTTCCCCCTATCACCCCCTGCGACTCACCGACGATATTTAGATCAGGCCCTGAATTAGCATAATATGAAACGCGGATCATCCCGAAACCAACCCCTGAACTTTACCGCATCGCAAAAGAGTCGAATATTGCGAGAGTCAACCATGTTCAGTGCCGATATAATGCTTCAATATCGGGATCGCAGCCGACGGTAGCAAAACTCTGATGTAATATAATTAAGTGGGCAATTCGCCCGGATGTGGCCCACGCTGACACCCAGCGATAAAAGGCTGGTCGCCGAAGCGTGTCCTCTTGAAAGCGATGTGTATGATACGCGGAATAAAATAAACCTTTGATTTCTTGAGTAAAAATGACCAACAAAAGAGGCTTGAAGAACTCAAAGTCGTAATTACACGACAGAAGGAACGATGTCGAGCTAAAAGAGCGACTTACTTCGAGTCGGGTCAACGTTTAAAAGACGGAGGGGATGTACGTTCAGGGGGCGGAATGTGAAGGAGCGCTCTCCAAAGACCTCGGCATGACCTACAAATGTTGCGCCGTCCAAATATCGCGCCGGCGGGACCGACCGTGCTGCGTTTTAGTCTCGACATCGACAAAAATGCGTTCGCTTATCCCGACTTTGTTATAGATTCGCTACAAAAGAATGCCCCTTTTCTATGTAGTTTTCACGTCAAAACGTGTACTGAGGTATAGACGAAGAAATAGTTGAATAACATAAAGGCATTTGTGACAGGAAACATTATTTTTTACGAGAGTTTCGATTGATTTTGTTAGCACATCGTAGTGTGACCTCCCCCTTTCTCATCGCGTTTCCCCCGGCTGCCCTCGCCCCCGTCTGGAGTGGGTTTATCGCCGTAGACTTCGCAGACAGCGCAGCGCCTCAATACCAAACTGCGTGACGCACACACGTAACATTTCTTTCCTTAACATCGCATACGACAGTTTTATGCCTATCCGTGCTTTTGCAGAATTGAACTTTTTCTAATCTAAAACCAAGCAAAACTAACCACAAATACTACGTTGTTTTAATTCCTTATCCTGATTTAGCGATTTAAGCAGGTGGCTTGAATGTAACATTTCTTTTTATATACTTTATCCGATCAACCTTTTGTCATTATAATTGCTATTCAATTAAAAAAAACGTAGGTATATGTCAGAAACACAACACGAGTGTAGGGCCTTTCAGAAATATTGACGACTAATATGAAATGAATTCATATCAACCACAACAAAAATCTAAATATTTGACAAAATTAAAATATTATTCTATAGACACGACGAAATCTGATTATTTTTTATGAAAACATGTTTTAATATTAAACAAGCTGGGTTCTGCAGCATGTATATTATTTATGTTGACCTGCAATTCACTGTATAGAGCTATAGAGCGTCCGTCGTCAAACATTTGTTGTGAATAGTCCTGACTTTAATAAAACACCGGCCATTGAGCAAAACTGGCACTTTACCAACATTTAGCAAACCTACAAACTGGGACAAGTTACTTTATCGAACGCTACCGGCGCAAACATAGTCTCTTTATTTTCTGTTACTAACTTTACTACACGAACTTGGTTCTATACGTCTTTATCTCTAACCATATGCTCATGACGTCAGTGTCCGAATCTACTTATACAATGTGAACATTTAATTTAACTACAGGATTTTTTCTTTTCGGTAATATGGCGCTAAGAGTTACCATGACAACGATTTTTTTCTATTTATCATCTCTCTGTCGTTTACCTCTTTGAGGGTCGGCACAATCTGTACTACTTTTCCATACACCTCTCTCTAGTATATCATATTTTATAGAATCCATCCTTATTTACTTCTGCTTTCTTTTACCTTTGTACTCATCAACATTTTTTTCTGTATTTAATGAATGTTCGCTAATGTTTTTCTCAACTGTTTTGTTTACTTAAACTAAGGTAAACAAAACAGTTGATTACATCATTAAAATAATTAAGAACGTTGCTGTTTTTTTTCTAAATATCTAAGTTGACTCGATCAATATAGAAAAGATAACGGTTGCCAAAGTTTGTGTAAAGTTCGCGTGTAGGACTGCGGTCGATGCGAATGCGATGCCATGCCGCGATGTACGGTATAATTCTTCCTTATGAATTATACATACACGCGTGTACATACATATTACTAAATGTATAAAATAACAACGCTTTCAATTGGTTTATAAAAGAAAGGGAATTAGAAATGAAATATTTTTCTAAGCCTCATAAGAGATTTGTTGTTCGAAGTCTCAAGAGGGCAATTATTTTGTAAAAATCTAAAGAGTAAGCTCTCAACAATGTTAAACGTCTTCATCTTACTTTATATATTGATTTATTGAAGGTATTGACTATAAGTACCGTATCGTTATAAGAAAATTAAAATTAATCTGTGTTATTTTTTTTTGCAATGAATTCATAAATTAAATAAAGTAGAAAAAAGTAAAAAAAAACAAAAGTTACCTTAGCATTTTTATTAGAATATAGATTTGCATATTTATGAGAGTTAAATATTTAAAAAATTTTGAAAGCAAAAAAAACTACATGACGTACTTACTTCACTAATTTACATAAATTTGGGCTTTCATTTTCAATATAAATATAGTGTAAAAGTAATTGCCCAAATTGTTAAAAGTCGAGCTGAATTATTTACTTTACGACGTATTCTCGTTCCCCATAGAAATGAAAAATATGTGAATGCAAACTAAAATCCAAGATCACTAGCAGTAAATCATTGACAACCTTAAAATATATTGTGCCGTTACTAAAAATAGTGGCGTCAGATACGATGTCTTCCACATGGCAACTATGCCAAAACCAATTCTGACAGAAGTAGGCACACCATATTCGGTCCAAATTTTCTAAGGATTGTCTTTAGACATCATTTATTTTAAAAGGCTTCACATATTATTCCTATTTAAGAGTAATTGTAGTTGACTAATTGTGTGTTTAAATACGAGCAATAAAATGTCTTTAAATTAATATTAATTGGCTAAAAGTAAAAGGTCACTAAACGTTAAAATATCTTTAATCATAAATTCTTTATATAAATTAATAAACATAAACACATCTTAATTAATTGCTTAATAAATGATCATATATATCTTTATATTAATCTATTGTATTGTTTTCAAACATTTTCCATAAACCAGCTGACCGTTTGGTCACCGTTTAGGTGAATGTCGCCGGCCATAGCATGAGCTCGCTCAAAGCGTGCACTGACAACTTGTCACTCGACCGCTACAGACAATTATTAATAGATGACATGACCAGGTCCATGGCGACTGTTTCTTTTAAACACTTTTGTTAGCTCGTTAACTATTAGTTATTTTTGTATATAACTCAATGATAACTACTACTATGACTAATTCCGAAAAGTATTGTTTAGTGAATACATTCTGGTTGTAACAAACATTTTTGCATCATCCAATAACTTGATAACCTAAAACACTTCCAAAAAGCTATCCTTTATTTAAATATACATAGAATGATTTTTAAAATAAAAATTGTAGGTAAGTGAACTTCGATCCTTGGCAAGGAAGTTAAATAACTTACATATATTCATTTCAGTCAATATAACTTAATGTATAGGAGCTGCATGAGACGATGGCTACAGTGAGGGGCAGAAAGTAGACGTCATATGTCAAGCCAAAAACTTTCAGCGTAAAATATTGTATCAGTCGACTACATTGTGTGACTAATGTGGATAGACAAGTAAATATATTATGAAATAACACAACTATTTGTCACATGGTATGGGTACGAAAGTTACTACAGACAATTATTAATAGTTGACATGACGAGGTCCATGGCAACTGTTTCTTTTAAACACTTTTGTTAGCTCGTTAACTATTAGTTATTTCATCACGCTTAACTTAGGGTAGGCTCCGAGCCCCTCGGTCGGGACGTACGTATAGTGAGCTGATGATGATGATGATGGGTACGAAAGTATAAAATGTTTTAACTTTTAAAAGAGATTTTAGTTTTCGTCCACCCGATCAATCTAGAATACCAAAAATCTCTTGGTCTACGTGTCACATCGATTTAGACACGGACGATAATAAAATTACCTTATAAAGTGGTAGGTTTCTACATAAGTACGCGTTACTTGTATTACGTACACCTACAGGTAAAATGGTAGCGGTTCTTTAGGGTGTCGCTAATCTCATTGTGAATTTCAGGGACCTTGTTACCGACACTTTCACATACTTTTGCAATATAGATTTGATTTTTTGTCTCCCTTTATTCATAGTTATACAAATTTTCACTTTATATAGATTAACAAATGTATTGCGTTATTTCTTTATATAATATAAAAAGAAGAAGATTTGTGTATAAATGTTATCACGTAGCTTTCGACTTTTGACATACAAAAGTAAGTTCGAGAACTCTTTTAATATCTGCCTCGTGCGATGTCGAGTTTGAATTGCTTTGTGAAATAAAACGTTGCCTAGAATTAATAACAGAGATTAAAGTTTACCAATTAATTTTATAAGAGGAAAAGTTCTTACAGATAATAAATGTTTACAGGATAAGATAAAATGATATCAAAGAATGAGCTATCACGGAGATATTGTGTAAACAGGACTAACAGAAGCATATTATCCAATACTCAAATATTGTATTAACTAAAGTTTCAAAATAAGAAATGACTAGTGAAGCTAGAGCAAAGTGAATTCCTACTATTAACATTTTATAAAAGTATCTTGTAATAAAAACTCATTTAACTTTAGTAAACACTTTATCAAACGAAAGCTTCGTAACATTTAATTCATCATAAAAATGTTTCTTGCATTTTTGTTATTTACACAGGCGAAACCTTTACATAAAGCACTTTGTGCTCGCAGTTCCCTGTTTATACTTGTCAAAGTAATCGAAACAAACACACCAAAAAAAAAAACAAAGCGAATATGTTTTCAGAATATTGGATTTTATCGGTGAGACTCGGTAGACGAGCCTGGACGGTCAGATTTTGGAGGCATTTCAACACAAAGCGTCAAAGTGACACGAAATAAATCCTTCGAAAGGTCGGCTCAGCTAGCCAATCAGTGACGGACTTCGACATTTTTCGGAAGCCTGAATGGCGAACGACAGAGAATGGATTACTCTTCCAAAGTTACATTATTTACGCCCTAAATATTCAAGCCCCAGATAACTTTTTCTATTGCGAAATATTATAAAGCAGAAAAGATGTGTTAATTCTGTTATAAATATGCGAAGAATTTTATCCTTAGATTAAGTTAAGAAACTCGTATTTTTTACATCATATTTTAATATACTTATATTTTAATGTTTGGGAATATCGTAAATCAAATATGGAAGTGTGAATAAACACACTATTAGAGCTTAAATCTTACCTCAACTTCGACAACACTGCAAGGCGTTGAAACTCAATTATTATAAAGTTTTCAAGTTACTTATTTGTAAGATAACTTTTGCTATTTAAATGTATCTTTTGTACAATTTAGTGACAATAGGTACTATGCTGTAAGCTGCATCTTACGGTGAATCCTAACCGTCGAATTACAAATATATTACCATCCCTACAGTTCTTAGAATTCAAGCAGACAAACATACACTGGTTCGTATACAAGTTATTTGAAATTCATGGTTACTTTAATAAAATACATCCTCATAATACTATATAGCAATTTTATCAGATAGAGCAACAGTATTTGACAATAATAATATTTTTTATAATAGAACATTGTATAAATATTTATTGTAACTTATTTATTTTCTTTTATTGCTTCCTTGTATACATTCACAACGGATGTACACGCAGCGACTAAACGTTGTATGATTTAAATTGAATGTGAGTCTATTATTCTTTAGTATCGGAGACACGCAATGGTACACGTTGATATATTACAGTTCTGAGTACCGACTACTTATATATTAAATAAATTATTACATTATATACTATTTTATATGTTAGATAATTACTCAATTTCAAGGTTGAACTTCACTAAGTAGTCATTTCACGCTGTACTTCATCTTTTCTGTACTCAATTCTTCATTACAATAGAAATACTTTGAACTGCCTGCAAATTCCTTCCATATTTAAATAATGAACTGGTGAAAATGATAACTGAGTGGTTATATATGTTTGCACTCAGTGAAAGTTATATGTACAATTTTAAATAAGTGTCTAGGACACCATAAACGGATGCCTTAAAATCACTTAGGATTTAACAATCACTTCTAATGTGTCAATTAAAATATCGTTATAATTTACGGACCAGTTAATTTAAATGCACTTGCTCGAAAGTTTAGCTTGTCGTCGCTTTAGCGAAATACAAACAGAATTAGGCCCGTCGTACACAAAGCGACGAATATCTTCGAATCCCGGGATTTTAGTCCCTAAGCGATTTATGCATTACAATGTCAGATTTCACCGACATATCTATCTGTCATCGCCAAAAACAGTCGCTCGCAACCTGTTTGTCAAGGAGAAAAGTTGCTGCAATTTTCAAGATCAAGCAAATCTATACAGTTGACATCTAATCGTTATATCTTTACTGACCGAGAGGATTCGTGACGTCGATTCAACGTTATGTGTACGGAGAGTGAGAAACGCGATTCTCGCGACGCGACCGCGCCATATTGGTTCTACGGTTTACATCACCTTGTGTACGACGAGCCTTAAAGTTGTGGAAGTATTGTGAAGGGTCGCAGGCGAGTTTGAATTGCTCGGGTAATTAAGTTAGTACTCCGGCGACAGACGGTCCGGGCACCGCTACAGCTGCAGTTGTTGACATCGACGCACTCGACTCCCGACACCGGTTCTCTTTACCAAGTCCGCGAAAACTATTAACTATTGTCAATCTCTACTTCGATATCCGGTCTATCTAACAGCTTTACATAATTCTTTGACGTCTACATACTTAAAGTTGTTTTTTTTAATGTCTCGGCGACTCAAGTTCATTCACACATTGTCGGTAGTACATAAAAAAATATTTGTTATCCAAAAAAATTAAGCGATAAATAGAAAAATACATATAGATTAATAAAAGTCCAAATTTATAATAAAAAAAACTATACGCGTAATCAAATTACAAAAATGTTGAGAGAGAAAGAAAAGAATGGCAATCTATATAATTAATTGGTTATCAAATACGGATACAATATAATGTAAAATTTCTTTTTATCTTTATTACGAATTAAGACAGCGGAAGGTTTTCGTTTAAAATAATAATAATATAAGTATGCCATGCTGCCCAACATTTTGTAATTTGATATATTTAATGACAACGCAGTGTCATAGAAAGGTAAGTAAGTCACTTACCATCAAGCGAACGTCCCCCTCTTCGCTTGGGCATAACACCATCGTAATTGTATCCTGTAAAATTACAATTAAATTGTAATTTATTAAATTTTAATTAAACACTCATTTGAATTAAATTTACATCATTATAAGACATTAATTTTGTTTTGTTCATTTCAATAAAACTAATTTAATGTGTAATATATTCCTATGTCAATTTACAAATAGTTATGAAAAACATTTAATTTCTTCAACAATTAAAATAATTATTTTATGATGTTTCCTAACATTTCGGAATATGTTTAGAATTAACTTCTATCTCTGTCAGTTACCAAATTATATTCCAGAAAGACATAAAATCCTAATTAATTTAATAATATCTAAACACAGACACAACAGGGAGATGAACATAATCGTATTAGGCGCTCCACAGCACGCTCTCTAGTGTTATATTCAGAGAGCTGATTATTACCCTTGTTGGCTTCTCTCTGGACGCCTGCAGTGGCCATTGTACTCTAAGCTATGCAGATTTGCACATTACGTACTTCATAAATAAAATATAATAATAACTAAGATTCACACTAATAAATAGACAAGCTTTTTCCACGTTCCTGAACTACTAAAACTGTTCAACAAAGATGGATTGTCTTATGTTTTTCCAAAGAGTTAAGTATTAATTTATACGACGATAAACATCAAAAAACTGACCAGTGAAGCTGGTTTTAAATTTAAATAATAAATGAATTTTCACATAAAAAGACGCAGCAAGATAATACTTTTAAGTAAAAATCAAAATGTAATTACGCTAGAAATTGCAACGACAAGAAAAACTGAAGGTGTTCAGAGTAATCGATAAAATGTAGTTAACGTTTACATTTTGTGACGTCACTGAAGACACGAACCGCGCCGCTTGTTTGATCCGAACCCCAATCAAAAGTTGATAGCAACTTTAATAACGTTTATCAGAAGCGCTGATCGTAAACTAAGTCTCTTAGTCTGCAACGTTTGTGTCAGTACAGACGGATCAAACCGAATGACTTCGGACAATCGAGATCCAGAAGTTGTGTGACAAGGAAGCCGAAGGTGGATAGGGTAATAATATTCAACTCATAACAAACAATACCATATATGTGACCACTACTATGGAATTCGAACAACGAATTCCACTATTATTTGACATTCGTTTAAAGTACAAGAAATAGTTAATTTTCGTATCTCAAAAATAAGTTAAATCTGAGCATGTTTATTTGTTTTATAAACTTACGTGGTAATCCTGCATAAAATACAATCGATCCTTGATATATGTGGGCAAAATTTTCAATCTAATGTCTCGAAATATTTACTTAAAGTCAAAGATAATATTGTGTTAAAAAATCTCTATACTTCCTTAACGTAACTAAAGAACGCAAAGATAGCAATCACTGTCATATCTTATCTATTTTATTCACAAACACGGTAAGGGCAATATCTATCAGTATGAACGGTGTACACATTTTTAACCTGATTAATTTGTTAGTGTAGGTTTCCACTGGTAAGGATTTGCAAAAACGTGTCATACCTCTTTATGGTACTTTTTATTAACAAAGTAATTTAATATGTTACGTTTAATGCACCTTATGACATAGCTATGATTTCATGACAATACAACAAACGTGGGTTACCACAATAACAACCGTAGACAAACAATTTTTCCTAAATCCATTCAATAAATTCATTCTTTAGATTTTACTATCGTCTTTGATATTTAAAAATAAACTTTGAACATTTCATTTGGAACATAAAAACGTGTAAATGATTATATTTTTTAAACATTTGATTTAAATAGGAACGGATGTCAGATATTTTTCGTAACGCCCTTGAAACTGTTGATTCGTCGAGTCTATAAACATTGCAGGCTTACCATGAATTTCCACTAAAGAAACAACGAAACAAAAACATATTGTTATCGCCGTTTTTACGAAGATAATGAGTGGGACGGCAATAAATTTTAATACAATTACGGCAGTAGGACCCTACGCTTGTAAATACCAATATCAAATACAGAGAATAAAGTTTTCCCATTGTAGTTCCTTTATAAAAAAAATAAAAATAAAAATGTGTCCTCTATTACTTCACTTGTGGGTGATCTTTTGTATTATAATTTTTAATATACCAATAATAACCGAAACCGCCGTGAATAAGAAAAGAATCCTGTAGATTGCCAAGTATATTGAGAGGGTTCTTCGGGGAGTGGCGTGATTCACGTTCCACCCACATTTAAATACACGCTTTTCTAGGAGATTCTATAAAATAATTACCTTGTACAAAGTAGCTCATCCAACCTAAGCAAGGTTTATATGTAGAATAAAAATCAAGTTAATATTTAATTTTGAAAACAACTTTCCTTTCTTTCTGGGAACTTTGAACTTTGATGAAAATACGAAAAGTGCAGACAAATACATAAAGAAATGTACAGAGGCATATCTTCCATCTTCGTAATACTATTATAGAAGAACCTCGTAAAGTTTTCTTTCATAGAGGAAACACTATGTTAAGTTTTTCAAATTCAAAGAACATTAAGGAGATGTAGGAATCCAGTTCTGTAGAATCAAAACTAACGTCCCAACAAATAGCTGACACATAGTCTTAAGTTAGTAATAAATCAGATAAATTTATTTTATCGTTGGAATTGAATGAAAATGTTATATATTTAACTTTTGAACGAAACGTTACGTAAATCTTAAGGCAATAATGTTTAGAGCTGCATTAATTTCCTGTCAGTGGTGATACAGACGCTATAAACCAGTTGCCATTGGCTCGTTAAATCTTAACTGCTTATTCCAAATCCGACCGGCCTTCGCTAGACAAATGATTTGCTAACATCTCAAAATGCATTGGAAATTTTTAAACTTCGAATGCACTTTCTTCTTTTCCTTGCTAAATATCTTGAGACGTCATACAATCGATTTTAATAAAAGGAAAAACTGACTGACTGATAAACGTGCAGTGCAAACTACTGGCAGTTTGAATTCTGCACAGAAAGATATTTTAATAAGTTATTTCTTTTTGGGCATAGGACAATAAATGTAGAGTATTATATGGTCGTCTTCTTATAACTAAAAGCGTTACATTGAATGAGAAACGATTGACAAACTCTGATCAATTACTATCGCGTCTGTTAACAAATCCGCGTTGCTTACATCGACATACATTATGGAGGGTATTGTCTCTTTTGAGTAAAAAATGCAATGTAATCGTTGCAATGATAAAACTAGTTATAAACTTTTTAAACACTATCATAATTAATGTTTACTCTCACTAAAACATGGCCTCCATACACGTTATCAATGTCTCCGTTTTATCACACAGTATAAAAATGACTTCCTGATTGCAGCCTTCAAGATATTTCCTACAATAGACTGAAGCCTATTACTTTTCAAAAAGTTAAAGATTTAGCAATGAATGAGCGAGAGGTTTGCAAAAATACATACGTAATCTCTGTCTATCTGTTTTAAGAATGTAAATGTTAAAAAAATATAGCGAATAAAAAATCTACTTTTTGTCGACGATTTTTCTCTTATCGGTTAACGCGAGCCGGGAAAATAGAGAGGAATTCTGCGGACTTATCTGCAACATACGAAATACGAATAACTTCCCACCATAGACACGGTCGGGCAAACTTCGTAGAATTCATTTCAATCAAGAATACAAGAAGAAATCGCAACGTCATTATCAACTTGCATACTCGTTTATCGCAAAAAATTAGGTATGGTGTTGTTTTTATAAATTTTAAACCGTGAGATTGAACTGCCGAACGACATGTACAAAAACATAATAAGGATCCTCTTTTACACAGATTATCTTATAAGATGACACATATTTCGATACAAATGTGTCAACAGTTGTAAGGCACAGCAAAGCAGTTCTAACTACTAACATATGTGATAGTTTTCGAGTTACCAAGGGTACAGAATCAGGTGCTAAATGAAGGACACGCGCAAACGGTCACTGCTAGCGCCGCCGAGAGCCGGTCCACGCCGGTTGCCAATTTAGGCTAAACGTCTACTGCCGCACAATCAAGTCGTACACTTTGTGAGCTAACGAAAGTGAAAACTGCAAATGTATTTTGCGTTCAAATTTATTTTGTTTACTGCATCGTGGATAACAAAGAATCCTTTGTTCTTCACATCATGGAGTGTATATTAAATACATAAAAAGGTTGCATTTGCGGCAATGTTTGTTATAGGTATATTGTAAATAGGAAATAAAACTTTACAGCAATATGGAACTGATACACATAACTTTACAACTATCAGATCCAGTATGTGTGGCGACTCTAGAGACCTTACGCGATGTGAACGCGAAAATTAGGTGTTAGTTCATCGGAGCGGAAGCTAGTGAAATTGGAAAACCGTCTCCAGCCGATGTTAAAGTTGCTGGAGCGCAGACTGCGCCGCGAGTGTCGCGACTTTACATCCGAGCTTTGATCTGTACCTTTAACTTCCTACGCTTTTAACATACTCTGAGAATGTTTTTAGTATTACGAATGTATATTTTTGTGGCAAAGAACTTTCTAGTATTTGATATTAATATAAAATACGTTATTTAAGCGTTAAAACTTTAAAATTGAGAATCGTTGTTTACTTTCCATTGCATTAAAAAATGTAATTTACCAGAATTATCATAATTTAAATAGAAATAGTATATAAATAATTTGTACGTAATTTATTGTCTCGCATTGCAACAAATCTGTCGAAAGTTTTATTCTGTATATTGCTTTCGACATAACATTCAGATATTTCTTAGAATTATTCAGTGGATGCAACGTGCTAATGATATTTGCGTGATACCTATTGCAAAGGACGTTTTAGTATCATTACAGTATCGGATACTAGGGGGCGTTTTAAACTGTCGGATGTAGTCTAGGATCCGACCGAGGTCGAGGGTCGATCACTTAGGTACTAATACCAACCGTCAATTATTTATCGCAACGTTTTAATGCTAATTTCACACGTAGACAGAATTTGTGGTTTTATTGATATTGTTTAAATTCACGCTTACTATAAAGCCAAAATCAATAAAATCTTAAAGCAGTACAGCAATTTTCTGTCTGCCCTTGTGTGAAACTGACATCTATCAGTGCATCGCTTTATTGGGTTACGAATAATATTTGCGATGCTGTTCGTAGAATAATATTTAAAACGAATTTATTTGAATATTTCCAGATCACCTGTACACCTGCATTCAAATTATAGAGAGTATCATTTTACTAACGAAATATTGTTTATTTCATAGTAGTGGCTTCGGTATATTAAAGCAAAAATAAGTAAATATTGTATGAATAGTTATGATCTACCGGAAATACTTTGTCTGTAGGAATTGGAAATTATTGGAACACAAAATTATTAATTTGACATTGTATCAGCTATAATTTTAAATATTATTTTTTAACAATAATAAAATAAACAAAATGTTTTGTTAGTTTGAATGTTTAGTGCGGTTTATTGTTTAAAAAACTAAATATTTTTTTTAAGAATTAGTTGTCATTAGATTCTTATTAAAAATACTTTTTTTAAAATTCTATTTATGTGCACATTGTTGTGATAAAAACGTTCGCTCAAATAAAAAGGTATCTTGAAGTATTTTAAAAGGAGCTATTTTTCCATTCGCCACAAAATATGTAAATCGCAAAAAAGAAACGCAGAGAATATCGCATTCTCAATTAGACGTCTATCACGTAGCTAAGTGCTTTCATTGTTCTAACATGCCTCCATGTCCCCTCCCTGCACGATCCCCTCCCCTTACCTTCGCTGTTTCATACAACATGCACAGTTGAATTATAATCGCAGTACATTTTTAATATAGATATAATATTATTTAAGTACGTCTCGTTTATATGTAGTAGTGTTTGAAAAATACCAATTCCATACATAAAGACTACGGATTACTGGGTTCATATACCAGTTTATTTTCAACATATTCTTTTGGGAATTGATTTCAACAAGAGAAAGAAATAAGAAGCATGAAATTGTCTACATGACACTTTCTTATGTCGCACAGTTCATAAGTGGAACACCATTTTTCTTATGAGTTTTTGCAATCTTATCTAAATGGTTTTAATGATTTTTCTATCAGATACTATTGCGAGATGGCATTGAATGAAACTTAGCATAAAAAAGAAAGTCGGAAACAATTACGTGCAACTTCTTTCGTCTGGCTATTTCTTACCTGCAAAAAAAGAGAATATGATTTCTTTCACGATCTTAGTATACCTACTATATGTTTAATGTCTATCGCAAGCAATTTTTAAAATATTTGTTTTTACTTAAGACAATGCATAATCAAGATAAAAACTATTTTATGGTTTAAATTGGATTAAATAACACATATAAAAGCCTCTTCTTTTTTACGTTTTATCTCAAATTTTCAGAAAAACATATTCTAAAAATAATATTACCAATATAGAATTACTTTATCTAGTTTCCTCACGACTACGTTGTTTAGAAATATGTTTCAGTGTTAGTAATAGTTCAGATTACTTGTTATCGTAAATTACTGTTTTATCTTTGCAAAATATCGGATTTGTCTAACACAAGTAAATGTAGTACCACAATAAGATGGTAGATGGCGTGCGCAGGGGACTCAGGTAGCCGTTCTAGGTTACAGATATATTAAATAAAAGCTGTCAAGCACCTATGTCTTTCGTTCGCCTTTATTACAAGTCTAGCTGCTTTACGCGACGTAGTCTGGGGAAACATATCTCAAACTTTCATTACTACTTTACAGATCGAAATTAAGCAAGGAATAGAGACTAAATGAAAAAAAAAACCGAAGTGTTTTTTTGTACTGATATGTGTTAGCATGAATTTTCAAGAAATTCTGCAAATGGAGAAAGTTTCTTTCTCTGATCAAATGTCCGTTTTCCCAAGATTTAATTTAATCGTACTTAAATTAGCACTTAGACGTACTAATTAAGTTTCTTTAAAATTCCACGTCAAAGTAGTTGCGGGCGACATCTAGTGTAGAACAATATAGAAAAACTAAAACAAAGAAAAAATGTAGGTAATAAATAATATTTGTAAATGAAATATTTTGCCACGGTCGTGTTTAATCCAATTCTGTAAGAAGACAGAGGAGGATCAAATAGTCTATCAATGTTGTTACACGAGTTAACATTGTCGACGAGCAAGTCTGGACTACGGAGAACGAACGCGGGACGGGGGAAAGGGTAGCAGAGGGAATGGTTAACCGTCCACTGCATCACGATTAAAGTTGCTCCACAGTCTGGAACTAACAAAACCTACTTTCATAATGTACTATTTTATGTTGAAAAGAAAATTATCTTTATCTTTCTATGCATATTTTTTTAATTTCAAAACAAATACTAAAAGTGTAATTGAATAGATTATCAATTTAAATTAACAAATATCAAGAAGAAAATTTGGATTCAGCACAAAAAATACATAGAGGAAAAAGTATTTATATTTTTACATCTCGAAATTAAATTGCGAATTATTTTTCGTTTAACTGTATCATAAATAAGTACGCGTTACGCATTATTTACTAAGATCGAGGCCGTTAAGTGTTGAATGTTCGACTATTATCTATTACCTAAGATAAATAATAAATATTGTGTTAAGGGGGGGCATGTTTATGGCATTTAAGGCGATGTTCCCTTTCCACTTATCCAACCATATTTGCCCTACACGCGGCGTAAATTACCCATAGTTCAGTTATAACCGAGGTCGATCTAACAAATCCACTTTGCAGAGCTGTTCAACGGAAATAATTAAAAACTTCACTTACATTGAATAAGTTCTTAAAACGTTCTGTTTTGTTTCCTTCATTTTATACCTTGGCCTTAAACAATAGGATTACTGAATTGGTGATTTAAATCATTTATAGTTCAGAAAAATCGTATCGTTTGATAGAATAATTTACGTGAGAGTTTTTGTTTAGCCGCTAACTTATCCTGCAGTTACTCTATTGTTAAATAATACACTTTAGAATGCAGTACGTTGAATAATAAAGACCGAGACCGGAAAGCTCCGGTCTGGGATTTCAGATAAAACTACTTAAAGGATTTGAATGCGGTTCGCGTTTCTATGAAATGTTTATCATAACCCTAAATAACCAACAACGTATACTTAGTATGATGTCTTTTTATATTTTGATGTTTATATACGGTTTCTTACAAATATGCAAACAGTGTAACAGTGGTAGACGCCTACAGTGGTCAGCAACAATACCTTATGTTGCACGAAGAGACCGACTCGCCCGGTTCAATACCATGACTTCACGGAAGACAGACAAGAAATGGAAACAATTCCGCGTTACATCATAAGAGTGTGGGTCCCTGAAGCCTAATTTAGTCCCCAAAGGCGAAGTGCATTTGTCGCAGGAAGGGACGCATAGGAACGGGAAATATTCTCTTTCTATGTGCCCCCTTCTCCGTTGATTAAAGGTTGGCAATGCATCTGAAATTGCGAATGTGTATGGCCCGCTGTTGTTTCTCACTTTCGCGAATTCAGGTGCTCATTTTTCACCTTATTATATAAAAAAATAGTTAACATGTAATACAGAAATAATGAATTCTTTATTATTTTTGTGACCTTATTTCCTCAATAAAAATCAATTTAATTGATTGCTGTAATCAATTACCAATTTTTATCTATAACATAAATATATGTATTAATAAAGCTTTGACACAAACATACATACATTGAATTCAAAATTATGTGATATTGCAAAATAAATATTATCATCAGTAGGCCGCTTTTCATAATTTTTTATCAAATCATTGTTTTGCGTAAACAGGAAGTCATTTGTAATCTATAAAAAACATTAGATAAGTAAATTATGCTTTGAATACTATAAACTTGAGTGTCTCGATGGATCTAAATTCGAAGGTATAAGAATGCGGTCCCCGATTTTGAACTTGGGCGCCGTAAGAAAATACAAACATGAACCATGTGTGGGTTACAATCGAGCAATACGCTACACAATACGTGTAGTTTTATCGACAACAGTTATGTCGTCTGGACGCGACACTTCAGTAACTTTAGCTATAAATACCCAAGGTGTGATATTAGACACGCTCCATCCCATGACTGATGACGGCTAAATATACTGCGTTCTGTCAACGCCGGCTGACACTAATGACTGCCAGAACAACGGCACAGCGAAATATGCTCTCAAAGCAAATTTAATGTTCTGTACTCCATTAAAATGAAGCGAAGGCACGCAACAAAGGTGTGGCTTTTACAGAGTTATGGACTACATACAACCTATACTAGTGCAACTGTTATTGCAAGGTCATCTGTTATGCTACGTTTACACGAAGGCAGTACAGTGAGGCAGTGCAGTAAGTGTAAGGCAGAGTACTGGCGTCGTGTGAAGTTTACATAAATTTCCGATGAAATAGCAACACTGTTTTGTATCTAATTGCTTATAAGATTCCAGAATTATTATTTAGTGCTAATTTTCTTATTCACTACACATAAAATTTTATTACTTAGACTTAACTATCGAATTTTAATATTCGTATTTTAACAACCATAGGTTTCCACTTGAACTGTACAAAAACATATTGTTATGCCTCTTATTCTCTTTCAAAATTAACAGATAACAATATGCTGTAGCCGCTACGCGTGTTTCGGCATTGGAACCCAACTGTAATAACGTTTGATCTCATTCAATCGTAAATAGATCTGGCTAACTATTTCTATTCGGCGTGATCCTCTTTTTAACAGACTACAAAAAGAAGCAGGTTCCCAATTCGACTTGATTTTTTTTTGTAGAGAGTTCGTGTCCCTTTGTATCTAACATTTAGGAAGTGTTCCTAAAAACTATTTGGAGCAATTCCAACAGCTTAGTTGATATACCGTTATAGTTCAGTGCTTCTCTACTATTGTTTCAAATTCTATTCATACCATATGGCATAGCATTCCACAACATATCGATTAAACAACGTGTCGGTTATGCAAATGTTGTTATGCCAAAGCAAACCCACAGTAATTATTTTTTTATTCTACTATCAGTCAATATCGATAGCATTGATCGTGGTAGAGTCGGTTGTATGTTTTAGCGGCGACTGCATAAATAGTAAAAATACATGATATTGCGAATGTCAACTACCAATCGTCCATTTCCCACTTGAAGTTCCCAGTGCCGACTTGAAGCAGTCCATGTACGACGACCATAATACGATAATTAGCCAAAGAGGAACGTAGATAAAGTTGTGTACGATGGAGCTACACAGCGACATAAAGTACACAAAAAAGAAAAAATGCAAGTGTAATCTAATGTGTAACCTATGCTCCTTAAAATTTTATAAAAGATAGCAACTACTTTTGATGTATATTTGTGTAAAATTGTACTTCAATATTATGTGAAAGCAGAACAAAGTTTACGTTTAAATTTAACGGTCGAGATCCGCAAGATGGACATATCGATTAATGGACTTTGCTCATCTGACAGTGCCATTTCACCCGCTCTTACCCATACTCTAGGATTAATATCGATATTAACCGCATAAGGGTATCTGCATCTCAACACTAATATGCACAAAGGCACTGCACAAAGCTGAAATTGAAAGCGGCAGATATGATATCGCATAAACCGATCGAATAGAAACGGTAAGCTCTTCGAGCAAACCACGAAACGTCTGTGTAAATGCCGCGCGTTTAGTTTGCAATAGTTATATTCAATTTCCAATTTATATGGTGAACTGGAAATAGAACTGAAGCTTTAATATTTTCTTAATATAAACGTTGAATCAATTTTGATGCAAAATAGTTTGTTAGTTTAGTTTTAATTGGAATTCAATACGGAATTTGCATTTAAATTAATCATAATATTCTGCTCATTGTAATAAACTGTTTTAGTACGGAAATAAAATATTATTTTATTAAAGATAAAATGTACAAAAATATAATTAAAATGAATGTAATTCGAAGTATGTATTTACAAACTTTGGGTAAGTAAAGTAACTGTCTAGGTTTGATTTGATTTATTAACTATGTGTATATTTAGTACGAGTTGATAGTATATTTAGTCGACTTGCTGATCTTAATTAAATCTCGCTGTAGGTAGTAAAATAACGTCGAGGTAGGTACGATGCGATTTGTTGCGGACTCGTAAGTCGGAATAATGGCACATTGTAAACTACGAGCCGAGTAGGACCACGTCTGCTAATTTCACACTAAGGCAGGACAGTGAACAGTACAGTGAGTCAGTGCAGTACTACTATCGTTTAATGACGAAATAATTCTAACGAACAACTCAAACTGCCCTACCTTACTGTTCTGTCTTCGTGTGAATTAAGCATTCCAATCATTGATATAAAGGTTTAGTAACTATATCGTATGTCACAACCAACAAATATTGTTTATTTGAATCAAATTTGAAAGTATGGGTTATTTATAATTTGTAAAATTGCATATGTTTGTGAAATTAACACAATACTACTATAATATCGCTGTGTTTTAATGAGTTAGATAATTTAATTTCTTCATTCGCCATTACTTTATAGTTCGCATAGCATTTACCAATGTATTATGTTTCTCTTATCTTGTTCTCGCTTTGAAATAAAACCTCTAGAGACGCGTCACCTTGTACACATGAGTTTGCTAAAAAACAATTTTAGTTGTTTTAGCTTATATATTATTATAAAATATTCTTTTGAATTTACTTTTTCAAACGTTTTTTGTGAGTATTAAATATCAAGAATTCATTGGATACGATGCGTTTCTCGGACAGTTTCATTATTGCAAAAAATCGTCATTAAGACTGCTTATAATATATAAGACCTATATACATATATATACTTATAATACATAAACTCTTAAATCTATGATATAAAATAAAATTAAAAAAAAAACCGAATAATTAACTAAAATATGTTAATAAAAGGAGTCCCTTTATTTAACCTATTATGTATATCAATGTAATATTGAGGTGTTTCTCGATTAATGAGCCCAACGGGAAACACCTTAAAGATGTTTTGTTATTTTTAGGATTATCTGAAAACCCTGTAACCTATTGCATAACATTATTTTCTAGTAAATAAAGGCAAGCGTATTCTTCTTGCAATAAAATAATAACAACACACCTCAAAAGATAAATAGCTCATTTATTAGATAAATGAAATGCTGTTTACGGAAGCTGGAGGAAATTTAATACAAATTTAAAGTACGAATAAGCTTTTCATTGATATTTAAAATGTATCAATGCGATTGATTCTCTGCCGGTATTTCATTTTATTATAGAAATCTTCGAGACGCATACTGCTGCTGACAGTTATAACTATTTTAACCTCGCAGAATAAAACGAGTGACCCGATTTCAACAGTTTTTTACATTTTAACTCCCTTTGTTTGAAACATGTTAACCAGGGCAGTGAAAAGGGGAATGTTTGTGGATTTGATTGTTGATATATGTACATTTAATACTACAACTACGATACGTTTTTTTATGCGCGTGTATACGATATTACATGTTTTTACATCACTAATTGGTAATTTTAATAAGACTTTCAGACCCACTTTTAGACAGGTATAAAATCACAGTGAGGTCTAATTGCACATCTTGTCTTAACAAAGCTCACCTAACAGAACTAATGAGATAACAGTAGTTCCTCTCTCTGCCCATCCAGTCTACTTGACGACGTAACTGGCGAACATTTTGCAAAGTTTGCTCGTTAATGCACTGAATACTCGGAATCTCGACAGCCGACTAAAAACGTTGAGTCCTCTACAGCTGCTCTAAAACGTTAAGTTAACCTATTTAGTCGGTATTATTGTTTTCCATTTGTTATATTGTCATTTTTGTACACACCACCATCGCAACCGACGAAAAGAGTTCTGTAGAGTTACATCATATGGAATCTCTTAAGAGATGTAACCATTGTTACATGGCCTAATTAACATCATTGCAACAGTACAAGTACTCTGACGTTCCATATCGTAACATGGTATAATAAGTAAAAATAAAAAATAATTTAAAAATGCTTGCTTCTCTCTTTTGTTGTTCATGACGCAAAAATGTATGCGGTTAGGAAAATGTTTATCATAATGTCACTAACAAAGTGTAAACCTTGTCAGATTGTTGTCGGACTAAGACTGTCGTTAAAGTCTAGTCATGTAATAAATTCTTCAAGTTGGAAAAAGTTAGAGTTTAAATTACAGATGAACAAATTCATGAGTTCGTTACTTAAATTCGGTCGTCTGGTCAGGATAATTAAGTAAAAATTAATTGAATATTATATTAAAAGTTCTTAAAAGATTTTCTTCGATGAAGTTAGTTTAGTTTTCAAATCAATCTATTTATGATTTGTACATTAAACAATTTACAGTCACTTTAGAGGATACAAGGTCCTATTATATATTAGTTCACTATGTATACTGCAATTTTATAATAATATACTTAGTCTGATTACACATAGACGAAGTCCTCAATATGTAGGTGACATAATAACGTAAATATTACATACATGGTATCAGCATCAAGCAAAATTGAAATTTGCGATCTCACTTTTATTTCTGTGTGACATGTGCCATTCTTCATTTTCCATAAATGTGGAAAAATTTAGCTGCGACAAGGAAAGATATAAAAAAATCAGATAAGAAATAACGGGCATCTTACTTCTTGAAAAGAAAAAACAAGGACCTCTTAAAATAAGCGATAGGCAAGATTATTCTTAACGCAACTGCGATACATTGTAAACAAGAAGAACGGCGCGAGAACAAACACGTTTGCGCTCTTTAGACGTTGATTGATTCGAATCTTGTACGGATAATCACTGAACTGGATTCCTTTATTGATAGACATGTTTACTCTAATGTATGAGACATTAATCTCATGGCAATTTACCAAAAACATTCAAACTTTCGGACATCGTACATAGTTCTTAGTACTTAATATGAAATTTCTTTAATAAATAAGCACTGAACAAAACGTTACATTTTTGGAACTTATTAAAATGTAACTATTGTAAATCATAACTGTAACTTTTAGTAATAGTATCGTCTGTTTTAAAATATGCTGAATACATTTCAAACTATTCGTTAATTTTAACTTTGTAACATTGGAATTATCTATCTTAAATTTTATAACAGATAAAAGTATTGATTTTGATAAGAATAAATTTAATATTATAAATATGATATGTGCGTTATAAATGCAGTATCCAATTTTTATGAATTTATGGTCCACTTTTACAGCCATAATTATTAAAAAAAACATACGCGTATTACATACTATTTGTTT
This sequence comes from Papilio xuthus, assembly GCF_000836235.2. Lineage (NCBI taxonomy): Eukaryota > Metazoa > Arthropoda > Insecta > Lepidoptera > Papilionidae > Papilio > Papilio xuthus. Next base: position 497,317 of record NW_013530472.1, read on the forward strand.
CATATGAGTCTGTCCGTGTTAAATAAGAAAAAACTGTAACCTATTAGTTCATAACTGAGCTATTGCCGTCTGAAATCTGTGAAATCTGATCTGTACAGCCATTAGAATTACGTGGTATCATACATCCAGAGAAACTATTTGCTCAGATATTTGTTCATACATTAAAGGTATATTTATAAGCACGAGGTGAAGAGAGGTATATTTTCCTGTCCGTGACGAAGTGTCGCCGTCCTAAATTACATTGCTTGAAGCGATAGCGCCGATAACAATATGATAGTAGCCACTATCAGAACAGATTTAACTAATCCTTTACTACAAGTAACGTTTTAAGAGCCTTGTATGTCAATAAGAAGTATAACTTCATTGTATTACTTATTTATTTTATAGAAAAAGAAAACATAGATCAAGAGAAATTTTTTTTTAGTAAGTTAAATGTTTGAAATAAAAAACACGTGCGATATATAATACCTATATAAAATGGTCATCACTTTTCGATTTTAACTGCCAAATACAGATTTGCCGAAAGTACTATGTCAACGATTAATTCCACGGATTTTCATTGAAAGCTACTAAATAGAGCACATATTTATATATTTAATATTAGCTAAAAGCTTAACCAACATCGACAGTTAGAGATTTGAATTTCGATTTAAAAAATTTCACATTAATATTAGAAATGCGAATGTTTGGATATATAGATGAATGTTTGAAGGTATCTCCAGAACGACTGTATGGATCTCGCTGAAATAAATCATAGACGTAGAACATAGTCTAGAATAACTCATACGCTACTTATTAAGTTTTTCTTTAATTCCGAGCGGACGTAGTCGCGGACGACAACTAGTTAAAATATATTAAGGATCATTACTTTGTAACTGTAAGTACGTTCGGAAGGTGATTCTGAGTAATGTTAAATTTCCTGTACTTCGTATTAGTAAGTAGAGTTTCCTCAAAGAGAACTCCTCAGTGACACGACACGGACGTAATTCTACGCTCACTATTAACTATGCATGGAATATGTATTGATAGAAATATATTTCTTTCCTTATAATCAACTCATCCGACAAAAAAGAATTGCATCTGTTATAAGGTGTAAATCTTTTCCTTGAATGGTCGTTGTTTTTATCCTTTGGAAATATACCAATATCGACGCTTACGTAACAAGATTCCGGAACGAGTTAAAAAGAAAGATAATTAATTAAAGTTTAAATACTGCTTATTTACTTTAACAATTTAAAAATTAAAAATTCCTTTAACAAAGTTAGATATAAGAGAAAAATCAAAGCTAATTTTTGTTATCATCGTGCCAAGATTATGTCAATCAAATAGTAAGAAAAGTTCAAAGAAATATTTAATAAGTTCTAAATTCTTTAATCTCGATTCATTATACTTTGATATTAGACGTAAATGGAAATTCACTGGTGTCGCTCAAACTTGTATCAAAGTTTGGGTATAAAGTTTTGGTGAACGTGTTTCTTAGAGTTGAAGTTTACACTTTAACTATCGCAGCGCGTCTCAACTCGGACAGATCTAATGCTGGTTACACACGACGATAGAACTGAGATAGAGCAGTAGACAATGTAGTAATGCTGTTATCTGAACGCAAACGCGGAAACAGAATATTACTGTTTTGACAGTAAGAGTGTTTGAACTAGAGATTCCCATATTTTTTTATAGTTGACCCCTTTCCACATTTTTCTGGTTTCGCTAAGATACCTAAATTTATCTTCTTTAATTAAGATGGCCTGAAATTGAGTTTAAATAGGAATATTGTTCTACTGCCCTGTCTGACTGTACTGCAATCGTGTGAAAGTAGCATAACGAACGAAGTAAAATCCTAAACCAAAGTACACCTCACCCAATTTCACTTATCACCAGTTTTTTTTTATCGGTACACAAATAATTCAACGGACAGTCGAAGATACAAAGATAAGGGCTCGCTCACATCAGCTGTGCACTTGATTAGCCTACCGATAAAATACTTTGTTGATAAAAACACTAAACACGGTTTAAAACTATAGAAAAAATTAAAGCAAATAATTTTCACCAATTTACAGTATCGCGTTGCTAACGACGTAGTCAGGATTTAATTATTTTCTGGACATCTCTTACCTGAAAAGAAAAAAAAAAGATTAAAAATTTGACAGATAATCAATAATATTCACTTTGGTATTTTTGTTACTTAACACTATGAGTAAACATGAACTGAATAAGTAACATAATTATAGGTTTCCACTGTCGATACAATTGTATGCGGACATAATGTTATCAATTTTAAATGTAGGTCGAATAATAATGACAATAGCATTTTGTATTTGTTATGACAGTGTAAACCTACGGTAAGAGGAAATTAACTTGCAAGTCGAGTATCGACAAAGCCCGAATGACGTGAACACAACTTTGACGGACCGGGGCTAGAGCTAGGCAAAGTCAGTAACAAACCTTTGACATCGTAGCCAAAGTGTTAGTTGTTTGATTGACTTTGTTTACACAGTTAGTGGAACTAGCAGGTTTGTGTGGGGTCATGTAATGCACCTGAATGGATACAAATATTGATATTATACGTTAGCTGCACTATATAGAGACAAAGACTTGTACGTTTGTAACATGTAGTTTTAATACGAGATAACTTACTAGCTTTCGTCCACAACTCTGTCCGCACGGAATCACAAAAAAATAAATTTCATCGAGAGCAGCCTTTCTGAAGGTATCTAACATCCATCCATCCATAAATTCACATTTATAATAAGTTATAGGGCATAGTATGTTAACATACAAATGGTTCTTAAAATTGAGTAACCTATTCAGGTTATAAAATGGAAAAAGAGGAGGAAAATAAGTCGATTTACGACAACCCTATTAATTCGCAGGAGACCGACGCTCAGCAGGTAAGTGTAGACGTGACCAACATTCACAAATAGTTTCACTCGATTCATTTTCTTATTTTAATATTATTCTTAGACACGTGACAGTAAACCAGTAAAATAAAAATCTTTTTCTATCTATATCTCTTATAGCATTATTTCTACTAGCAAGTCTACGACTACCATGGAAATTACAGACCCTTGTGCTACCAGTCGGTTTGTGGAAAAAAGGTTAAAAGTTAGTAAAGATAAGGGAAGCAGTTTTCGCATGTCAATAAAGCTTTGTAGCTATTTGTTACGTAAAATCAGGTGGATTAAAAGGCATCCTTTTTGATTCTTGAGTTCGATCCAGTCGTCCGGTTCCGAAGCTCGTTGGAGTGAAATAAAATGACCCAAATAAAAAAATCACTGCTCAATATTCAAATAAAAATGAGGATGTTTTGAATTATATTTCTAAAGGTAAAATGAAATACTATTTTCCGGACTGATGATTTCAATGCAAACTATACCTCCTATCATTTTATATTGTGAATGAAAAGGCACACCTTTTTGTAAATTCAGATTTATTTGAAGATACAATAGTAGAAGTACGACATATAAATATGCATGATTAACTTATTCGTTATTTGAGTCAGCGTATCAAATTAATAATTTCGTAGTTAAAAGTTAATAGTAAAACGGCAAATGAGTACATTTAAGCACATAACATGTTCTCTTTAGTACGTACTATAACATTGATGTAACATACACACAATAAGGAAGGTAAAACAAGGCAGAGCGTAGTCCCGGGAAGACCATTCCCGCGACGTTATCAGTAACTGGATGTCTCGTTAAAGTGATTTGTGACATGGTCAATAGATGGCAGAGCCGAGGTGCACTGGCTCACAGCCATATTGTTGTAAAATGTTGATAGCACAAACAAGACATAAGTGTGCGGATATACAAAACAATTGAAACGATAACAAATTTAATAAACCAAATAGGTTTGTTTGACTTAACACAACACTCAAGGAAATACAAATCAAATGATACTTCACACTTCAAAATTGGGTCAGCAGTAAGGTTACTGGCGGTCATAATGCAACTCACAAACGTACACACCTACAAACATACATATAAATATTACCCTCCATTTGGACAAAAAAAGTTACTCGTTAAATCTGGTTACATTCATTCGTATTTACGTGCAATATATCTATAAAATATAATAATGCAACCAAAAAACTCACGACTTATTAATGTTTATCTAAAACTATGAATAGATTCCGCTTAAAACTTGCAAAATATCTCATATCTTTTATTTAATATTGTTACATATGTAAAACAAGATGCACATGGATCCATTTAGAATACTAAGACTAGAACTCAACAATTCCCCGGTGAGTTTGTCGACTGACAAACATAAGGAAGCATTGTTGAATAGATAAGGCATGGTACAGTGAACCCACCTTGTGCAAATATAAGTTAAATATTTGTTTTACTTATCTCTAAAATACTAACCGATAATCCTGTCACTTTAAGTGCAATAATAATGATCAGTTCATCGATAAGCTCTACTTGTACACATTCACTAATATCCTAACACGAGTATTCTATATGTGAAACTCTTGAAAATCCTCTTACAATTCCGGTATGTTACAAAGCATTTAAATACTTTGTATGAAGCGAGATGCACGGATCCTTTTATTTGTACCACAATGCTCACTAACAGAAATAACTGTAGAACTTGTTACTTGTTGTTTGAACAATGTTCTATACATTTATGACGTGAAACTGCAATCATACACCTACAACATAAATTGTACAGGCCTCTAAAAGTGAAATTATAATAAAAGGAAATAAAAGATGTTAAATAAACTGTACAAACATACCTCTCGAATTTCATCAGACTAACTTTCAAGGACGTTTAAGGATACGCAGACCTTTATTGTGAATTTTCCATACTAATTCAAAAGTCAAGATAATTTCAATCACAGAACCTACGTTACCTTACAGACTGATGTGATAACCACATCGACCCGACATATCCCCTAGAGCTATTTATCCGAGTTGCTCAGACGAGAACCGCAACTGAGGCGAGATCGGTCTTCAATAAACTACTAAGTGCGTCTAACGGCCCGAACTAAACCGTTTATTGACGGATAAATAAACATATTTACTATGTTTCATTGTAAAATACACTACAGAAAAATATTACAATAATCTTCTTATTAAATACAGCATATGTTAACGTTAAGTTGTCTTCCTCACTGTTGTGTAATGACTATATGGTTAGGACCCTAAAAAGATGTCTTGCGTTCGTGTAAACAATAATTTTAATAACATGAACTTGATGAACATTATTATTTTGAGCTAACACACTTAAGAGACTACATAATAAGAGAACAATTTGATATCACAATCTTTCAAATCTTATTATTTGGTCATTCATTTATTATCAAGTCTAAACTGAGCTAGTCAATAAGGAAAATTATGTATTCCCCAGTTCTTCAACATTGTTTCCCGGTTGTGTTTGTTACTGTATTATAGTATAATTATATATTGATTTCATACAAAGTATGTTTTTGTTTACTTTTCATATTGTCGATGTGTTACTAAACAACAAGAAATTTACCAAAGAAAGTAATAAAAAAAAGATAAAATAGTACTGGAATATTGTATAAAACTGTATGAAACACTCGTATTGTAAATAATAAATACATAAATCGTATCAGTCACGACATATCCTAATCTTATTGCATAAGTTTGATAATAAAAACGGCATTATTTCTATAAGCAAATATGAGAATTAAGAACTCTCAATTTAAATAAATTAGCTCATTTTGTCCCTCTCAAATTATTTTGTCAGCAATATCTTAAAGTTTTACTTTTAAATAACTTTTTTATGAACAATAACTATGTGTTTACGTGTGCTTTACCACAATTCTACACAATGGTAAGTGGTGTTGTGGCCGAAAGATTAATTAATTAGTCAAAGTATTAAAAATACTTATGTTATTTTCTGGGCCTTACTGATGTTGAAATTCGCCTCTAAAATTACCAAAGCCATTTCAGACGCGGTTGAGCCCTGGCTTCTCGAGTGTCAAGCAAACGCCACTTTCAATTCCCCTTTATGTTGCCGAAAGGTACGAACAAAACGAAACAAAAAAGAAATTACCTAAAACCCTTTGTATAAAGGACAAATTAAACGCTAATTTTATTTGATATTCTATCTATACAATCAAAAGTTATTTTTTTTTTAGAAACAAAGCAAAGTCGAAGAAAGAATCCATTAAATATTTATAGAATTAAATATAGTTCGGTTTTACCCTACGTTGTTCTTTGGGAGTGTAATTATATGACAAACTAGTAATTTTAGTTACGTTTGATATGTATAATTAGGAATTTCCCTTCCTTTGTTTGAATTTAATTCATAAAGAAGTTTAACTTCAATCATATATTTAGCTCTTGTACTATAATTACTGAAGAAGGTATGATTTATAAACAATTTAAGAAAACAAAGTTTGATTTATAAATGTAAGTTCTATGCCTACGAAAGAGTCATTCAGAAAAAAAAAACAAAAGCAAAACAACGTTTTAGACGTCACGTGAAAAACATCACAAAGTTACCCTGCATTGTTCATGAACAAACAAAACATACTTCACAAGTAAACAAACAAAAATTAAGGGCATTTTAAATTAAAAGGAAAAACTTTATATTTTTCTGCGTCAACGGTGAAGTAATCGGACAATACCAATTTGTAATATTTTATAATAATGGCCTACAAAGTTATTTAGCCTTCAACGCTCATTACAATTTTAAATGTGTTATGTTCGCACTACATGAAAATAAACAATAGTTACTGCGCTAATGCAATATGTAGGTTAGTGCAAATATTGAGATAATGAACATCGTTATGTCTATCGATAGATAGTATTGTTATTTATGCTATTTAAGATAATAATTCTAATATATTATACATCTTACTCGAACAGTACGGCCGAAATCAATATTCAATGTTTCTCTTGCGATCTTTACAATAGTTAAAATTGTACAAAATGAATTATAAATGTTTATTACGAAATACCATGAATAAGCAAAAAGTAGCCCTCGCACTATACGAGGTTAGAATATGCTTTAAAATATGTAAAAAGACGAATTAAAATACAATTGAATAGAAAATTATGATACAATGCAATATAGTTATCAGGCCTAACATCCAAGCGGCTGTTTGCCTGCAGCGGAGTGGCCGGACACAGTTGTAACGAATTAATTATTCCTTTAATTAAACACTCGTTGTTTTATTTTGTTTCCGACGAGATCCTCGACAAAGCAAAAATGTTAACTACACTGTCGTTCGCTTTTTTTTTTACCTTCGCCCTGGATCGTAATTACTACGACGACTTAAGAGGTGGGAGAGTTTCTGTATTGCTTTTCAATTACTTTGGTACCCATAGTTGTTCATTATTCGAAATATATTTATATACATTTCGAATACTTGGCTGAATACTATTTGAACTATTGTTTACGACATATTCTACTTCAAAGTTCAGATTTTAAATTGTCAAATTTTTGTTTTTCTAAAGTCTTACTTCATTAAAATTAAGTAATTAATATATTCCTGTATGAAAATAAAATAATGTAAACTTGTTTATGTTGGAATGTATTGTATTAGGGATAATTATTTACTAAGGAATTCGTAAAGTAGATAGAATGTTCGATGGGATGATGTTAATTTATAGGCGAATATTTTGAATGATTGTAAATAAACAGAGAAGTATTAATCCTTTAAGACTTAGAAATGATGAATATTCTATATATTTGTCAATGTATTAATCATCAAATTGATTTTAATGAAATTTTGTCAACGCTGATTACGCCTGTGCATTTTTGAGTCACAAAACTTAATTAAAAATTTAATTGTATTTATTAAGAATAAAATTTGTTTTGTATTACAATTCATTGCGAGTTCAGTTATTGTTATAATATAATATATGTATAGAATGATACGATGAGTAAAGAAACAAACCTTTTTCAAGCGATCAATCTTCTATTAGCTAGTAATCTTAGCTCATAAATATTCATATTCACAATGCCTCAGCGAGGGGATAGATAAATAAAAGATGTATACCGCCTTCGTAGCAGTTTTTCATTATATTCACAGGAAGAATTTGTCGACTTCAATAAATATGTTATTTCAAATCGGAATTAGAATAAAAAGAAAGCCAGTTCCCAGAATATTTTTATGCGAGTAGCGTTTAGTTACTGAGTAAATATATTCATTTTGAAGAAGATTGTAAGTATATACAGTAATGTTCAAGTACACTAACTCCATAGCATTAGGTTTTATAAAAAAAAACTTATTTTATGGACCAAAATCATATTTAAGTTGTAATTAACTTTATTCATCTTCGGCATAAATCGAATGTATAGTTACTTTATAATAATATTGAGAACATTTTTCAATTTTAAAGAAATTGAAAGTCTTTATACGTGAACAGATAAAAATGACATTTCTGATGGTCTAGCGATTGGCCGGTACGTTTCACTTCAATTTTCCAATGGATATTTTTCTTCAAATTGAAAGATGAAAATTTTTTTTACGAACATTGAAATTCAATCAAAACTTGAAATATTCAGGTTATTCCAATATTTTATCAGTTACTCAAAATATTATTTTGGTTCTAGTTTTTCTGTAATATAGATTTGATTCTTATCTTAGATTTGTATTGTCTTTATTATTGTGGCTGCGCAAAGATATTTATAAATATATAATTATATTATTCAAGAGTTATTTTAATAGTTAAAGATAATTAAGTAAGTTCGACTATAATTTCATATTATTGTCTATTAATTTAAATGAGGAATATAGTAGAGCAAGTAACAAACAATAACATACTTAATTTTGAAATATTTTATTAACACAACTTAAGTCCTCGCAAACTTTATGAAGCTGTAAACTTAATGCCGTATGAAACACCAAGTTATTACAAATTTCATATAAAACTGCTTCACATCGTAGAATATGTGATAATAAGAAATACTGATAAAGGATTTTTAGAATTCCGTTGATCTTTCCCTTTTCCCACTGCCAATTAGAGTCTAATTATTAGACTGGTTCCATTAAATTCCACCGCTGTGATACTTTTTGTGTAGCCCAAAGTTAACTCCTGACATTTTTAATTGTGAACTTTTCATTTAGTTCACTTCCTAGTTTCCACACGAATATTCTGAATTTCTGAAAATCAAATTTAGTTTGAACATAATTCCTTTCAAAACGATGATCGTTAAGGAATCCGAGTCACGTATCGAAGAGCCCTGCCCGTCCGGTATTTTCCCGTCAAATTGCACACGTCCGATATTAAATTTTCTTTGTCCTACCTGATAAAGTACACCAGCTCACAATTTTTAAGATTACTTTAATCTACCCACTTGCACCTAAATTCAACGCGGCTGCTTACCGTGGATTTTAATATCGTAACATAAGTATGACATTTTTGTTGTCTCTGTTGTTACCAACATAACGAGACAAAAGAATATTGTTGCAAGACAGATGATACGATAGTGAAGACACACTGAATCGATTTTTCAGATAGCTTTATGAATAATACTTTAAAATATCACATTTAAAAGGTATAACATTTATTACTGAAATAGTAGTAATCGATTTTATTGTTAACGTATTTATTCAGGCGAAATTAAACAGAACAATTGCAATTGCCGGAAGGTTCATAGCAAACAATATTTTCAACAAAGGTTCCATTTTACTATATGAAATTGTACGTATGTAAATATTTTATTGTTTGTTAGCTCTGTTTTTGTTACACAGAGTGAGATATGTTTTTGGACATGTGTTTCGGCAGTGGAAATTCACGGTGATTTTTGCACAAAGATTACGTCAGGGGCAATTTTCTACGTCACATAAAACATGAGCTAACGAGAAGATTAGTAACCATAATACGGTAAAGCCTATGTGGGATTTAGGCTCAGCTGTAAACGTAATTACTTTAGCGCAAATACATTTCACTCGACACGAAATATACTAATTTGTTGGACATTTCGTAAAACAAACACAACAATACGGTGCCGTCACTTGTAATTCGTGAAATCTGTCTAATTGTAATTTACCTCGGCAAATGGGAAAGATTTAATTCTTATAATAATTTGTTATACTTCACCATTTTTTTTAAAGTGTCACTTCATTCGCATTTGCACTGTCATCACCTCTACTCTATATTGGGTGCCCAGAAATGAAAGCCAATGAAAACAAACTGTCGAAATATAAATAAAATATTACACAACAATTTGAATTTGTTCGATTCGCAGCTTACCGGTCAATTACAAACAAGCGACGTTCACAATATGCTGTGTGTTCCCATTGGACCGATTAATCGGTACGCCGATCGGTCCAACGGGAAACATCCGATTTGTCGGTGACATACCCATGTTATTGAACGTTGCGTGCGCGGGGTATTAAAACAACAAACTTTATCAACAGTTGCTTTGTACTTACTTTTATTTGTACTAAAAAAACGAGGCTTTGTTTGGCAAAAGCTCTTAAAATGTACACGCAACTTTTGTTAAAAAAGTTAAAGCATTACTATAGAAATAACACCATATAGATGTTTAGGATTAAACCATAAAACTAATTATAGACAAAATAATCCAAATATTAGTTATTATTTTATTTTGCTATAAAGTTTTGTTTTGGAATGCAAATTTAATTCATTAAAAAGAAATCAATGCTTTAAAGTAGTCTTAATTGTTCACCAAAAAAATAGCACATCAAAATTTTAAGTATGACTTTATCTATGCCAAAAATATTGAAAAAATTCAAAACACGTGGAAAAAACAACTATAATCTTTGTTTTACCGAATGCTTAGGGTAGGATATCAATATTTTTGTACAAATGTTTCGGCAGTGGAAACTCAGGATTACATCAAAGCATACAGCATAAGCAGCCGCAGCCCTACGGTACCCGAGGTGTTGGTAATCAGCACCCGCAGTGACCTTTGTTGAACTAAGCTTTAACACCGACACGACTATATTTTACGTATTTTTTTGCTTTTTGTGAAATATAAATAATAAATATAAATGTTGAAGTTTTTCAATAAATAAATTAACCATTGATAAAATTATGGCGATACTTTGCTATTGAATTTAAGACGGTTAAGCGTCAATAGCCTAATGGTTAAGGGTACGGATTTCCGATCACAAGGTCGGGGGTTCGAATCCCGCCATTCGACTATTGTCGTAAACCATGTCCTAGAACAAGCCTAGAGCTTAGTTGGAATGGTAAAAGAAATATTAGTAAATTTACAAAAAAAAATGTGCTAATATTATATTAAAAAAAAAAACAGTTTTCTGGTCCATAATATCTGTTTACCAAGAACAAAAGTATTTTTCATCTTTTTACGCGAAAATGCGTAACGTGCTACTTTTACTATGATAATCTTAATAGCTCTTGTGTAAGAGCGGGCATTGAGACAATTTTTCGATCTTTATTTTGTTTTAATCTCTGCCTCAAAGACTATTACATAAATACACGTCATAAGAAATTATACAAGAAAATAAAAAGAGATGTTAAATTCTTAACAGGATAAACAAAAGTCACGTGCATTTTATGAGCATGGGTATAAATAAATCGTGTAAATTATCAAAAGTGTCTTAAAATAATGGTCGAATATTTTATAGCGTTTCAGAATAGCCCGGAGCGGAGCCAACTTAATATTTTCACAATTGCATCTTGTAAATGATGTTCTGGTCGATGCATATGATGCTGTCAGATTGCAAACCTCGTCATTATAATTTTATCTGCGAGATTACAAAATGACGGAAAAATTTTGAACTGAACGAACCATTGACAAATTAAAGCTTTGTTTAATCATCAAATTGTGAATACTTATTTTGAAATGAATTATTATGTTTGTTCAAGAAGGTTTTACACATTTTTAGTTAAATGGAAAAAGAAAGAATAAAAATTTTGAAAAAAGTAATTGTACTTTCTGAAGTATTTTCTGTGCATGTTGTTCAATAAACGTTTCTACAAAAAGATTAGACATTTATTTTATTAAATCCGTTTATCTCATACATTTTGGTCCTTCGAGTCGGATATTTTACAACAACAATTAAGATGCGTTTATAAACTTCTCGAACAAGTTAAGTAATTGAAGACAAATATAGTTCAAGATAACATTTATCTGTCAGTTTTCAATTATTATTAACTGCTAAGATAATGAACTAATGATATTTATAATCTGCCGGATACACGTACACCCACGGGACAAGCATTATTTTTCCTATGTACCTACAATAGAAATAAGTCGGAGAAAAACATGATAAAAATGTTGGCTTCATTTCATAACGATGTTTTTCTGCAGATATTATGCATTATATTTAACTGCTATGACACTGAAACAAGAATTATTTTCATGTGAATATGATAGTACAAACAGTGGAAAGAACACTTTCGATGCGATGTAAACCATACGTAAATAAACTATCTCCTTTGTCCCGACTGGTAGATATCTTATAGAAAATATTTTGTTTCCTTTTATATAGTTTTCATTGCCGAAACAAGATACAAAATCATATTGTAATCTACAATTTTCTTTTTTTTTAACTTTGTTCATTTTTCAAGTAAATGAAAAAAGTATAAAAGATGAGTAAATTAATGTACAAATTATTTATATTCATTAGATATTGCGCATATGAAAAATATATGTAATCTTATATTTCTACATTTTAAAGTAATATAAGAAACCGAGCACATTGGAAACGAGCTTTCTAATTTGTTTGAAAAAAACATCGTATCTATTTTTACATCCGCGTTAAAATATTTTTACAAGTAAACATCAAAACGAAAATAGTAACGTTGTTTCGAAATCCACTGACAATTTAGCTTTCTATTGTTACCTCTTAATTTAGTTTTCGGAATTCTGTCTCTACAAAAACACTGCATAACAAACAACGCGAAATACTGTTACCACACAAAGGAGAAAAAAATCGATAACCCATTTCATTGAAATTATCAATATGGGTGTACCTTATAAAGAGCATTATATAACGATATTAAATAAAGCCTATGTTTCTCAGAGATAATGTAGCAACCTAACAGGCAAATAGTTTTTAAAATCGTTCCAGTAGTTTATGAGTTTATTCGTTTCAAATTACAAAAAACAAATCTTTCCTTTTTTATGATATTTGTGTTTTACAAACCGTATAACTTACCGAAATGTATGTAAACTTGTTTTATAATAAAAACATTGCCTGACATAATTTCACCAGTGCCCGAGAGGATAGAGCGAAAGATAAAGCATACAACATTTTAGATAAACCGAACTAAATAGCACCTAAATAAATATAATAAACAAGATGATTTCCCCAACGACCTTAGGGTTGTATTTCTAGTGAGTTTATTTGGGGACCACAGCGTGCGTTCTGCGATATGCAGCAAGCGATGCTTCTCAAATAGAACTGATATTTAAAAAAACAAAAGCGTTGATGCGACTTCACACACACACAAGCGTACGACGTAAGAGCCGTATGTGTGTATTGTACAAAAACATATAACCATCCCTTTCATTATCGTTGATAAAATAAAGATAGCAAATATATTTTGTACGGGTGTTCCAGCGAAAAGATTCAACTACATGTTTTATATAGAAACACTTCGTAGTAGCTTTGTACACTTTGTACGTTAATTTGTGTACAACATACTATGTCATTACGATATCGCTCTTGTAAATCTTAGTAATGACGTATTCACATTCAACTCACAAAAACAAACCGTTTCGTTACAAGTATACAACCTTTAAAAACCTTAAAACGGTGTTTTTTTTTCGTTGTTATTTATTTTAAATCGAGTATTTTTAATCACTTTATGATCGTTCTTCCATAACATGTAAATGTAATAGTAATTTCGAATTGTCTATTTCATTGTAAGTCGGAGATTACGTTGAACAAATTAAAACTAAAATTTTATCTAAGTGAACACAAAAGACGTCATGGACTGAATTTACTATTGTAACTTATTGATGCTTGTAACCTTTCATACTTTACTTAATGAAAATAGACATTTATAAATAAGACTGGCAGTCTATTCAGTTGTTTTTCTAATCCTTTCGAAACATCGAATTAGTTATAGACGAGTCTAAATTAAATATAAAACGTATACATTTTTTTACGGCTTTTGTGTACAACCGAATAAAAGAAAATTACCCAATAAGCAACAAAATTTTGGCAGAAAATGATCATTTTTAGGGTTCCGTACCTCATAGGAAAAAAACGGAACACTTATATACGATCACTTTGTTGTCCGTCCGTCCGTCGGTCAATACCTTTTTTCTCAAAAACGAGTGAAGTATGCAAGCTGTAATTTATTATTAATTACTGTTTATATGAATAATTGAGAAATAAATAATCTATCGTGTACGGTAATCAAATTATAAATTAAGAAATTATGGCTAAGTATTGCAAATATCCGAGATCGGATAAATTGGGCTGAGTAGAGTAAACTTCGGTGCGGATGTTATGATAGTTCAACAATTATTTTTTCTTTCCGTAGAGTGTTTATAGTTTACGCAGCGCGCGCCAAAATTAGCTGTCGTGAATCAACACGAGACTGCGCCGCTCATTTATTAATACATTCAGCTGTTCCTGTGCAATACATACATACATATTACAAGTCGCAAAAGCGTCGGTGGACCAGAAGTCAAGCACTTGACTTGCAATCTGTAGGTCCTGGGTTCGAATCCCGCCATGTACCATGCCATGTGTTTTTCGATTTGCGATTTACACAAGTACCTTTATCTGGCGTTCTTACGGTGAAGGAAAACATCGTGATGCAACCTGCACATATCTGAGAAGAAATTCATTTCAAAGATATGTATGTGTGAAGTCAACCAACCCGCACTTGGCCAGCGTGGACTATGGCCTATTCACCTTTAACATAAGGTAGGCTCCGAGCTCCTCGGTGGTGACATATAGAGAGCTGATGATGATACATATTATACACTAGTTGTTGCCCCCACAATCGCATGCGTCTATTTGTTGAAAGTTTTTTGTAATTAATTTCGCGTATAAGAAAATGGATAAGATGAAACAGTGCCAAAGTATTATTACTATCAGAAAAATTGAATAAATAACGTAAAAAACGTTACCATGACAACCTATAATAAAAGGAAAACTTTAATAGAGATAAAACTTTAAAGGAATTAAAGAAGTAAATCAACTAATTAATATCAACAATAAACACATTATTCGGAGGCAATCTGCAGTTTATAAACGACGGCCAATTTTCGTCGTTTATCCGTTTGTACTTTGACAATTTAATTACGAAATCCGTTTGATATAAATCTTTACAAAATAGTCCGTACTCGTTACATAATATGAAAATAAAATTTACCAGTGATTTTTGATACGAAATGCATTTAAATATCGATTCATTATGTTTGAGAGTACAGCATCAATATGTTTTAATAGACATGTTACAGCAAAGAAATGTCATAATTAATAGTTAAGTATTTTCTCTACTCTGCGTAAATCAAAATATTCACAGTGTCCTGAAATATCCATACGACTGTGTCAACAAAAGGTCAACTTACTTACGGTAGGGGGCGCAGTGGACACTCTTTAGTGTCAACTTAATATGTCCGATGCAAACAAAACGCTCGAACCAAACCCATTGTTTGTGATGAAACATGGCTTATTTGTCGGAATACTCGGCCAGAAATGGATTCAATCAACACTACCAATTGTAAGGAAAATGTATATACTTTGAGGCATTACTATGAAAACTAATTTATTTAGATCCAAAAATAACTATGTATATGTTAAACTTGTGCGTATGTTAACTCCATGATAATGTCAAAGGTCAATTAAGTAATGAATTAGAAGTTCCAATCATAACTGACCTACAGCGCATACGTAGTTATTTGAATGCGGTTATTCAACGTTATATTTAGCTGGAAAATCTCTTTGTAATTCAACTCATCACCTTCCAGTTCGTGTCCGCTTCAATAGTAACACACCGGAGCTCGGTTTATCAATACGACGCTAATTTACTGCACATATGTAGGACGCGCGATATAGAATGAATAGAGCCGACATCCAATGCCATTGGTTTGTGACTTTGTTAATTTTAAATTCAAATTTACTTGTTTCGTGCCTTTTGCGCAACACGAACGTGAACGTAAAAACAATGAGTGTACAGTCAGAGAATTAAATTCGCTTCCCAATTAAAAACTGTCACCGTGCTATAGAATTCGACTGAGGTGACGCTTGTATTGTCATCCCTTTCATTCTCTTTGGCGAAACAGAGATAACAATATGTATTAATTCAAGTGCCACGGAAGTCAAATTCTACCGTAAGAGCTATAATTCTTGCACGTAACGTTGTGCTGTGACAGGTTTTCGACCTAATTGCATCGTGAGCGTAAAATGACATTACACCAAAGTGGGCAGGAAATAAATGTCTTCGACTATACAAGGCGCTTAGATATCGAGTTATACGACTTTTATTTTTTACTATGCAAATTATAAGCAGGAAAATGTATAGCTATAAAATAGATACTACGTAATCAGATTTTGCCACTTCAAGCGTCCTATATTTTTATACGGTTTATACAATTTTTACGAATTTCCATTTGTTTCAAGTTCATCCGATCTGAACTGCGGATACGGAAAATTTTAAAAAAGTTTGTGATATAAATGAACATACGTTACAAAACATAATTAATGCGCCAACGGACATAAAAATGACTAAATGTACTAATAAACATGTAACTAATAAACTTTGTTATCACTCTTTGAATTCATCTATTCTGTCCTTTAAAAAAGGGACTAGATATATTTTTTTATTGATTTCTTTACCAAGAAACTATACAAGACACAAATTTAATTAAAGTTGCCAAACTGCATAGCAGTTTGATGGCAACTTACTCTTTTACTTAAGCTTAAGTTTCTAATAAACATTGAATAATGTAAGAAAGGTAAGTTAGTTTCGTTTGTAAGAAGTACTTTTTTAATTTATTTTTCATAACATTTCTTGGTTTTGTCTCATTTCCATTGAAATGGATTTTAAAATTAAATCTCGCAAGTATAATTTGTATAGTTAATTATAAAAATCCAACGCGTTAATTGACGTAGAAAATTTCCATACACGGCAATATTGTAAATAACAACATGCTGAAAGTAGTCGGTGCCTTTTTGTTATACAAGCAACGTAATAGGCTTAAATTTGTTCACACGTGAAAATTATCAAATTATAAAGTTTCAGCACCGCCCGCGCGTTTACACATCAACCAACAAGATTGGAAACATTCATTTTAAACATCATCGTATTTTAATTCATAGTGAAACAACATACCTAGTCAAATATAAACTCATTGAGTTTGAATTGTATTCGACCGCGTGATAATAAATTATACGTATGTGTTATATCTTTCAATAAACAGATTCAAATGTTTAGTAAGACATAAATGATCAGCTTAGACGAAGACTCACAGATCTCAGGAAAGGCAGTATCGAGGAAATGCATCTAAAGGAAATGGTAATGCTGTAAAATGCACCGGAAATGATCCGTAATCGGATGAAACTGAACGCTGTTGCCGTCAATACCGGGCAGGCTGGAGCTCGCTAAATCTATTTTCCACCAGTGCGACAAGCAACTCTTGCCTTACATGTCTACAGTTTCTATTTTATCTATGTATGCATTTTCATTTCCTCTAGGACGGCCACGACTCGTCACTTTGTGGAAAAGCCTTTGAGTTCCGAACCGTTTGCATATTTACAAGTTTTTCACGATCGTAAACTCAATAGCAACCGCGTACTAAAATACAAGGAAACTCTGAAAGTCGACACGGCTCTTGAATTTCCATCTTTATGATCCACTTTAAAATCTTTTAAATTACACTAGCTCCCTGTATTTTACAATGTTAAGTTATTACTTACATTTTACTTTGTACACCACTATACTTCGAGCACTCATACATTTTTAAACGATTTATGTAATCATAGGCCTTTAAATTTTTAACAATGTTTCGTGTTTCGTTCGAGGAATTAAAAAATAATCATTCATTCAAAGGCAATACCTCTTCGTATCATACGTAAGAAACCTCATACATAGTATACTGTTATATGGAACACACTCGGCATAACATAATCAAAGGACGTCTCACGTATAAATTACTTTGGGTAATTTTTCCTTTTTATATTCTAGAAAATATTACACAAGCCAATTATTCTTTCAATTCTTCTATTAGAATTTTACTTATAACATATTGCATAGCTGTGTTATATCACTTTTATTATTTCTAAATTATATTATAGTTAGTGCAAAAGTGCAAAAAGGATATTTAATTTTATTAAACTTCTTTTAACACGACGTTATAAGGAAACTCATATCCAAATTGTCATTACACATGCCAAGTAAATGATTATTGCGCTGCTAACATTGATCGCTGTTAATTCATTTCTTTTGTTTCAACTCAAAACAATGGAATAGATATAATAGCAAGGGTAACCGTGGATTTCCACTGACGAAATATTTACAATGTCATCATACAACATAGCTGAGGGTAACGTCTTTGGCACAGTACCACACCAAAACGCCGCTTGGCTTCGTTGAGATTCGGTTTTCCGTACCGATTTGCAAATCGGTTTTCCGCATCGCACCAAATCCATGCTAGTTTCGTATCTCCGTTTCGGTTCCGGTTCGCTTTCGCTACTGTGCTACCGGCGCGGTGTGAATGGGCGACCGTGGCGATGGCGAGCGATGTTAAATTGGGCATAGCGCGGCGCTGCCACTGCCAGGGAGGGAACGCAGTGTGCCAGCAACTCGAACGCACTTTGACGAGATCTCCGGCTGAACTTTTGATAGTCTTGACACAAATCATCGCGCTCGAAAACCAGTCGGTTGTTGGCAAGCGCCGCGCAACGCTCAGACGTTCCGCGGCACTGACTGACGAACCAACTGGCCCAAGATGAACAATCAACGTTGATACACTTACAAACATACCGATTGAAATGAAGAAACGGAATAGTTTATTAACGTTCAGCCAAGTCGTAAACTTGTGGTTTTTACAACAACATCATTGTGCATTTAGTGCAGTCACATTGATATTCAATATATTATTTATAAGTTATATACATAATACTAGTGCGTACAAAATATATTTGTACATTAGTTCAGTTTAACCGAATCCGTGACCATTCATAATATCGTTATATTACTGAAGGTGTTAACTAAACAGTAACTCCGTAAATCATAAAAAAATAATCAGATTGTAAGCGAGTGAGGCAATACTGCGGCACTATCAAGCCGGCGATGATAAAGCGCATGATAATTATCCGGCACTCGCAAGTCATTCGCACGATCCGCCTCTGACGTCCATTGCCGGTGATATGACACGACTGACGAAATTTAAGAGCACTCTTATAATCAACATCGACCACTGAATAAACTATCGTACAGATTTCAACGCGCGACGGACAATCAATTTGTCAAAGAGGACCGAACTCCGTTTACAAAGAGCTAAATTATTTGCACAGGAAATGTATAAATTAAATAAATTGATACACATTAAGACTTGTAAAGCAAAGAATTGCATTTGATTCGAATCCAACTGCAGTGAAGCTAAAAATTTTCCTCGGTAAATCGCTGACGAGTGTTGAGTGGAAAGATTGAGCGGGAGCTAGCTGGGGCGTCGGGTGGAAGTGATTAATTGCCTTCTTAATTGTGTAGTTGCGTCAGCGGTGGGCCGCGAGCCTGAGGGTCAGGAGGTACATCCGCGCCGCGCACCGCCAGGTCTCGCGCATCGGACCACCACTAACTGCTCCATACTGTATTCACGCCGCGACCTATTTTTTCAAGACGACGAAATTTGACCGCCATTATTCCTATCACATTCGTACACAGTAATTAAGATAAGATACCCACCGTTAATGAAAACTACGCATCGAAAATGAACCGCATTATGATATTATTTCTCAACTAATACATACGTCGCGGCGCGTCGCGTACGCAACTCCCTATCAGTGTTAATTTATTACTCTACAAACTGAGAGTGACTTGTTTGTGTGTATGTGTGTCATTTATTTTGTAGCCTGACTGTGTAATGGCTTGCACTTAAATCTTACGAGAGGTTTAACGTTCAAACGTTGAAACATTGTACACTAAATTGTCTTAACTGAAGCATAATATTGTCTCTTAAAATAAAACTAGTTTGTATCTATTTTTATTAACTTTGAAATTTCCGAATCTCTTAATATAATATTCAGGGGAAAGAGACGACATTGTGAATGTCATCTGTTTTTATTATTTCAATTATAGTAGTCCAGTAGCGCAGCTGATATATGTGAAGGAATAAATTTTGTACTAAGTACATATCCGATAATAAAATCAATATTGCTTTTGTTAAAATCCTTTTTAATCGAATACATTTTCCAATCGGGAAGTATTTTTCCGTAAAATCCCAAGGTATGACATTTATGCATAAAGCATGTTGCTGAAAATTTATCCCGAAATGTTAAAAATATCGCTTGGATATTAAACATTTCGGTTTAATATTTTAACAGATCAGTACAAAAAATGTATAAGATACTGTTAACATTTGAGCCTTCGGTTTTCGGGATTTTATAGTTGCGGAAGTGGTTGCGGGCGCGGCGGACAAGGATCTGTCCGCAATCCCGCGATAACACCACCCCCCGAAATCTGCCCCAACTGAGACCCAAGTCCGTATCGATCCGCACCTGCTGCCGCACCAAGGCAACTCTCCTGCTCACCACCTACTACTACCACCTCGCCGCCGCTCACATCACTCCTCGCCGCAGATACCAGTCAAGGAAACGGTCATAACTTTTCAATTTTTTTCCGCCGTCGATTTGGTTTATCTGCATTGTGTAGATAAGTATGTATATCGTATAAAATTTGGGAAGGGGCTGGCGTCGGGTCGATCGAACCCGCGTCTTTAATGCGGCAAAGCGGTGCGAGTCAGCGTGCCGCGGGTAGAGGGTACCGCGGGTGTCGCGGGTGTAGAGCGGGCACGAGCAGCGCCGCGCACGCCGCCAGCTCGGCCCAGCACGTGACGCGCGCGCCGAAACGCGCGTTCCGCCCGGCCCGAACCTCGACCCTCGCCCTGCCAAAAGGACTACTCACCGTTTCCGTTTATTAGGGGGTAGTCGTCGTCGTGTCGACCTATGTACGTCTTCAGCGGCGTGTCCGTGAGGGAAGGCGACGACCTGTCCCTGTCACTCATAATAATCACTTAGAACACCGGCTGCGGATACGATACGAAAACACGGAACGGGGAGACGCCGGCCCCGCACACACTCCACGAGCGACCTCCGGCCCGCGGATCGCGCGGCGAATAAATGATCAAATGCTGCGATTTGCTCGCCACTCGCCGCCGCACGGCGCAGCGCCACCATCGCTGCCCGCAATCAATCTGCAGCGCAACCTCTGGCGCCCTCTGACAAACAATTTGCGCACTGTCACTCTGCCAACAGATGGTGTTGTTTGTGTACATTATTGTATGTAACTTTATTTTTTTAAATATAATAAAGTATTCGAAATAAAAGTGGCAACTATTAAAATATTATAAAGGGAAAATAAGAATCACATTTACTTTATATTATCACATAATATTTAGTTCCGTTTTTCAAGTTAAAGCATTTCGTTTTCTAGGAAAAAATGTTGATGGTTAGGTAAAATATTTACATTTATGTCATTATAGTCCTAAATGTAACTTTATTATGTAATATTGTATTGTTTTTGAAGATATTTTTCCGCCGCTTTATTCCTGTAACAACGTCGACTCCATGCGAATCCGAATGTTATTCGCAAATGCGACACCAGGATTCTCTTGTAATAAAATGATGTATTTACGGCGTTCCTTATACATACTAGACAAGTAAGTGAATATTATATCTTTGTAATAGATTTATTATTATAACTAAAAAAACAATATATATCGAAAAATGTAATCTAGTCGAGTTATTGCGAAGAACAAAGTCGTTCCATTCGTTAGTTAAACGGGAATCGACAACGTTTGGTGGGAAGGTAGGTATTGATGGGGAAGGGGTCGGAGCATTGGTTACCATCAACTCTGATTCTATAAGACTGTCTGATATAACGGATACTTCTTTACGCTGTCTGTGAGCACCTAGTACCGCTCTGAGCTCTCGTTCCGCGACTTGCGCGGACTTAACCGTAGGCGATGTCGCATCACCTGCAAAATACAATTTTCATGAGTGCCTTAAGCTTTTTTTAAACATTGAGTATATTTCTTTGTTATTAAAAATAAAAATGCTACTCATTTAAGTGCCCATCCCAAACATTAGTTTACACAATGGTTTAGCCTTAAATATGTTTTTAAATGGAAGTCTCAAAATTTAACATTAAAAAAAGTACATACAGACTAATTGATAACCTCCTTCTTTTTGAAGTCGGCCAAAAAATACGTAGATTTATTGTTATTTGCATCCATATAAAACATATTGGTTTTCGAGAGAATAACATTGTGGGAATAAGAGAAAACTGTACAAAGGAAAGGATGTCGCCACTAACGTTATTCGACCACTTAACTTACGACGCTTGTAGTTCCAATTTTCGCCACTTTACTAATAATTTCGCCAGACTGTACAACAGGGTATAAAAGTACTTGATCAATTCAAATGAATACTGAAAGGATGCACGCCGTGCTCTGCTGTGTACAACATTTAGTTCGCATAATACTCAATCCACAAGTCAGAGTGAAGAGACAAAAATATTAAGAAATATTTTAATAATTTATTCAAAAACTGATTTTCAACTTGATTAAATATTATTTATCAAACACATCATAATATAAAAAAATCATTTGACATAGTGTAAAATAAATATAATCAGAAATAGAGGCTTGCTGAGGTGAGTTCTTATTGTACCATCAAGTTCTGCCATGTCGAGGTAGTCGCATACCAACTCGTCCCAGTTATCGGTGAGGTCGTGGATATTGCGAGCTCCGGCGACCAGACGACGACGCATTATCTTTTTAGCGCGCGCCAACCGTTGCGGTGTATCTTCACTGATCAAGTTACCCAATTTGCTTTTCAATTCTACATTAGCCGCTTTGTTTTGTGGCTCTAACATTACCATCGTTTGCATCTTCTGTGATACCTGCAGCAGCACTGGAGGTTTCGCCGTCAAACTCTTTTCCACGTCGCCATCTTTTAACTGCGCCTTTTTTAGTATAGACAATCTAGATTTCTCAGCTAAAGATAACTCACTAATATTATGTACTTTTTCTTCAGATTTATTAATTGTGGCACTCGTTTTTATAATGGCTTCCGTATGTTGTGTACTCGTAGTTAATGTAGTAATGACTGTTGATTTGGGTTTAACGGGTTTTGAAGTACGAGTTAACTTGTGCGTTGTAGCAGTTTTTTTGATAGTTCTTGCTGTTGGTTTTCTTCTTTTAGTGGTTCTGACCCTTGTTGCTCTAAAGAGAACTTCCTCGTTTATGGGAGTAGCGTATCGGTCAATGTAGGAGCTGCGGTACGTCCACACTCGCACCCGCCGCGACGTTGTCGACCCCGTCGCCCTCGCTGAGCACACACAAGCCAATCGTTAGACTTCTGTCCAATCACTATTTAAGTAATAACACCCACTTCAACGTTTGAAACATAACACCTTAAATGTTGTTTGCAAAAGCTATCCACTTATTCACTAGTTATTGAATTCGTTCAATATCGAATATTAGGTGTTTTAAATAAGTAATAAAAACGGTGTCAAAAGACGAAAATGACTAGACAGTCCAGAAAGTTATAAAAATTTAAAAAATATTTTTTTTTTTAAATAATATAATTATTTTGAATTACTATTTCTTACCTTTGGTTCGTCGATAAAGTACAGTAATTTTCTTCTTAATATTTTTAACTCGTTTCATATCATAATAGTCCTGATATTCATCTGCGGTTTTCTGATCTTCTTTCTTAGAATCAAGACGACCAAGGATATCGTCCTCAATCTGTAACGGCGTTGGCCGCTGGATATGAACGTTTTCCTCCTTTCCTTCAAATTGTTCACCGAGCCTTTCTTGAAGAATTGAATCTACTGACGCCGGGTAATCAAAATTCTTTGTTTCTTCTTGTTCATTTTTACTTTCGTCCTCATCGTCGTCATCTAGATCTTCAATCTCCACTTCAGGCCTGTTGACTGCTCGATCTCTCGGCTTCCGTCTCACAATTCTTTCGCTCGTAACTGATTTCTTATTATTCTCAAAGCGGTCCTGATATCGCTCTTCACTTAAATAATCGACTTCTTTATCAATAATATCATTGCTTCTAATACGACCGCTTCGTAAAGGATTTCTGTTAAAATCATATTTTCTACCAGTTTTCCTAGATTTCGAACGAGAATGAATGATTTGTTTAAATTTAGGATTATTTTTTAAATTTGAATTATGCGTGTTTAACTGTTTTATAGAAGAGTTTACATCTGCTCTTTGACCTCTGGGCATTTTTTTCGTTGATTTTCGCCAATCTTCATCGTTCCTTGTGTTCACCGTTCTTAAATTTAATTCTTCCTCATACTTATAATCGGGAGAGGCGGGAACATCGGGGGATCGATCTTGGTAATCGTCACCAGAAGAAGCGGCTTCTCTTCCTGCCTCGTGGTACTCGTCGGAGGCGTATTGAGGCATCTTGGCTGCGGAGTAGTCGCCGTACTGTCCGCCGCTTGCTATGCCCACAACGGCTGCACCTATTAGCACCGGCAAGAGAACAAGCACCATTGAAAACCCCCTCCCGCCTCTCCCTTCCCTTATACTACTGCGTTTTTTTGCGTTTTGCTTCACCGACGTTATGATTAATATTGTATAATATAATAATCTGAAAGTTAGATTATTATGATACAGTGTGAAAAAAATTTAAAATCGTTAAAAATAAAATTTTCGACATGGTTCATCGACTTTGACTACGAATTTGACAGATCGATGTCACAACTAAAAAAAGACGTTTTATAAAAAACATTAACCAAGCCAGTATACTATTTAAAATATACTACATAGTATCTATATATATTTGGAACTTATATATTATTAGTACCTTAACTAACTATAGTTTAGGTATTGAATTAGATTTAAATTAATAAATCATTTTTAGGGATTACCATTAAAAATTAACATCAAACCTAAAACAAATGAGTGTCTAATTTCTAAAGGAGAAAATAAATCTGACAGCTTGAGAAAAAATGTTTCAAAATTGACAATGAAATATTACACAGTGATTCAATAAGCCGTAATAATGTTTTGCAAATAATAGCTATCCGTGATTTAATACAATAATGAAATAGGAAGGATTACGTTATGAGTGGGACGGGAAAAAAAGAAGACGAGGAAGATTGCTCTTGCTATGCGGAGTCACACAGTAAAAAGACCTGCCCTCCGGTACACAATGTCACACATCCACTGGTAAAGAATTTTTGGTTTTATAGTTGCTAA
Organism: Papilio xuthus; assembly: GCF_000836235.2. Taxonomy (NCBI): domain Eukaryota; kingdom Metazoa; phylum Arthropoda; class Insecta; order Lepidoptera; family Papilionidae; genus Papilio; species Papilio xuthus. The sequence continues at coordinate 522,640 of NW_013530472.1, forward strand.
TGTCATCCTATCGTAACAATGTATAATATATGGCATGTAACATGAATTAAATCTACTATTATATATTCTATGATTCGGGATTGATATGATTTTACTTTCAGCGTTACTATGAGTTTACACAAGAAGAAATAAAAGCTTTAGAGGAATGCGACAAGGAGAGTTTCTACCATCGGTGCCTGCCTTTCAGTACATTGTTCGCAACGCTTACATACGCTGCGATTCGCAATGGTGAGGAACTTGATATTTACAGTAGCTTGTGAATCTGTGGAACTTCATGGAAGTAAGAATGTTTGCAAAGTTTTATGTTTTTATTTGTTATCTTTTTAATACTGTTCTTACTTCTATGAATGTTTTATTATTCTAGGCTACCTGAGCAAAAATGCGCACTTCGGCGTCGCGCCTAAGGTAATGGTATCTATTCTATTTGGTCATGTGGTGGGACGACTTTCATACATGAAGACCTGCGATGCGAAACTTCGTCGTTTGCCCGGCAATAGCTACCTCGGCAATGTTATGCGGAAACATCATACGGCTTCGGAATCTGCTAAGCGTTGAGGTACTTACGACTCAAAAAATATGTGTTGTAGCATTTATTTATACTGTTTTAAAACATGCATCATATCTAGCTGTAGGTTTCCCCTCCCGACACATTCCTACAAAATAGATGCTCGTCTCTCTCATCCTTTAAAAACGCATATTTTATTGTTCCGATATTTCGACAGGGGAAAACTGTGGTAATGTAGAAATGTACTGATACAATCTGGTGTGTGATGTGTGTGTGCTAGTATATGTATATCCAAAATATTAATCAAATATTAGATAAGTCCATATTATAATTATAATATCTATTTATTGACGAAATTTTTAATGTTGTTTTTGGCTACTTAAGCCTAATATAATGGTAATAAATATTTTTATACGTTTATTTATTATTTTGGATGTGTAAAAAAGTTTAAATACAAAAAAAATTAGGTTAATATTTTTATTTATATTTTTAAAAATATTCTTGTTTCTATTCACTATTAAATTATATGTTTCTAAATGAGTTAATTTATTGTTTTATGTTTAAACCTGGGTAACTGGTAAATGGACTCATCTCTTATATAAGTGACAAATCAGGGATGGAGTGTCAGACCGGATCCAATTTATCTGAGGCGATCAAAACTTTACTCAGTATTATAACTGTGTATAAAACGTTTTTGCCGGATATATAATTATGCATAGGATAAAATCATGATGACTATTGGTTTCGGTCTCTGTATCCGTAAATAACAGCTCTGTAATTTTTAATCTATATGAAACGTCCAAAACTGACTTTTGACATTTACCTACCTTAGGAATATTAAGTCAGCTGTCAAACGAACTGACTTCAAAGGATTGTCGAAATCGGTTTATCAGTAGGTTATGAAAAATACGATTAAGTAATATTTAGTGTTTGATACAATTTTGCTATGAACGACCCGAGATCATTTGGTTTCGAGAATAAAGATGAGCAGTCTACGCTGCGACCGGCCGCGCCTGTGCCCCCGGTAAGATGAGTTTATTTATTTATTGTGAAATACGCAGTCCCGAAAGGAGTAAAATAACAAGAGATTTATTGGGTAGGGGCAGTATAAGTTTTCGCCGGAAGAGTTGAAAGTGATTTCGGAATGCAACAACGAGAGTTTCTTCAAACGGTCGCTGCCGCTAGGTACCATGTTAGGGCTCGGTACTTACGCGGCGGTACAAAATGGTAAGTACGTAACTAAAATAAACTTTATAGTAATCATTGAAATATTTCGTTTATTTAAATATAACTGTAAAAATAATATTCATTGATATTCAGGATTAACAATGATCCTACAATATGCTTGAACAGTGTGCACACATGCATGTGATTTTTTCTGGTTTCGTAATTTCATACGGAAACCTTATGTTTAGAGTCCTAACCATCAAGTACAGATTGCTAGGACTCTATCTAAAACAAATAGACTCCTCAAGTGTTATTTCTAAATTTTATACCATTTTAATGTCAAATCGCGACAGATTTTAATAATGTTATAGACAAGCAAAGAATTTGAAACCATTGTAACAAAATTGCATCTGAGAAGAGTAGATCAACTCGTACCTTGCCTGCCATTTAAATGTCACCCACCTGTCAGGCCTTTGTTCATCTTGGTCAGTTTCTCAGAGTAGTGTTATGTAATAGCACATTTGACTCAATAAGCTAATAGGATAATGACTATAATGTTCAAGCCATTATCATTATCATTAGTACAGAGGAATTGTTTTCTGGTTTGGTGGAGGATTGTTTGAGCCAAGCTGCATACCACAATCAACCTAAAGATCTGCATGAATCGGAAGCAATTTTGTTTTGTTTGATGATTGTGCATATGGAAAGCCTAATTATAAGCAATGCATCTGTAATTACAGATTTCGATGTGCAGCAAATGTTTCATTATTTCAAAGAATTCAAGCGGCTGCATACTCATTTTTTTTTAATATCATAAGGTGGCAAACGAGCGAGCGGCCACCTGAAATCGCTGCAATAGCGAAGTGATTGTTGCTCATAGACTTATACGCAATTGAATATGCGTTGCCTACCCTTGATCGCCGGAGGAGAGGAAGCACAGAAAGAAAAAATGTTTTCCCCTTCCATGCATTTCTCATCCGGAAAGTCCACTTTCACTTCCCATCCTTTCCTTATAAGAAAAAGAGGACTAAATTAGGCCTCCGTGACGCACACTCATCAGACGAAACGCGGAATTACTTCCACTTCACGCCTGTCTTCTGTGTGGTCGTGGTATTTTACCGGGCGAGCCGGGACAATTCGTGCGAAGATGTTAAAGCGGGCTCTACCACTGTTAAACAACTTGCAGCCCTATGATATAAATAAGTTATCAAAGTATATAAATTTAGCAACACATAAACCAATTGGAAATATATTCCACTTTTAAGTCACATGTTTGTTTAAAAATCAGGTCATTTGAGGCCGAACCCAAGGTTTGGAGCTTTCCCGAAGGTGACTCTGGCAGTGGTTATGGGTTACTTCATCGGCAAGCTGTCGTATCAGCAGGCATGCGCTGAGAAACTGATGGCCTTGCCGGGCAGCTACATTGGACAGATACTACGGGACAGGCGTGACGGAAGAACAGGGTATTTTTTTTATTATAATTCAGTCTTTTTAATGGTGTTGGTGAATAATTGTTTTTAATTAAAATTATTCTTGATTTTGATAAATTTTGACTATCTCTACAATGGTGACCGACAGTCTATTAGTCTTACTGAAATATACTTTGATTAAAGAGGATGCAAGACAAGTCTATATATAAATGCTCAATAGAATATATTAATTATGTTTCCAGAATAGCACCGCCACCTTCAAATCAGTCAACGTCGATGCTCGGTGCCTCCCCGAGTGACATCTACTCTGATGCTGGCCCGGGCAACTCCCTCGACCTGGACATTGACCGTCCCCTGTTCAGTGACGACACGTATCGTCCTTATACTGAAGGTATATGACACATGTTGAACATATCAAATTGCTTTCTAAACTCTGGCTAAAATTTTGAGAATCTATGCATTGATATTTATAAAACAAAGTAAAGTAAAATAACTTGGTCTGGTCTGGTCTCTAAACCTAATGTTTTTATTAGCATGGAAGAGATTTGAAAGTTATATAAATAATTATGTTTTCATCCTTTAAAATTATCATAATATTTTTCTGTTGTTTTTTTTTTCTATTGTTTTGTCACAAAAATGATGCAAACAATTTATAATATCTCATTGTTAGATCTATTAACTATACCAGAATAATTACTAATATTGTATTTGTGCAGCTCCAGCGAACCCTCCGGACACTGTGCCACCTCGTCCGTCCCTCTCATATGACGACTTGCGACGTAAAAATCGCGGCGAGTTCACCGACGCCAGACAAGATCCTTATAAGTATGTAAACCTAACCTTATTGCTTTTTATAGCAGTTGTAGAATATCTTTATGTGGAACCTTTGAATTAAATTATAAATGGAGACACGTGGTTGACACAAATGTATGGAAGAGTAGTACATACTGTGTCCCTTTATACAGGTTAGGTTAGAAAATTCAGTTTTGATTTTTATGATTTTAAAAAAATATTTTATTTTTTTCCGTACATTTTAGGGTGAATCCGAATTTAGCCCCACCGGTGACGAGACCCAGACCGCCGCCCCCCGCACCGCCCGCGTCTTCCCCAACCAACAAATACGGCGACCAAATGGAATAATCACGACACTAAAGGTGTCATATTTGAGTCAGAGAAAGGAAGGGGTCTTAGTGAACAACCGGGATTATGGATTTTTATTTGGCAATTATTTTATACTACGACTTCTATACATCAAAGAAGTTAAATATACATCTGCCGTAGTCAGAGTTTATAAATAGTTTCTTAAATCGACACTAAGGGACATCCTTGCTGATATCTTAACTTCTGAGTGCAGCGGCATGGTAAAAGCTTGTACTTCGCTGTACCTATTTTTCTATTTCTTAACTATCGATTCTTAGGAAAGTGTAGAAATGAAATCCATTGTATAAATATAAAATTAAATAGACAGGATTGGTACTCAGTAAATGTGCTAAGAATGTATAACGTTGTTTTTATTTTTATATCAATTTTATGTCTTATTATAACATCCTCCACCCGCTATTTTGCATTTGCAATACAAAATTCTTACATATTTGAAAACAATTTCTTTGTTTAGTACATTATCTTATATTTCTTAAAAATACTGTTTCGTTATATTAATATTGATTCATAACTATTTCTCTAAAATTAAAACACTTTTATTCCTTAAGAGACATTTATTTATAATTATTATCACCAAAAATAATTTTTTTACGAAAAACTTGTATAAAACTTTTTTCTAAATAAATTCATTTTTTTAAATAACTAATTCATGAAATGAATGTAATAAAACAATGGAGTGATGATAATCTACAATAATAAAAAAATCTCTAATAAAAATATTAACATAAGATAATAATTTTCAGAAAATATTCTACAACTTGAATTAACAAAAAAAACTATCAGGTTTTTTTAAAAGAAAATATTAAATTAAATTACGTATATTAATTTCGGCTAAAAACGATCAAATATCTGTACAATCCCCGTGCATTACTCATTAATAATACAGTCCAAACCGGTTATAATGACATCGAAGGACTCGCCAATGTTCAGACCTTGGGGTCGCTTGAATCGTTTTTAATTACATTACTTTGTAGCAAAAGAATTAGTTCCATATTTTACCAAAATGTGACGATAGTTTTTATATTCCTGATTAAGCTATAATAAGGTTCAGCCAATGTTTTTAATCATATCCAAAAATAACCGATTTGGTATTAAGCGGAATTAATCCAAAAGATGGCGTTGTAAAATTATACCATTTTAACACCAAATTTCAATAAACTACAATGAACTGTACAAAACAATGAAAAACAATCTATGTAAATGAACTAGAAATACATGCATGGTAACATTAATTGTACTTAAAACTAGTTGTGATACGCAATAAACGTCGATTTCCACTGCAGATAGTACAACGTATTGTCCTCCCTCAAATTCTCTTAGAATAAACAAGGATAACGATATATTTTCGTATTAAATATTTGAGCAGTGGGAACCCACAGTTAGCTGTAATATTTTTACATTAATGAACTACGATGTGTTAAACCTTACTAAATGTACTTGATATTTAAGAAACTTATTTAAATCACACTCATAGAAAATGGCACAAAAGAGCATTTTCTCCAATAACCGTGAATTACATCTACACCTAAGAACAGTTATCTCTGTCCTTTTCAAAAAGAAAGAGCGGGATGGCAATATAACAAGTGTTATGAGACAACGAAATAGAACAAACCCAATAATACTAAAAAAAAAATTGTAATTTTACGTGTAAATAAAAAATATGCAACTAAAATTTTCAACGCAGCAAAACACAACGATTTAAATTCACAAAATGAACAGATTATAATGTGATTGAGTTTCGATTGTTGCGACACCTGTATTCAAATAATTTGGCAACATGTATATTACAAGTTTTACTACAGTCAAAATCCACCAGTGAATGGATAGACATTTAATATCCAACTTATCTCCCGAGGTACAATTTTTTTTAAATTGTAAATGTATATTTGACCCTTTTTACAACCACTTGGGATATTGTAATGAAGCTTTTATTGTACTAGATAAGCTTAAACATTAAAATCTAAAAAAATATTTAATTTTAAAAAATCTTTTGACTTAGTTATATGTCCAATTTAATTATTAAAAAATAAACACTTTAAGTTAGTTTATAAAAAAATGAAGGCAATGGGCAATGGTGTATATATTATGTATTGATTCTTTGAGAAAAATAACGAAAAACTTAAATTATTCAACATTAATAAACTATGTCATAAAACTCCTAAAGTAAAAAATATAAGACAGAACAAATGTAAACTTAAAATACATTTATATATTGAAAATACATTTATATACAAATGTGTATATAATGATACTATGACAGGTATATAAGAATCAACTGAATACATCGTAAATTAAAGCTTAAATATTATACTCGTTATATATTAGACGCCACATTTACATGAAGATATTGTGTCACGGCATTTTTAGCTCCCGTTTATATATCAAGGAAGAATTTATAAGCACCTAAATTAATGTATCACAAAACTTCTAATACATTTATATGCAACGCATCTAATTGACAATAGTCGTAAAATATACCTGCATTTTAAATGATTATCCATACTGTATTTACAATTAAATTTTTGTACATTACGAAAAATATATGCATATTTTCTTTTTATAAATATTATGTAATACCATGTTATAAATAATTTCTTTTTACTGAAGGCACCTTCAGATAAAAGAAATTAAAAAAAATAATAATCAAGACTTTTATGGTAACGGCCAAGGGAGTCCTGAGAAATTAACAGGACCTCCAAGACCAGCGTCTGCTTCAAGAAGGCTCATAATGACTGCCATAGCAGCCTCCCCGTTGCCATCGAGGCCGAGAGACGGTAGAGGGGGTGAGATAGGAGGCGGTGTGGAAGGGGAGAGATCTCCTGCGGGGTCGCTCGGCGGCGGGGACTCGGAAGCCCCTGCGGCACTAAGTGTCACATTATTCCTTATTTGTGAAAAGTTTCCCATGTCCACGCCGAGGATGTTATCCATGAGGGCGGCTTGCTAGAAATAAGACATATTATTATAATACCTAATGGACACGCTCGGGAATACAAGGAGAGGTATGTATGGCCAAACAATGTCTTTGAGTAATATATTTTTATCAAGTCAAACAGCCGAAAAGACGTTGTCACGGTTGTATGACGTAAACAACGTCGCTTTAATATTTGCCGTCAAGTGCGCTTACCTGCTGATTGAAGACAGCATCTTGTAAAAGGTCAGTTGGCAGTTCAGGTGAGAAGTCAGTGGAGGATCTGCGCAGTGCGTCCTCAGCGATCGCGCTGCCTATTTTGTGAGACTCGACTTGAGAATCGATCAGTCGCTGCATCTCAGCATCGCCCTCTGAAATCGCAGTAGCTAAGTCGCGAGGATACATCGCGCCCGACGCCGTCTCTGTGAAAGAAACGATGCACGTTCGCCTCCACCTCGCCTCGTGCGCTGCTACCTTTGTGTACGTGTATAGTTTATTTTGTTCTTTTATATCAATGTTGAAATATATTAGTCACGAATTAACGTTAGTAAAGCAAATGTTTATGCAAAAAGAAAGTTTCCATCACTGAGACTTGGTTGTTTTTAATTTTGGCTTATTTGTTAGTGAGTTATATCAGTATAGATTGTTAGTAAATGTGGTTAGTATATAATACGCAGCAGCGTACGACCATTAAAATAAACGTAATCAAATAACACAGACGTATCATCAACAAGACAACTTTTAATATTATATTTAGTATTAATTAACGAACTTGTTAAATACACAAAAAGCATATAGAAATTATTTTACAAACAAAAACAATAACTGTACTGCTCTGCATCTCCCACTTATGAAACTAGGATTAGTTATGTTTGTATGATTCCTCTACAGTTTTATTGAGAGAATAAAGTGATACATTTTTGTCTACACATATTGTCATCTCTTAAATTCTCTTTGAGAATAACAGAGACAACAGTATGTGTGTGTGTACTCACTCTGCTTATAGACATCGTATGAGTCTTGTGCGTCTTGTTGTGGCGGTGTGTACGATTCTGCCACCAAAGTGTTGTTAGCGACGAGACATTCCACGTCCTTAGTCCAAGGATTCCTGGAAAACACGCTTTTATAAGTACACCGAGTAGCATCGCATATGAATAAAATATATTTTTTTAACTTACTTAAATGGTTTGAAATGCGTTGTAATCCTTGCTAAAGAGCCATCTTTACGCCGGAAGGAGTATGGCGGGGTGTGCGCAGGCTCACGACGTAGTAACGCAGTTTTGTGCGTACGCGCGACTGCGCCCAGTTCTGGTGCACTCACGTACTCGTAAAGGCTGGTGCCGAGTAACTCTTGGGGTAGGAACCCTAGAGCTAGGGTTACCCTGAAATAAGGTAAAGTTTGCAAACGTTACCAACTAGTTTTAGTAAGGTTATTTTGTATTACTTGAACCGACCAATTTTGTAGATGTGTAAAAGAAAAATATAAACGGTTATAAAATGAATGGATATTCTTCTGTAAATCAAGAAGTTGGTGTATGTGCATGTATTTTGTCGGCAGTTGTTAATGGGGCGAAAACTAAGGGTACTATGAAGATGACGATAGTGTCAAAAGTGGACTGTTACTTGTCATGAGTTGAGAGATGAGAATTGTTTATATCGATTTAAAATTATGTTTTCTTTTTTAAATTTTTGGTTATAATTATTTTATAAAATATCTTGAAATAAATACTTCTTTATTGGATTTTTTAGTGAAATTTGACGGAAATTGTCGCTATGTCTACAGTCTAAAGTGTTCTTTGTATATGTTTTTATAAGTGGTATATTTAGTGGTACTGTTCCTGTTATAGTGAACAAAATACAATTTTACTCCACATTAACCTATTAATTTGGTTGTTAATTCAAGGAGGCATAGATATTTGATCAGCTATTGAATACCGCTCCTACCTCTGGTCGACGAAGAGAAACTTTCCATCAGTGGCATGTCTAGAGATGTACTGCAAGCATCTCGCAGGAGACTGGGTTGGAATGGGTACTTGCTGTCCAAGAGTCGGGGAGAGGTCTGGTAGTGCACGTCCGACCGCCACGAGGCACGACATGTTACCTGCCTCCCCGTCCTCCCCTCCATCACCCGTAGTGCTACCACCCTCTAGCTCCGCCGGTGCCCAGGACTTGAGATATCCTAATTCATATTTATATTACATTTATTTATTTCTTCATACGTTATATATACATTTATTTATATACGAGTAATCTTTATAAAACAATTTTTTAGAATTGGTCCCGCTATTTCTTAGCACATGGAATAATCTGAAGATGTTAAGAATTTCGCCAAACATATTCCTCAAGTGCCCTTTCATGTTGTTCTTTGTGTCTTTATTGACTGATGTTTGGATGTATTATATTTATGTTTTTTTTTTAATTCTGTGCGGTTGTAGTCATGGCCAGGCAGTCACTTTTTACTAAAAAAAATATGTTAAGAATAAATCAACTCATCCTTCACATTATTAAAGAGAATTTGTTTACCTGTACATTGTACAACGCAATATTTCTTCTCGTTTTGTTTCTTCCTCATCTTGGAGCTGCCTTCTCCTTCCTCCTTTACCTGTCCAGCGGACTGTTGTGTCGTGGGTCCTGGGGCTGGCGGTGTTGAGGAAGCCGAGGTGAGTGCACGGCACTTGATGCGACAGAAGAATGAGCGCCGCGCCCCCGGGCACAGCCTGGACGCCCCCGCCACCATGTCCGCTTTCACTGGTAACATCGCTGTACACATACTTAGTCACTGAATCACCATCAATAAAACACAACAAAAACATTCAAATGTCAAGCATATTCAGAATTAAAAACGCTCCATTGTATGAAAAATATGCATGAGCTAGGATATGGTATACGATTTGAACGACGGATACAAACATACGCCATATATTTCGCAATTAATAAACTTATTCATGTAATATGTAACCAATCAGTAGTTAGTATTGCAGCTTAATATTTCAGTAATGGCTAAAGCTAGGGACATCAGATCGCTCGCCAAAATATAAAACACAAAAAGTAGCAAAAATACATATGAAATATCACAATATGTCTAAAATCTATATATTTTTATGTTATTTGAAATTAATTTGAACAAACTAAAATCTTCAATCAACATTTATAATGAACCTAATCAAGAGCAGTTTGTAGGATCCAAATAAACAGATATATAGGCCGTATAATAACATATCTATAAAATATATATTAAACTGACAATTTTATCTCAAACTATATTCGAAATTTATAAATATTTATTGACTGCAAATAATTGCAATAACGAAATAATACAAAGTATTAAAGTGAAATAATACTGAACTTCGATTATCAATAAAAACAATAACAACTGGACAACATAATTCAAAAGAAGAGTTGCATCAGATAGTTAAAAAGAAAATATTGTTGTTTGCCGAAATCGCATTGCCCAAAGCTAATACAGTTACATCGCAGTGCAAAAAAACATTAAAAACAAGTATAATTCTCGTTCGCAGAGATGTAAAGAATTACACACAAATTAATAAGTAAGATTAACATAGCATTGATTACATTTTACATCAATGTAAAATATTTGAAGTAGTCAAAGATAATACTAACTTTTGGCATCAATAAGTCGCTCCCGCGGGCTCAGGTCCGACGAGGAGAGCTGCTCCTTCACCTTCGCCACATCTTTGGGATGTAAGATGTCGAATAAACTCTGTCCAAGTAACTCCGACTGAAATATTAACATTAATCAGTTAATTGAATACAAGCACAAAGAGTCATTCTATAATTACCTTGTTAAAAGATTAAATATCCACAACCCTAAACGAAGGATTGCATGAATCTATGATTTGGACTCTCCCTAAATTGCTAATTGATAGGTTGCAACAATTACAATTGAAATTGATTCCCTGATATATTAATAACACTTAATTAGTAGGCTATGTATTTTTCCAGAGAATATTCTATATGTATGCCTAATTTTATAAATGTCCATTGAGCTGTTTAGGAGATACCTTTAAACAAACATCCATCCATCTAGACATTCGCATTTATATATTTATAATATTAGTAAGACAAACTAAGTTTCTTGATAGATTAGTAAAAATGTTTAGAAATGAACTAAGACAGTTCTTCATTTTATTTTAATTACATAAATGTTAATAAATAGTTTTCCGGGACAGGTTTTACTAAGTATCTCTTTCAAGTAGCAGAATAATTTGTATACCAAAAGCTGCGGAAGAAACTATGGACTTTAAAAGCAAGGCATTGTATTATATTATATTGTTGTAGAAAACAAAGATAAAGACACTGCAGCCGCTGATGTTACAAAGGTTAGTTTTCACTGTACTGTTATATATTTCCACTGGTATAATACTGAATGCATATTATTTATACAATTATTTCTGTTTCTGAAAATTCATTCATTATATGTGTCAATGTAATAAAAATATAATATGTAATGTGGGTTTCTGAGACCGAAGTTTCCGTTTAAACCTAATTGTTATCTCCATTTGGCAAAAATAATAAAGTGATGATGGTATGCTTTAGACAAAGATTTTCGTCTCAAAAACCGACAGTTAGCCAATTATTAGTTTCATTGGCGCATTTACATTACAGTGGATTTAGATTGCATTGACATTTGTATTAATACAGTTGAATAATATTATTCTCGCTTATAGAGGTTCCTTTGACCCAATTTTCTTGCTCATGGAGGTTGTAATTGGATATTGACTCTCGATTGTAGAGGTTTTGCACTAATCCTGGTTTGGAATGTTTATATTGTTGGCTCTACTTTGTCAAGGAGAATAAAAAGGGATGACTATATGCAATACTAGTGGTAGTTCTAGTGATGGAGATATTAGAACATTAGAGAGGGAGAGAGATTAGATGAGAATTGACTATTTTATTGTAATTTTAATAGTTAAAATGTTTAATCATCTCATAAGGATTAATTTTAGACACTTGTGAAATGAAAGACAACATAAATTATTTTATTTTTTAATACTTTTTTCAGATCACATTTTAGCTAGAACTGGCAACATTTGAAATGGGTATCAAAGAAGATAGAGTCCCAGCAAAATCTTATTGTTATTAAATAAGAAAATCTTACCAATATATTTGTAACTAGTTTAAGTATAATTAAAAATAAATAGTTATACAATGAGATGTTTTATTTTATATAAAGTACCTTACCATTACTTTCCGAGATCAAAATCCCCATTTTTTTTTTGTTTTCTCAAAGATAATTACAGGGATGACAATATGTTTTATACAGATATTTTGATGTCAGAAACCCATGGTAAATCATGAATCTAGTCTAATAAACCTTATTAAGTTAAACAATATGATTTTTTAAAGGTTCTTAGTTTCGGATATAAAATCAAAATTGTTAAAATAATCATCACAAACTCGTGAATATTTCATAAACGGGAAAAATAAAGGTTTACGATTATTTTAATATTTTATATTGATACATCTTACAATATAAGATAATACTGTAATAGGTATAATATTGTAGATTAATCAAATATTAGTTTCATGGGCGAGTTTACATTACTGTGGATTTGGGTTGCAGCTACATTTCCTCTCGTCGTTTCCTTCAGTTTCCTTCTCCTTTTCAAACATTTTCGCTATCGTTGGATCACCCCCTTTGATTAAGCTTTTTAGGAGATTAGCCATTAATTTCTTGTTCATATGCTCTGATTGAATCATTTCTCTTGAAAGCGGCGCACTTCCTTGAGGATTATTTTGTGTATTTTGCTGTGGTGCTGGCATTTTAATTTTTCTTTTAATTGCGGAATGAATCACTATCACAAAGTAAGGAATTATTGATCGAAAACTAAACGTCAAGGAGTTGCCAGTTGACACAGATGACAAAGAGCTTATTTGAGTAATGTTTTTTGAGTCTTACTTTGAAAAAACTGCATGAACTTAACTCTACAAATATAAAATTCTTCTCACCTTCTAGATTTAATTAAACTTTATTTATAGTAAATAAATAAGAATACAGAAAAAATAGTGCGACCCTACCAATCATTGTCACCCATCTCGTTTTCAATCATTAATATTAGTTGATAAAAATAATTTTATTTTTTAATATATATTTATAAATCGAAAAAAAAGGTTTCCAAAATTGAAACCTGCTATAGGATAACTGCGTATATTCATATTTTTGTGCTGGTATCCCAGGCAAAAAACGACGACGTCTTCTTGTCTGGATCTGGACTGTACTATATTTACTAATATTATAAATTAAAATGTTCATGTATGGATGTTTGTTTGACGGTATTACAAGAACGGGTGCATAGGTCTCGCTGAAATTTGGCATTGATGTTGAACATCGCCTGGAAGAACACATCGGCTACTATTTTTTTTAATTCCAGGAGTACAAAGTCACGAACGACAGCTGTGGTTCGTGACTTTGTATGTGTATGTGCATATCTATGCATTATTAAATAAATTAATGAGTTTCTATTACTAAATTTAATTAACTATTAGGTTTTCGCACTTAAAAAGGAAGTATAGGCCATATTTTTTTGATTAATGAACAGCATAATTAATGGCTACCAGTTCTTTAACGCTTTTAAATCAAAACAGTATAAGAAACTCATAAACAAGTTTTATCCTTATAGTTTTGAAAAAATAAAAAAAACAAACAAGACAAAAGTGCATATATGTTTTCAAACGTAAAGAGTAGCGACATCTTTTGACGATGTTTACTAACATTTGCATTTAGAAACTCAAGTGGTAATTTCAAAACAATATACTAGATGTCGCTACTACGTATAAAATATTTTTTGAATTCTCCTTTCAAAGATTTTCAGATTTCTATGAGTGTGAGTTTTTCTTCTCCCAATAGCGATTTCGTTGATTCCTTACTTTTTACTAATTAATATGTATGGTGTAAATTAAATTTAATCCGTAATATTAGCAATTATTCATATAACCATTTCTAGAAATTATATACAATTATGTAATTTATGTATATACAGAACAGGAAACCTTAAAGAGGACATTTCAAACAATTTTATGTAAATTGCTTGTTTGTTTTCTTTTTAACATTCCAAAAATGTAAATTCCTGTATTTATATTCTTAACCTTAAAATTATACTTAATGAATTGAAATATTAAGAGACGCTAGAGTAATCTATCACACGAATCATTATAGTTACTAGCTATCGCCCGCGAATCCGTCCGCGCGTAAGTAAAAATAAAGTCACGCCTATGTGTTCTTCCAGACTATGTTCTTCATCTATGGCTAATTTCAGCGAGATCCGTTGAGCCGTTCCCGAGATACCTTCAAACAAACATCCATCCATCTATCCATCTAATCATTCGCATTTATAATATTAAGTAAGAAGTAAGATTATTGGCAATGGATCACGGAAGCTCCCTACACTTTACTTACTGCTTATTTTGTTTTCCGTGACCTGTAAGTGATATCTAGAAGTATAAATATATGGAATAAAAAATGAGATCGACTGACCTGATCGTAGTGTAGCATTCTGCTGACCGAAGTAGACACGTATAGCAATCGTCCGCGGTCACAGCCGACGACGAGCAGAAATGCATTGTGCGCCGCGTGTAACACCATCGCGTTCAGCTCGCGCTCCGACAGGAAGGCGGGGCGGGGGCGCGCGGTGAGGGGTCCGGCTGAGAGCGCCCCCCGCACCGACCGCAAGTACTGCACCGCCATACGCAGCACCGTCAGCTTGTCCAACTTGCGCGACATCGCACCGCACATCGGGATCATTGCGCTTAACTCTGATATGTATGTGTTCATCTTGTCGCGACGACGCTTCTCGATCTCGCTGTGGTTTTGCCTACAGAGTGGACTGTGGTTAAGATATATCCAGTGTAAGTAGGACTCGGGACAGCAAGAAGGACCGATGATCTGTTACTGAATTAGCGCAACGTGTAACCTATCATTGGAATTAATTGGTCCATGTCGAGCAGTGGACGGCCGCATGCTGAATGGATGGATGAATTTGCGAAGGACCTACATTAATTAAACCGGGGACGTAAAGATTTGTTATGATAATAAATGAAAAATTTACGCTTCTGTTGTATAATTTTAAATGAAACGATCAAAGGAAAATGATAAACGGATTTATATGTAGAAAGCTAACTACGAACTAACATGTACATACTTGACATTCAAAGCAACACATTGGAACTTTACATTTCTCTGCCCTTATACGTAAGTTTTGTTATTTATAGAGTTGTACCTCGTTAGGCTCCTGCATCGAACTGCGACATCATTACGAATTTTCGTAAGAAAATATCAAAGGCCACAAAGCATTAAAATATTCATAAATGATACTGGCTAGTTGCTAACTGATAAATGATAAATACTACTAGCCAATTACTTTTTAATGTACCGTCGGTAACATTTATTTAGGTGAACTGTTATTTCATGATGCTCATAAGTCACTTATTCTATCCCAAGTATTAAGCAAATTTAATTCTTTGACTGTACGTTTAAAGCAGAAATAGAGTCTGCAAAAAATGTATTTAACAAGCTTCCAAGCTAAGTATGATGTGTGTATGCTTACTTTTTATCAGGCATTGTTCTTGTGGAACGCGTATCGTCTGTGCCATCGTCATCGTAGGCGCTTGCCGTGCCACTGTTGAAAAATGAAAATATTAATTTAAAAAAAAACTCCCATCTATCTATATGCATCAGTCAATATTGTAAATATAATAGCTTTTGTTTTTTATATCTAAAATGAATATGCAAATAAGCAAGATGTAGCAAAAAGAAGAAAAAATTAAATTAAAAAACCTTATTGCCGGGATTCTAAATATAGTCTTTTGTCCCGAAAAAATTACTCTCTATGGTCTCGTGATTGCGATAGTCCCCTACACGAGCCGCAACAAGGTAAGATTTTGGTTAGTAACGATAACAAGGATAAGGTTGAGAAACATACCCACGGGACGATCGTGTTACAAGTTTGCCGAGTAATTATAAGTCTTCGATTCGTATCCTTCAAATTAGAGGAAAACTTTAACAGCCCAATAGTACATCGAGCTGATTTGACTTATGGGAAATCTCTTTAAATTTGTAGTGAATATACATTACTATCGATTTCGAAAAGGCAAAACTTAATTTATGCATTTAATGAAATAAATTTAAAGTTCGATATTATTGAAAATAAAAGGCGTATCTCGCCTTATTGTGACGCAATCAATCTGCAATCATTTGATTCAGACAATCGCGGATAACCAGGACTGATATTGTGTTGGGCAATTCTAGTGGCGATTAATGGAGGCGGCCAACGTCCTATTGGAGGACTACAGGCTAAATTGAACGGATTTATCTCTACGAATCTAGATGTCGCGGCAAGCCCCTATGAGGTGTAGTGGTATTATTAAGGTTTTAACCATAAACTAATATAACCTCAAATTTAGCAGCTAAAATCTACAAACTATTTCAATGAATATTTTATAGAAGGATTCATTATTTTCTAACTAAAATTATATTTGTTCAATTGACGAGGTTTTATCTCGATGCGACGATAAGGGGACTTGCAAGCGTTGTAAGCAAAATAGCAAGCAACAAATAGAGGATGATATTTCTCTAGACGCAATTCAAAGGATAAATACGTTTCATTCAAAGGTAATAGGACAGGTGGGCTTTTGCGGAGCGAAGGTTTGCTCCACGTTTACCATAGGCAACCGATTACCAATGCTTAGGGTTGCCAAAACTTAATTTAATTTCAATTCATTAGTCAGTTGGAGCAATCGTTTTAATTTTATCTTGGCAATACAATCGATTAAATAATGTTGGTAGCCAAATATATTTTAGAGCCCTACAATAGTTTTAAAAAATACTTTAATATTTTCTGAAATTATATATATCTTGACAACCCTATAAGCCTTCAGTAGTCTTTAGGTAGTAATTAATTGCTTTAATTGTTTGTTTACAGCTTTATTGTAATGATATTTAGGTAAGCAACTTATAATGATGATGCTAAAGCAACTTTTGTTTCCTTCTCCTATAAAAAAAACGAATTGTACTTTTTGTTTTACCTTGGCCGCCTAATATTCTAGCAAGTTCCAGAATTGCATACTAGTTTGTGGAATAAATGAATATTGAATATATAATGAGATGTCCAGACGAAAACAGGAAAAACAATGATTCATGAAGTATTAATGTGTCTTTGATATTTTAGAATTTTGTCATGTCGCCGTCAACCAAAGTTTATGGTGCTATATTTTTACCTGACTTAAAAAACGAGGTTCTTAATTCGCCTGTTTGTTTTTTCACACAACTGTCATCCTAATTACCAGCAGTATTGTTTTGGTAAAAACCACCTATGTTTAAACCGGATTTCATCCTCAGAAGTCTTTGTAAGGTTGTTAAAAGTATCATGGTTAATTCGAATAAAATAACTACACAAAACTTTTGATAAAAGTAACTGGTAAACTTATATAATTATATTTAAGTGGGATCAACTTGAAGCATTTTTAGTTCACTTCAAAAAGAAGGAGGTTATCAATTCGTGTGTAATAAAGAACGAATTATTTTTTATCCAAAAATGTATTTGTAGTCAAAAACCAATGATTACAAAACTAACTAAGTTAGATCGCCTTAACACTTAAAGCATATTCTTTCATTCACGGAAATTCCTTGACCAAATGTAGTCACCTTGAAATACGAACTTATCCTTGGACTACTGCCTTTCAACAAGTTAAAAAAGTTAAGTAAGTCGAATCAATGTTCAAACTTATCAATTAAAAGTTTTGAACTTTCCCTTCATAACTTCAAACAAAGTTGATTTCCCTGTTTTAACGCTTATCGGATTGCTGATATGAACCTTTGTAAATAAATATACAAGGTGTTTGGAAAAGACGTGCATCAAGAACAAATTTGGGCGCGAGAGAGCAGAAAGTATTCTGCAATTTTTTTTTAATAAATTTAATTTTATGCCATACATTTATTTGCTTTAAGCAACGTCTTTTTGTAAAACGAAAGCTTAATATTAAATTAACAGGGTGTTCGAAAACAGATATTAAAATAATATAATTGCGACAACTATCAAAAAAGTAGGTGTAGACGAATTGTGTAACAGGGTGTGTGTGCATATATAATGCAATACTTACTACGATGAAGGTTTTCGTTTTCTTGTTGCGTTGTCGAGTACTGTGACCGTCGACGTCGCAGGCGTGGCCAACGAATTCTCGCAGTTGGCCATCTCGTAGCTCTCCGTGCTAGCAAAACAGACATGTAACGTTAAAATACATCCATTGCTTGCATGAACCAACTTATAGACTAACCAAGAATACAAAAACCTAGCTTGAAAGTTCTTGAATGGCCTTCTTCAATGAATCAATCAAGTGCTTCCATATTTTCTCACAATTTCACTATGGTTAGTAAAAGCACAATATATTTTTCGCCATAAGACCACATTATCTTACAAGCGAAAATATAATGTACGACTAGGAATCTTCCTCTGACAGTTATGCGTTCCTTGTCTGCAGCGTAATTGATCAATAAAGATCCGAACAACATCTTAAATGATGCGTCAAAGCAAAGCACATGGCCAGACACACGAGACTTGCCCTTTTTATAACATTGGAATTCAACTCTATCGTAAGAACAAATATTCTAGCAAATTATCACCGATCGTATGATGTAAAGCTGGAAGGCGTGTGTGAAAAGCAAGACAAAAATCATCGAAACAAAAAACAACTTTTTGCCGTAAAATTTGCGAACTTCACCGACTTTACCGGCTTGGTAATTTGATTCAGGGACAGAGGTCGTTGCTTGGTAATCATTCGCCTAATCTCGATAATGTAACCACAATACACCTAACGTAAAAACAAAAGTCCCGATAACAAAAGCGACATGCAAAGGTGTTGTAAATTTTAATAATAAAAAAACATCTAAACATTTTAAAAACATCTCTTTGTCAGTCGGGTAATAAATAAGTTGTCCAGATATTATATGAATGACAAGAGATCAGACATTCCTTGGATTAAAATATGACCAAACGCAACATATCTTTATCCACAGTTGCTGAGTTTTTTAATTTCATTTAAATTATTAAAATTGAGGTTAGTCAAGGTGTCCATACGGCACGACAATGCGTGAACCTTAGAAATATGGAGCCAGGAAAACAGTATAAATAAATTTAATAAACTCGATTGAATCCTCCGTCATTTCTGTATACGCTGTATATTTATTGCATATAATTTCTTTTTCCAAAATACATGACGAAAATATTTCAATTCCAAAAGAAAAAATACAAATTAAAGCGCAATATACAAAGTAGCATAAAAAGCACATGTAACAAATAGCAAACAGAATTGTTGCTCACTATTGATGGTTCTTCCTCTTGCGCGGGTCATTTTGGTGGGTCGCGAGTGGAAGCGAGGTGGTGTCGGCGGGCGTGTGCGCCGCCAGTAGGGCCCCGCCCTCACAACCGTTGCCCGCTGTCAGCTCGTACGCCGATGCCGCGCTCGTGTTCGCCCCACAAAATAATATTCAAAATCAACCTCCGATACACACACTATAATATTTCAAGCAAATTTATATTGATTTGATATGTGTCACGAGTAATTTCGCCAAATAATATATTTGATATCACTAAAATTAACCATCTTTTTAAAATCTGCGCATGCGTTTGTTTTCCAGCGAGAAGTGTTTTCGCTTGGCTTAAGAAGGCTTGCATTAGCAATAAAAACTCCTGTAAAAATTTTTGTTATCTCTGCTTTTTCAAAGAGAACGAAAAGGATGAAAATATTATAGTAATACAGGTGTTACGACAGTGGACGCTCTCCATAACTATGTCCGGAGTGGCCATTTGACGTTACACCATAAAAAACCGCAAAGCTAATGTTTACATACAATACTTGATGTATTAGTCATATTTATCAAACACCGAAGTTTGATTTCAGATTCTAAAAATGTTAAAACAAGGGAGATGTAATATATTTTGGAAATGCCTAATATATTATTGTAATCATAATTATAAAAAAGAAAATACCTTTTCCTTAACATGAAGAAAGTAAAGAGCAAACAGGCGCACGTGCACACACGCTGCGTACAGTCTCACAATGGATCTGCTACCGCCAGATTGTGAATCTCGTTAATTTAAATCTGACTACACATATCACGTATTGTCGGAAAGAATGCACGGTACTCATTAACAGTTTGACTTGTCATAAGCGCTACAAGCAGATTTCGCTTATGATCAAGACATTTTATTGTATAATTAAAACTATCAAATCCAACCTAACAAACAACATTACATAAAATTACATCTAATTTAAACTTCAACGTAACAACGCAATCAATACGTTAATTTGTAATTTGACAATAACAGTTCACAAAATGTATAGTAGGTAATGTCTCTTTAAATTATTAATTATTTCTTACGAATTTAAATACATTTCTAATACGTTTATCAACTGCTGAAAATGACAATCGATCGGTGACATAAACAAGTGCGTTGTCAGAACATTATGATTAGGTAAATGTATTCCGCGCGCAATGCACCTACACACCTATAGATTAGTGTTGTCCCTGACATTGCTCACTTTGACACACTTACCGATAAAATCTAGAACCGCGTAAAGTACTGGCCACTATTGTTTTCTTCCAATGATTCACGCGAATATACTAAGACTAATTGAATCAATATGTGCAGGATGCATTGTAGAAAATACGCAATTACTACATTTCAAAGAATAACAATAACAATATTCTTGACATTGTAATTTTCAGTTTATTTTGTTGATTAGATAGTGAGATAGTAAATTAAGGATAATACTTCCAAGATATTTAACTGTGTAATAAAATTTTCTGTCATTAATAGATTTAAACAAAACAGACCACTTCTGCAACTCGTACCAAAGTCATAAAAGAAATCAATTATATTTTAGTCATTGTTATTATTTGTAATTAAAAAAAAATTGAATGGATAGAATAAAACATACACGGGTGTAAATTCACATATGTAATAGAGATAGGGAGAAGGGGAGAAAAGAATGGAGTCTGAATCCGCGATGTATTTCTTTATATGTGAATATGCGTCCAAGTAGCCTTGGCATTAATCTAACCTTGATCCGTTCTTGATAATTGACACTTGCTGTTGTTTGTTTAGATACTTGTTGCTATTTTTATCGCAGACTAGCGGTCGAACGCGTCTTCGTCAGCGGTGAATTTAAAAAAAAAATAAGTTGTTATAATATTAACCGATTGTCTGGAATAAATGCAACCTTGCGGACAAATAGACGACAGAAAATAAAATTGGCTCTTCATTATCGCAAATACATCATGTGTATGAAAAATTTATCTTTTTCCTTATTTCAAACCCTCCAATTATTCATATTTATAGATATAAATAAAGTAATTTTCTTTAAAAATAGACATTTACAGACGGAAGATTTTCACATGTTACAAATTTTGGTACAAAAGACGAGGCTGAAATGACCCACACACTTTTTCAGCAGAAGTGAATGCCTGACACGATGCTCACTTTTATAACGTTATATGAGAAAAATACACAACGAATATAGTGTGTAATGAGACTAAATGCACTTCTAGTGTTCCAGTCTATATTTAAATTGTTTACAGTAATCCGCGTGACTGCTAGTACTAACCAACTAGGTTTAAAATTAACGAATTATTGTTTATAACATGGTTAACAACCCCATTATACAGTTTACTAAATATATATTTGTAAAATGTAATTTGATGAACCTTCAAACTGATATGTGATTAATAACATTATATAGAAAATAAAATCACACAATGAGTAGAAGGAGAGTTTATTTAAAATATTTTTTTGAAAATAATTGTTTAAGTGCGAAATGGAGAAAACAGTAGGATCGATATAATTCAGGATGGTGCTAGTCATAAATTTTAATTCTAATTTATACAAAACTGAATGTATGAGGCAGAAAAATATTGTATTGTCAACAAAATATAGATAGCTAATGTTTGAATGAAAACAAAGTGCATTCAGTTTGTATTGCGAGTGATTATGCTCTGGCGAAGCAATTACGATAGGTTATGTAAGTGCGCGATAACGCGGTGACAGCATCGCCCCCCGCGCGCCCCTCATGACCGCCGCTACCGTCGCGCTGCGCCCGCGCAAGCGCACGGTGTCAAGTGCGAGGTGAGTCGAGCATAACGACGGACTTGCGCGATCAACTCCCGCCATGCTTACAATAATATCGGTTTATTGCAAACACCACTGACCTACTTCATAACAATAACAAAACTTATCAATCATATCGAAGCCAATCAAAGTAAACCTTACAACTTTTATCAATTTTAGCGACCTTAGAAAACAAATTAGCACATAGTTTATGCAAGTTGCATTATAATTACTGCGAGACGCCAATTAGTATTTCGCTTACTAAGTTTGCGGCAATCGGATGCTAATCCCACTTACATAATTTCTCACTGTACGTAAAGGTGGATACGTCACATTTTATTGTTTAAGTTTCATGCGCGTAACAGGAAAATATGCAACCGTGGTTGAAACTGCGTATTACGTCGTGCATATGCGAAAACTGCGCGGTCTTGCATCCCCCCACCGCGCCCATTTGTAGACTCCGTCCCCTCCCGCGTCAAGGTCAAATTAGAAACATATGCCAGCGCTTAGTCTGTGCAGTTTGCACCAAAAAAGAGAAGTGTCAACGATCTATTCAAAATATGAAGACATGTGAAAATAGAAAAAGCATCGAAGATAAAAACAAATCAATTCATTCTAAACAGGTCATGTCTTGATCCATATTCATTGCTTGAAATAAGTACAACGTCCGCATGTAGAACAAAACGAAAGAGGAGTTTTCCAAATATAAAAAAAAAACTAGATGTCGCCCGCGACTCCGTCCGCGCGGTATCTACACAGTAACCATAGAACTTTGACATAAGCTATGTCTTTAACGTATTTACATGCATACTATTTGCTTTCTTGTTTATAAATGCCATATATTTATGATATCTATTTTATCTACATATATCTGATCGATACTTAGTTAAAAACGTCTAGACTTATACGTCATTATGTTTTAAGATTGTCATAATGCTCGCGGAATTGCATAATTTAAAATAAGTACATTTTTTGTATAATTCACTAGCTGACCATGGAAACAATTAACTACATAAAAGACAATCCGTAATCTATATACCTTATAATTTAATAAATACCTCTTCAATAATTAAAATAAATTTATATTAACTGCATGCATTTTTTAAAAAGAAAATATTTTTAGAATCTTAAACGGAAAGCAAGTTTTGGAAGATATCCAATAAACTGAATAGTAATCATTTGAAATGGCCGCTTCATAATTGATTCTATCAATAGATTCATTCACTTGCGTAATATTAATTGACATGTATTGAGAGCCTATTGTTTATCCATCGTTGAGATGACATTGATTTACAACTCACTGCTTGTGTGATTTGAGATGCGCAGGGCTTTGATGGATACAAGCATATCCTCTTACCCATAACTAATTGCAACATAATCTAACTGTACCTCTAACAGTGGTAGAGTCCGCTTTAACATCTTCGCACGAATTGTCCCGGCTCGCCCGGTGAAATACCACGACCACACAGAAGATAGGCGTAGTGGAGGCAATTCCGCGTTTCATCTGATGAGTGTGCGTCCCGGAGGCCTAATTTAGTCCTCTTTCCCTTCCCACCCTTTTTCTTATAGGAAAGGAAAGGATGGGAAGTGGAAGCGGACTTCCCGGATGAGAGCATGCATGGAAAGGGAAAATATTTTCTTTCTGTGCATCCTCTCCTCCGTCAAAGGTAAATAACGCATATGCGATTTCAGGTGGCCGCTCGCTCGTTTGCCACCTTATGATATTAAAAATATATATAAAAGAGAAGATATGTATGAAAATTATTTTCGTAGAAAAACAATTAAACCTTCCCGTATGTCTCCAAGGAAAAGCAGTATATCTAACAATATGGTAGAATACACCCAGTGTGTCATGACATTACCACGATAATTGTATTGCAACTTTTGTTGTCTCTTTTTTTTCACTGAGACTGTAGGGGATGACAATATGTTTCAATACAAGTGTGCTGTCTTAACCTGCCGTTGAGAATCTACGTCAAAACTAATAATACTTCAAATTTTAATAAAATGCGTAGAACTGTTGCGAAGTTATCGAGTAAGTATGTAAATCAAAAGTATCCGACGGATTTTGTTCAGATTTCCGTGATCGTAGTAGCCTATGTGTTTTTCCGGACTGTGTCCTATGTCTATAATAAAATTCATCGAAATGTATGCAGCCGGTCTGGAGTAACTTTCTGACAAACATCCATCCATACATTTATATCGTGAATAGATGACGAACTTTAAAAATTGCATCAGTAAAAATGTTTTTCAAACCCTTTTGAACAAACGTGACGCACGTTATTTTTACATGAATTACCATTAAGTGTGTAACATCCATGTGACGATTATAAATTTAAATCTGCCGAATATGACGTGATTGTGGACCGAGGTCCGCCGTTTCGTGGCGACACATGTGACTTTGCTACACTTGTAAGTGCATGTGAATGAAGAATAGTTAAAGAGATACCTACTATCTCTTGAACTATTGACGCGTATTGTATTAGAAGAATAAAGAAACTAAAAGTACACAAAGGATTTTACAAATTATATATTTATAAAATTACACTCTGGTTTCTAAACGGAGTGGAATGAAGTAGAACATACTAGAAGTATAAACATTTTGAGATATCTTGGTTCCCAAGTTAGGGTGAATCGCTGCGTAGAAAACAATTTTAATTGCAACGGGGCTCTGCGGAATGCAGGAGAGCACTGCGCAGCGCGACGATGTCGTTCTATCGCCTAAATATTTGAAAATGCTAATATTTAGCTCGTATCATTTTTTTAGCGCATTACCACTGAATATTAACTGGGATCGAGGCCAAGCCATAGATTATTTATCATAAAAAAAATTAAGAATAGCGCATAAATCTGAACCAATTAATATAGTAAGGAAATATTATTTTAGTAACAGCAATACAGTTGATTATGAAACTATTAGTTACTGAAAATTTCCAGTAACTTTGACTCTTGTATCTACGTATTTTGTTTTATTGAAGAAAAATCAGAGTGTTGGCAATATTGTGGTGTTACTACAGTGGAGACTGACCATTAGAAGGTCACTCAGGTCCGGTACCATGACAGTGAATCCAGCTAAAGTTGTGTGGGCGGAGGAAACAGCCACGCCTTGTTAAGGCCACGCCCCGAAGCGAACAATACTTGAATACGATCCAACTTGGCCGGTAAGGCGTTTGAATGGACACTGCTTTGTCTGCTACGGTCAATAAGCGCCGACGTATATAAAACTCTAGGTTAAACATAAGCACTTTTTGTAGGTAGTATGGCTCCTACATATAGGCACGGAACTGCCGCTTAAGCCTTCCAAATTTTTACCGTAATCTAAGTTATAAAATACAAAAAATATTTTATGCAAACAGGCGTATGAACACAAAATGGCCACGTATAAAGTCCAGTCGAACAATCGGTCCAAATATGGTGTCGAGTTACTGCGTTAGGAGAGCGATGAAGGGAGAGAGAACCATGTATACATGTACTCGCGCTTTAAAAATCATAAAATAATAACTTCAATATAAATAACATGGCATTTTAATATTTATTGAAAATTTTCGTTATAATTGTTACAATAGTGTACGAGATAAAAAAATAAAACACCAGGACCAACCTACAAGCAAAACCTTTCGATCAAAAAAAAAATTATCAAAATCGGAGCACCAGGAGCGGAGTTACGCGGTAACACACATAAAAAAGAACATACAGACGAATTGACAACCTCCTTCTTTTTGAAGTCGGCTAAGTACACACTACGACACTGTAAGTTTCATCTGTTTTAAAAAGTTAATTTTTCTACTTAGGGTCCTTTACTTAGAAGCCATCAATATTCGAAGTCAATCGGTTTCAAGTTTTGATTTGAAAAGTTTCATAGTTTATTCTACAATTTCTTTTTAATGTACGAACGCAGCTTGCAATGAAAGAAAGATGAAAGAAAAAAATAAAGAAAGAAACACGTTTGTTACGACACAAATATAAAATAAAATAAATAATTGGACATACCGTTTGCTTGTTATGTTAAAACGATTTTTTGAAGATATATTTAGCCTCGCCGTTGTGAACATAATAAGGGGAGAAAGTATTAAAAAGCTACAACGCACAATAAATTTGTATGAGATTAATGAGGTGTTTGAAGTTGTTTGTTGGTAAAATATTCAAAAATTAATACTATAATACCTCAAAAAATATTGTTGAACACGTGTTTTAACACTTTGAACGCCGGTGTAGGATATTATGGACGTCAAAGTGGTATACAACTTTCGGTATAAGTATTTTATTATTTATCGATCAAGAACTGATTTTGCAAGCCTAATTATAATAATGTTAATGTGTGAAAAACCGCGCCGGCCGTTATAGTATTGTTATAAAAAGATAAGACGTATTTTTATGGTAAAATGTGTTTGAAACATTGTCTAATTTTTTATAGTAAGTCCTTTACAATTTATTACCAAAGTTGACTCTTAAATTTTTCTACTTCTAATATTTCAGAAACGTTCCATTAAATAAGTTAATCATAGCGATGGTAATGGTATTTAGAATTTGATTATTCCCGCGTCGTCGCCCTAAGAAATGCTAAGGTTTCCTCGATCAATATTCCAAGTCGCGCAACTAATACAATAAAACTAATAAATATCAAAGCACAAGTCGATGCCGACACCTACCGCCCCCTAGCCCCGCACTGAAGCACTACGACATCTTCAAACAATCAATGAATTTATGGAAATTATTTGAAATGTTATATTTGTTTACTATAAGTTAGTAAATATTGTGGCTAATTTTACCCGATCAAAAAGGAGTTATAAATTCGTTTTTTTGTTCCTTACTGACAAGCAAACGCAATAAAGGATTTTTTTTATAAGGCAAGTGGACACACGAGCGGCGAGAACACTGAGTTGATCAACGACATACATGGACATCCACAACACCAGAGGAACTTCAGATGCATTGCCGGCAAAATCCGCCATTCCATTTGCATCGAAAAAATGGCAACTATTTGTTCTCATTGTGGTAAAACAGCCTATACAATATTTTGTATCAGACTGTTTCCATCTACATTTGATTTATTTTATTCTTTTCTTGTTATTAAAAGATTTCCTCTTACATTTACGTAAATGTTATTCTTTAAAGATGAAGTAACGGTTAATACTATCAAATGCCATAATTTACTTAATACCTCGACTTCACGTGGATCAAGTTCCCGTTAAAGTGAAAATTATATTAAACATGAAAAGCCATTGCTAACGAGTAACGAGCTTATATTCCTAATTATGCAATAAATGTAAGGCAAAGGAAAAAAAACGGTTCTAGTTACTCGATCTCACTCTTTTGTTTCAAAGTTATTTAACGAGTAAAACAAGTAACAATTCAAAACAGATAAACGGGTCTTAATTAAAAATACTGGTCAATTAAAAGTTTTGATTTCATTTCGATGATTAATAAAATATCGCAAAAGTTATAGGTACCTACTCAAAACAGTTAGTTTGTTTTCAGTATGTTTTAGGAAAGAAAATTTTAGTATATCGTGAAGTAAATATGAGGAAATGTTATGGTGTTTTTATTAATTTCAATGTTTGTCCCAAACAAGAAACCGCATTGTGATGAAAATGTGTGAATGATATTAAGATCTTATCCTATGTAAAGATAAAATTATTTTTTTTTATATCATAAGGTGGCAAACGAGCGAGCGGCCACCTGAAATCGCTGAAATAGCGAAGCGACAGCTGCCCATAGACATACACAATTGCATGTGCGTTTCCTACCTGTGTAGAGGATGCACAGAAAGAAAATATTTTCCCTTCCTATGCATCCTCTCATCCGGAAAGTCCACTTCCACTTCCCATCCTTTCCTTATAAGAAATAGGGTGGGAAGGGAAAGAGGACTAAATGAGGCCCCGGGACGCATACTCATCAGACGAAACGTGGAATTGCTTCCACTTGACGCCTGTCTTCTGAGTGGTCGTGGTATTTCACCGGGCGAGCCGGGACAATTTGTGCGAAGATGTTAAAAAAAAAGTTGTTAGATATATTTAAATTTACAATTTGTTACTTTTTCCAATGAATTTTCCAAATAATTCCGACAGAAAATTGGATTTCTAAAGTTTTCGTCGTTATCGTAGACTTTTAATAAATTTATACAAACTTCAAAGTTCAAAGAATTACAATCATTGTAGGAATTTAAGATTATAATTTTCAACTTTTAAGCCAAGGAAAGTAAGAACATATATGACTTCCTTATCCCTAAAGCCTGTTATTGCTACTTTCCTAAGTTATTCGATTCCTCAGGACTTAAAATGAATGTTACCATTTCAAGTTCAGCCAATGGGTTATTGGGTCAGTTGTAATCAAAAACATTTTTTATGAAGAACGAGAAGTATTAGCGAAAAACTTTTTCCAAAATTAGTATAAAAAGTTTTAAGCTTGCTAATTTTATTAATTTAAAAATTATTTACGATCTAGACCCTGGGAGGTAGGCAGATAATGTTTTCCATTTGGCGCGGTCCTGATATAATTTTCTTGCTTCGTTTACATTAATTCACCTGTAATTGAAAGCCCGTTTCTTTTATATCTTATTAGGTGTAGCCCGCGACTTTGTTCGCGCGCGATTAAAAAATTAATAGTATCCGATTCTCCGACCTACAGAATATGCATATAAAACTTCATAAAAATCGGTGAAGCCGTTCCGAAGGGATATGGTAACTAACATTGTGACAGAACTTTATCTATAAAGGATTGATTAACATTGGAGTTAAGGATTTGTGTATTCATATTAACATATTCAAATTTATTTTATTTAAGGAAATTAACAGACACGTACTGCTTTTTGTCAGTATAAAGTGAAATCCATTTGAAATGAAATGAATGAAAAAACATTTTATCATCTGAGGAGGATGATTATACGATGCCCTGTATCTGAAAGGTCAAAAGGATGTTTAACATGTTTTGGTTCCCGCAGAAATCGGATAAAAGTGTCTCAAATAATTTGATATTAAATATTAATAATTTACCAACAGTGGATAGACACAGGCTAGATGGTTTTTATAATATTTTTATTTGTTTCGGCAATGAAAAACAACGGTATAAATAATATACATCCGATAGAAATGTTATGAGAAACTGTGAATGACGTGGTTTGTTATAGTCGGTGGTAGTTTCATAAGCCTTTATCGGTTGACGTTTTTATCGCGTTTAGTAGCTTTACGTGAAAACATGTGCGAAGAAATTTTAAAGGAGGAAGTAAAAAGATGTTAAAGTAACAAACTATTGATAGTTTTGGTACTGTCTGGATAATATTGGAAACTCCAATGCAGGATTTCGTCCTTCTCACTCCGTTTGAAAAGAACAGAGATAACATACTTAAACAGGTGGTCTCGACAGTTTAAATTCACAATCACATATATGTATAACATATTTTTAGTTGGTGTTGGAACTAGTTGAACCCGACGGCTTATTAATATGGTATTATTTCAAATGATAAATAATTTAAAAATATTTAATAATCTGAAAAATTTAATTTAGTGTTTAAGCAAAAAGTTTCTTAAAAAAAGCTCATTATTTAAAAATATTTTAGGAATATTTTACAATCTGTCCAGTGGTGGAAGAATGTATTTTAAAATATTTTTTTAATAGAAGAAAAGACATATTTTATCATTATCGGGAAATTATAAATACTTGATATTTTACGCATCTATTCCATTTGCAACTTGTTAATTTATTCGTGAAGTAATGAAACAAAAACTGGATACGTAGATATTTAAATCGTAAAGGAAAATCTTAACTTTTATACACATAACAATATAAATGTAATTTTATAATGTAAAGTTTCAATTAAATTTAACTCTGAATGTTCATTAAAATGCGAAAACTGACGATTCTCACAATGATCTTTTAAAACTGTTCATTTTTATTGACCGTGCATTGGATTTTGAAAACTCGACGGATTTCTTAAGAATTTAATTCTTAAAAAGTCTATTAAAATGATTTTGTTTGCGTATTTGAAAAAAAAATATGTAACTACCATTATCAATATTTTTCCAATCATTTCTTAAAATATTTTTGAATTTAGACAATATTTTATCAAAACTTATTTTTTCTACTAAATAAAGTATATTCAAAAAAAGTTTCTAAAAGTTTTCGGTCTCGGAATTTGTATAGTGCGAGTGAAATGTGTAGTATTATATTACTTACTGCGCTACATCATAGTGTTGATAGTGCGGCGGAGGCTGCAGCTCATGCATGTGCAGGTAGAACTCCTGCACAAGAGTGTACTCGCGCGCCATCTCGCGGCGGCACAGAGCACGTCCGCTCGGCAGGCTCTCGACGCAACACTGATACGCTCGCCGCAGCGGCAGCCAACCCTTGCCACTATTACACCCCCCTTCCGACTACTACACCCCGACTTAAGGTTTCGCCACACAATTGCCGATCAGAACGCGAGACGCGACGCTGACAGGACGACGATCAGGAATGACATAGTGCGCGCGTTAGTTTGCCTTGATTATTAAATAAGGTCTAGGAATACGTGCTACAGCCTACACGTCCGCATCTCGAACGCGCCTCTTTAATATTGTAGTCCTGACGAAATTAAAGACGATTGGCTAGTGAGATAAGCGTCGAGCATGACTATTGATGGCTTGGACATTTTCTGATATAGAAACTTATCTGACTAGACTTAAATGCGCTCTTCCATTAAAGTAAAAAAGGATCGGAAGTTCCACGGATCTTGTATGCTATTTTCTATGCATATGTATGTTTTACATGTTTTTTTTAAGGAAATAACGATAGTAGCGTCTCCTCATCGGACCAGAGAGGTTTGTCGGATTATACATCACAATTTTTCAAGTCACGTCAGTGTCGCGTCGGTGTCAGTCACGCCTGCTAATACGGCAAACCGATTAATAAGACGTGCGAATACTGATTGTTGCTAAATACATTTCTATCTTATGTATTTTAATAAGACTTTAACCCTCATATATTCTAATCCAAATGAAATTATTCCCTGATTTGCAACTGTAGTCAAGTTTTTCTCATCGAGAAATATTTACTATATTTTTATGCATCGATTGTTTTAGCCATTTTGATTTCCAATGTAAGTTGACCCCAAATTTGTTTATTCTCCATATAAAATAAGATTCAATTTAGCCTGGCCAGTTATCAAGACAATGCGAACGAAGTTTACGTCTAATCTGGGATTAAATTATATAAAATAATTTAACTATTTTCTACTTACCGTTGGTTTCTGAGACCAAAATCTCTGTATCACACATATCGTCATACCTGTTATTTCTACAACACTTTGGTTTAAACAGGTTTCAGAAACCCTCGGTTACAGATTTATTTTAAACATTATAAACAAATGTAATGAGTAAACTGTACAATTAATATTATTTCAAAGCTATTGAGAGAACTATGAATAATGTTTAAAACTGGAACAGTACCTGGAGTTTATAATTTGAAGCAAGTCAAGTGGTGCACTTCAATAATTCTGTTGCATACTTCAGCTTTTGACGATAAAGCTTTGTCTCATCTGATTCATTAGAGCGAGAATACAAGTCACATTGTTGTAAAGTACTAATCAATAGCGTATTCTACAATAATATCATATTATACTTCATTTAAACATTTGAATTATAATAAGAATTACATACAAAATAGTATTTAGATTGGCTATTTTTCTATTTAAATTTTCGGAATTTTCGGATTCGCAATATTTTGAATTTTTATATTTTTTATATTTTATATTTTCACCCTTAACTCAGGATAGGCTCCGAGCCCCTCGGTGGGGACTTATAGTGAGCTGATGATGATGATGATGAATATTTTGAACTAAGCGTGAAGTTTTTTTAACCCTGAACACCTAGCAGATGCGTTATTATTAATGGACTATATCCAGTCCATTAATAATAACATGCATACAATCACTCTTACAAATCAGCATTCAATAGCCAAAAATTAAATGCACACTGATTTAAAAGTAAAACAAAACAAATATTCTAACTAAATCTCAGGACATTGTGAAATGTACTCTCGATTATCGGACGATTTTAATGTGACCGTAACAAAGTCAAGGTGGGGTTCGGCTTCATAAAATTGGCTTAACATTGACCGAACAGCGCAGGTCACATATCCATGCGTTTACATGTACTGAATGAAGCCCTTCATATTTACACATACAACATGTAATAATGCAACAAAATATTCATAATTCAGTAAAAAAATCAATTGAATTATTAACCACACAATTGATTTGAATATATTAATAACTAGCTGTCGCCTGCAACACCGTCCGAGCGGAATTTAAAAAAATTAATAATTAGTGTAAGTGTTTTTCTAGACGATGGTCTACCTCTATGCCTAATTTCATCATTGAAGCCATTTTGGAGATACCTTCCAAAGATCTATCTAAACATTCGCATTTATTACAGTAGACTAGACTACTTTGAAATGTTATGTACTTTTATATTGTACCCTGTATTACTATTGTATTGCATTTCCCTTTTGTACTTGCTATTGAAAGCGAAGACGATTGAGGTTTGATACTGTTGCTCTTTGAGCAGAGCAGTCTATGTACATACGTACATACACCTATAATATATATGTCATGATCATATCTTAGAACGGATACATTGGATATGAAATAGCTAGTACAAGATACTAACTAAATTATAATAATTAGCTAATTTTAAATATAATTCTATTTCATATATTTAAAGCATTTCAACTTTTTGTGTTGTGTTTCACTTATATTGGTGAGAATAAAATAATTTCATTTCACATCTGTTTTCATAAATATTGCTCATTATAGTCATGCAAAATCATTTCATTATATGTTAGGTATTATAGAAAAAAACAGCGTCATAGACATATCAAAAAATAAAAAGACAAATATAGATTTTAATAGTGGCTTAATAAATCGATGTTCGTTCATGTTTGCGTTTCGAAGAGAAAGTAAATAGTCGGCAAGTTTTGTTACATTTATTCGCGAGGTTGCGGAGTTTGATGAACGTTTGTGTAAACCTATAGGGCATTTTATTAAAACCATTGGAAACGAGACTTGGTGAGTTATATTTGATTTTGTCAAACAAAACAGCAAAAAACTACAACTTCAAAAATCAAACATTTTAATCAGCTAAAAATTTAATTTCATTGTCGAAATGAAGATTCTACTCGTGGACTAATTTAAGTAACTTTTTTAACTTTTGTGTTTAATTGTGATCGAACATATTAGTAGGTGCGCAACTTTTATACAACTCAAAAATGTTTAAAAATTGAGAACTTCGAAAAATTAGTTTTGTAAATATTTGTATCAGTACTCTAATAATTAACCAATTAAAAAAGAAACATTCGCATAATTGATTGAATTGCATCTGAGACGATAGTTATTAAAAATTGCCAATTTATTTGAAAACGAAGATTTTCATAAATAATTCTGAATGAAGCTTAAATTCTAAATAAAATATCTTTCATTTTATCGATAGTAAAGAGAAATGTTGTCGCATTGAAACCAAATTTTATATATATTCTTTCTTTAAACACCAAGTTAACTTATCGCCCCAGTCAGAACCTTTAACCCTTTGTGTAGATCTCACCTTAAACATACACTAAATATGACCACTCAACAGCTCTGAACGTGGCAGCTAAAAATCAGATTGTCAAGTTAAACAGAAAGGCGATATAAAAGTACACAAGACGAATATGTAGATATAAATATATTGTATAATAGAAGAGGCGAAGTAGGTATGCCATTCGCGCCAAATGGAAATCTGGGTTACGGGCGCGAGTGCGATTTGATTAGCAATCGTTATATTGGAATGCTATATCAAACGTGCACAACGGATGAAGTTCTAGAAGTGAGTTTATATACATTTATGTAAGTTACATAAAGTCGCATAATGTTTGTAAAAGAATTGTGAAAAGGCAAAAGAATTGCGCGTCTGTCACGACGCCTCCCACTTCGCTCCGCCCATTGTTCCTAAATATAAAACAATGAAATATAATTCGTGGCACGTTATGTTAATCTGAATATAGAACTTTTAATAACATGTTGACTTTACTTCGCCTTATTTTTTTCGTAGTATTTTAACAATGTTGCAGCTAGTATGTTAAGAAACACATGCAAATTGTGACAACAGCTAATAATGCAAAAGCAG
This sequence comes from Papilio xuthus, assembly GCF_000836235.2. Lineage (NCBI taxonomy): Eukaryota > Metazoa > Arthropoda > Insecta > Lepidoptera > Papilionidae > Papilio > Papilio xuthus. The sequence goes on from NW_013530472.1 coordinate 557,064, forward strand.
ATGAAAATCTTCAAGTTTATTTAAATGAAGGTACTTAATATTTTTGCAGGTCAATGTGTTTGCAGGAAACAAGATCAAAAGGTGAAACTAGTTTGCGTGTTGTATGTTGCCCTGTCGGGAACAATCATTGTGCACGTTGTTAAGTGATTGAATAGGGGCTTTGAATGCACCGCTCTTTGTCATTGTGATCTCTAACAGCTCAAATTCACGAGCACATTTTATCTTTAACTCAAACGATGAAAGTTATCATCTATACGAATCTATAAAATAGGAGTGTCTGTATGTAATGACGAAAAAAGCATCCATTTAAAAAAAAATTATGTCCGTCTGCAAAGACACGGTAGTTCCGGATACCAAAATTCTTGAACGGCAACAAGAACAAAAAAAACATACTTAAAAGTCATTATCTAAAATACTAAGTCTAATAAAATTATAACGCGTTTGTGCACCCTGTATATGACAGTATGAGCGAGCTCACTAATTTGCTGTACACAAAAAAAAAGTTGAACTCACCTACTGTTTCATTTCATAGCGTAGTACCAAAGTATCTGGACAAACCCGCAATGGGTCGATAGACACTTTTATTGTACATTTATATGTTGTTCCTTCTTTATATGAATAAATAAATTAAATAAATATTACAGGCTTAGCTAAGACTGAGGCTTTTTTCAATAGTGTGCTGACGAAGTCGAGAACGACTGCTAGTAGTAGTAAACAAATAGAACTTGTACATACGAGTAGTTCTGAAAAATTTGAATATAATAAATTACCACAATTTATGATACTGTATGCGCTTTAAAATTATATGAAAATAGCATATAAAAACACATACAGGTGGATGAAAACTATGCAGAAACAACCATAAAGTAGTATAATAGAAAAAATAAACAGCTTAGATGGAATTATAGTCAGATTGCTCTAAGAAGAAATTGAACCTTTTATTTAATTGACAACCGATACTCGGCACCTGTCAATGTGTTCAATTCGCCGGCAGGCCTGCTTCCAGCAGGTAAAGCTACACCGGTCAGCCGACACCCCCAGCCGATCAAACAACTGATATTTCATATTTACCAGATAATCTTTTTTTTTTACTTTAATACATTCAGTAAAGATTAATCCCCCTAACGTTATACGTGAAAATGTCAATGAAAAGCAGCTATGATAGCCATTTTGTTTTTCACAACACAAAAATGTTATTGTTTTTATTTTGTGATTAAAAACATAATTTTTCTGTGTTTCATAAACCACATTACAACCGCAATGATGGTGAGATGTTTAAGACTATTAATTTAGAAATTAATTGATTTCCAATAACATAAAATAAATTGAAACTTGCATTGGAAAAGCAGACAAGGATTCCTCAGTTTACGTAAGATGAAGTTAAGCACTTCATTATTTCAAGTGGATATTAAATATATTATTTATATCTATACTAAGTTGTAAGCGGTCAAAGGAACATGTTTCAACATAACAAATTCATTTACAGTCTGTTTATACAAGAACTTGTTCGGAAAGTGGTAACGAAATAAATTCCTAAATGGCCAGGGGCTTAGCTCAATTATCTTAGTAAGCCACAAAACTAATAACCACAGCTTTATATAATCTATCAACTATATCGCACGTATTAACATCGCTTGAGACCACATGTACTCCAAAATAAACTACCGGTCGACTCCTTGTTAGCAGATTATATCGGTACACAATTTAGCTAAGAAGCAAAAAGTTACGGTATGGGCATGAATATTGTACTCGTATATCAGTGGTGGCAAAAAAAAATAGACGGATTGTGTGAAAAATAACATCATTACAATGTTTCAAATTCCTTTGATTTATCTTCGTTATAAGCTGTATAGGAATTAAAGTTAGCCTTATTATTAAAATTAATTAAAAATTATATATCCGTTCCTCAGAGGCTGTGCGAAGAAGCCCCTAGGAGGTGTCAAACCGACCGGGATCTCCGGGTATACGAGTAGATGCCGAGCAGCTAACGCGGCCTCCACACGAATACCGCAAGCGAGAAGTACATGCAGTACGAGAGTAGTGCATAATAATGAATACTAATCGACGAGACAACGCAAAAAGACTCGACACGAATCGATTGACTTTAATGAGAGATGATACCTACTTTAATTCCTATAATTAAACCCTATTAGCTTTCATTAGCGTTTCAAACACAGACGAAAATTGAAGTTTTCCAAAATAGTTGAATGTTCATGTATTCATAACGACATATCGACAGTGAAAGTGATTTACAAAAGATATATAATCAAGCAGGTAAGTCGAAATTCAATGGGACAATTGAAGGAAAATTGGGTAATTTCGTGTTTATATTAATTCAGTACAGACAGTATTCACTTTCGTCCCAATTCATGTTATCCAGGCGGCCGCAGCGGGGGGCCGCATGGAATAGACAACGAGTGAGCAACAGGGTGGCCTTGTTATGTCTGGAACATGGAACACGAAACACGTGACAGGTTATCGAGGTTTTAAGGTGAATTAACATTATTCAAGCACTATTGTGTCGCAATCTGTTTCATTTGTAGCAAAAACGATACAGGATAACGATAGGCATTCATAAAAGATTGACATTGTAACAAGTTGTTCACGGAAGCTTGGCAGAAAAAAAAAGAATAATTTCATCAATTTGCAGTACCAAAAAAAACAAACAGTATGTGTTATTTCTGAATTTTACCTAACGCTAAGCAAATTATGCTAAAGATGATAGATAATATGCGATCTTATATTTCTTTACACCGCGAGTACTTACGTTCGTATTAATTAAGCGGTTGTAAAGTTATTTTTATGTGTAACATCGTGGAAGTGAATTCGCGAAAACAGAGGCGTTGTAACAGGAATCTGATAAAGGCCTCTTTATTTAATTTGTTCAATGAGGGCCCGTGGCGTCGTCAGACACCATCAAAGTTTTGAAGACGGAGCTGTAAATGCGTCTTATAATGTCTTTATTTTTATGTGTCTCTTAGTTTTTCTAACATTTACACGTACAATAAACTAAAACATTATTTATCAATGCGAGTACATTCCTGTGCTGAGTATCATAATTATAAATACTAATAATAAAGGCTTAAGACTATGCTTGTAAGGCAAAAAATAGATTTCACAACAGAAATAAATCTGGTAATTTTTTTTTAATGATTTACATTAAAAAAAATTGCAGATCGAGGATTATGGAAATCTATACCGGTTAATAAACCGGTATAGATTTCCAGCTTCCGGTTCAGATTTCCTTAATAGTCAGCCAGTAATAACTGGCTGACTATTAAGGAATGTTGAGGTCTGTAATCGTCCTTAAGCTTGCTAAAAGGCGACAGTTTTAACTCGATTTGTTCAGTTAAACTGTGTAACAATACAGATGTAACAATACAATGTTGTAAACGGTGATTTCGGTTTCAGAAACCTACGGTAAAACGCGCTGCGTACTGGAACTGTGTAGGTGGCTTTACGTTTATAAGCACGTTGAAGACGGGCGTGGTGGGGTCGCGGGGGCGGGGGAGGCTAGGGTGGTTGAGGGAGACGCAAGCGAGAGGGTTTTCGCCTGTCAACAACACGAACAGCAACAGGTATCGCTTATTGATACGTCAAATACGTAAATAATGCCTCCTGTCGATTTAATTCTCTGCCAAATATAGTTTTATCTAAATTTATAACAAATATAGAGGTATATAGATTTTCGTATTTGTAGAAAAGTTTTATGCTATACAAATAGAACTATGTTTTAGTAGTATCTATGCATCAGATATCTTTTTTCAGAAATGAACATCAGTTTTACCCCTATAGTAATTCAAGTAAAGGATCCATCAACCTGTCCACAGCATTCTCAAGTTACCTAATCCCGGTCATCTCGACGTCATCAATTAAGAAATCTATAACTATAGTTTGTTCCTTTTTCGATTTTGAATTATAGACACAATCACACATTGCCGTCCACTTTTAGAGATTTCGAGTTCGCGGCATATTTTCGCTTTATAAACCACACGAATACTGACATTTAACTGTTCTATATTTAAAACAAATTATTGATAAAGTTCCTTAATCCCAGATTATGGAATGCCAAATTTAGCGCGACCAAAGTTTGTGGGCTATATCTGTAATTATTAGAACCAGCCAACGAGGATAAAGTAAGAAATCTTTTTAAGTACGCAAAATTACTCCGAACTTTAAAACAATCACCGGCTAAACTACATGAGGACTTAGTGTCACGTTTACTGATTCACGTTGTTCTTCTGAAATATAAATCATTTTTGTACTTGTTCCTTTTTTATAAAAGGTGCCAAGTTCTTAGAAAAGTGACGTCAATATTTTAAATGCCAAATAACCTTTTTTTCAGAGAGGAATGCTTTATGCATACTCCGCGCCCCGGGGGGGACGCGGCAGATATGTGGGATTCTCCTCCATAGCGGAGGCATACCCACTAAACCTCTCTGTTCCTCCAACGCAGCGGGACGGGGCCACGGGCACGCTTTCGCTTTCGTCCGCGACGAAATGTTAAATAACCTAACAAGTATATTGATAAGACATGTTAATAGGCACGTAAATGAATTAAAATTTATATTGATGATTGATGAATAAAACAAAATACACGATGGTAATTTGAATAACAAAATTCAAACATTATAGCGGCTCGTGTTTAGCTGTGAGCGTAAGTCTTTGCATGCGGGTACAAAATGACCAGATGATACTACGAACACTATGTTCTTCACGTGCCACCTAAAATTGTGTTTAGCAGCATCTCTTGCCAGCTGTTAATATGTGTTTATCACAAAAGTTCACCGTATAGAGAGGTACCTGGCGTGCCGGTAGCGCGTCATGATTCGCGCCCGCCGCGACCTCTCCGCCCGGCGGCTTTATCTGGAAACACACAACTGTCTTTAATCTGAATCTTTATTCCATACCAATAAGCATTCACCTGAACTTAAGTTTTCGCTGCCTACAGGCATTTCAACAAACTATCTGCTGTGTCCATTATGAGAGACAGAGAGTAAAGATTTTCTTCTTCTCTTATCCTTTGCGACCTCAATCCAATTAATTGACTTACATAATACATTTTTGAAAATCAGTTTATCATAAAGGTGATAAGTCTATTTTTCTTTTATTATTGTTTTAAAAGAGAATTGTATAACTCCAAAATATGTAATGATATGTCGCTAATTGATACGATACTCATATCGAAACACGTTCGCTTTCGACAGAATCAAACGATTCCGTTAGGTTTGGATTTTTTCAAGAATAAATTCCATCCTACTAGTATTAATATGTTTTATTTACAGCTAATATAAATTGAATAAATGAACTGAAAATATACGTTCCAAAAGATCTTTCGTAGGATGATACTTTCTTTACTTTTTTCTAAACAATCCCAACGCATAAAGAGTAGGTGTACCCGTGGTAAATTTCCATTCAACATGATCAAAACGTACAGTTTTTCCTTTCGGCTTATTTAGCTGTTTTAAAGGATACAATGTGATGCTGGATCGTCCAAATACCTATATAAAAATATTTTGTTCTTTTTTTTTAAGATTGAAAGAGTTGATGTGAGAAGAAACTGGGCTTGGGTTTTATACAGTAAAATGTATACTTAAGTTAGCATATACCGTACAAACCTAACTGCCAGCGATTGCGTAAATAACAACAAAACATTTTATCACAATCATCTCGTTTGTTCGACCACAAATAGACAACGATGTTTGCATTTAGGTTTGGCATATTCTAGAAGGCTCAAGCCGTCCGACCCGATCTCCAGGGTTACGACAGACGCAAGGGTTATCAGATGACACAAACACTAAACAGTTTACACAATGACGACGACTCACCTATTACATGTTATATTGTAAACGGATGTATGGATGTTTGTTACCACACAACTACAGAATGGCTGAAGGGGATATACAATTTGAAACAGAGATTAAAGACTACAAAAGCACAAAGAAAACTATTTTTTAAATGCATGCGGACGAAGTCGTCGGCGACACTTATTTTAAGAAAAAGAAATTAGGCGCTTACTGCGCGTTTCCAATGGCAAAATAACTTTACAAAACTTACTGTTATATTTGTTTATTTTCAAAGAGCACGAAAGTGATATGTATATGAATTAACTGAGATAGGCTTGTAACGGATTATAGAGTGAGTGTTTCTATTTATTACAATGATTTAATAAAAACATTTAACAGAGCCTTAAGGATAGATAAGTTGACACGCGAAGATTCGGCATTTCCTACCAGCTGCACATGTCTAGTTGAAGTTTCGATAACATCTGGTGACTCTAGTTAGTGTATTCATGAATGTTCTAGTTTATAAACGACTGGCAGTCGCCCGCGACTTCTTCCGCGCGGTATTAAAAACTACGGTCTATATCTGTGCCAAATCACATTGAGATCCGTTCTGGATATACCTTCCAACATCCATCTAACCATACAAACTTTTGCAGTTATAATATTGGTAAGACGTTATAAACTAGACCGATAGGTTTATGTGTAAGTTCGCGTTTTTATGGTAAATACAACGATATAGCAAAAAATATTTGTTTTTTAAATTCATCGCATACATATTATTTAGATTGAGTCATCTGACTGTGGTGAGTATGGATGAGGATAAAAAAATCCACGTGGAAAAAAGTTATATCATGATCTCATACAAGTTTACCAAAACAAAAACATTTCAAACATCTTTAAAGATTTAAATTCAGGGACAAATCGTCACGTCGTATTTCATCTAATCGGATATTTATACGCCAGATTAAAGAACAGAAGTATCTAGAATGTTTGAATGATAACCATTTTCATTTTGCATACGTATTGTAAACAAACACGTGTTCGAAATCCAGACATTACTACTTACTATTGCATCTCATCATAGTGACATTCATTCGACACAAACAACATAATATCAATCGCACATTCAGTCATTTATTTTTATAATATAAACAAATATTTTTAAATGAATTCTAGAATTATTGAAATATTTTATATGTATGCGTTTAATTAATGTTGACCTTGATTGGAATACATACTCCGGAAATGGCTGTTGTAACAACTGGTTAATTTGTTTACAAATTTTTCGCATACATGAAATAGTTGGCCCAGTTATTCGGTGTGACATTTATATTATTTGTCGTCGTTATACAAGAGACTGATGTTTTTATATTATTATAGTATTTTTTATATTATTTACAAGGCAGGTAAGGTAAAGTAGTCTAGATCAACAATCACCGTCGATCTGGCAAGAAATCAAAATAGACAATTTTTCCATTTGATTTATACCGAAGAAATACAATAGCATTTCATTCGATGATTGGATGGATGTCATTTGATCTACGTTCGTTACGTGCGATTATATTCGTTAACCGGGGGACGACAGAGTTAACGAGCAGTTTCAAAATAGCTAGAGACGAGCTGTGTTATTCGGGATTAGTACAATAGACATAATGCGTGGAAAATTCACATGACGTCATAATACTGTATATTGTAAATTTTTAATCCTTAGTATAAAATGCAAATAAATTCGAGACGCATTTAGGAAGTGTTTGACTTACAATTATTTCTACTGACTGTTACGAGAATAATCAGTTTCGGCGTGCCCTGTACCTGTATTTTTAACGGCTAAACCGATTTTGTTCAATAATTCATTTTGTACTCTTTTCGTGGAATGGCCTATGGCATATAGACAGTCCGGCCCTATGATTTTTTGATAAACAACTAACTAGTTGAATTTGGATAATTTAAAAATACGAATACAAAAGTCAGTTTTCAAAGCAGCACTGGCCCGGCTTCACAGGAGTCAGTGTATGTTTTTTTTCTTACATATCATGAATAATATTGCGAAAAAAAATGCGGCCAAATTGTTCGTCAAATATCAAATATTGTTATAACAAGTGCATGTTACTGCATGCACTTGTTATAACAATAAAAGTGAAACACACAAAGGTCATAGATTTGACGAAGAGAAGTTTTAATATGAGTTTCCATTGCCGAAATACCGTGCAAAAACATATAGTACCTCTTAAAAACGAAGATTATATATTTTGTTCAAACGTTACTCACTGTTATATAATTGGGCAACAAGACGCGTCATTCATCTTTTCTATTAGTCGCTATGGACATTAGTCACGTTAGTTCAGATGTTTTAATAATGTAAAAATATCTACTAAAGAAATATGAAGTCACATGTTGAATACGTGAAAGCAATATTACTATAGAAATGTATCAATGATGGGTATAAAGACCCTCCCAACTGTAGTACAATTGATCGTAACTTTTTTAATATGGACACAGAGAGAGGGGCACTTATTGAATTCAAAAAGGCGATGTTCACAATGATGTCAAGTTCGATGTTAAGTGGGGCATTGTTAACAGTAATGTATTTTAATGGAGCAGAATTATTTGTCCTCTCGTCCAGAATTATTCAGAGGTCATTGAGAGAACCTTAACCGTAAACTTAGCATGAGAAATTTACACCATATCCTTTAGAATAATGAATAAGTATTACGTATCAAGACACGTATTAATACCAATTTGACAGAAAAAAAATTGCATATGACTACGAAAATTTCTGTAGTTTTTGAGTTTAATCTAAACATACAATCAAGGGAGAATACAAATAAAAAAATATGCTTTCAATAAAAAATTGTGACTTTATAAAAAATAATAGTTGTTGATTAAATTTTTACCTCAATTTTTTTTAATCTTATACATGAAGATTTGGTATTGTTTGCATTTAAAACATATAATGTTGTATATTACATTGAAGATGCTAGTGATGGACTTTTAAATAATATTCTGACTAGCTGTTACCCACGATGGGGTCTATGTGTTCTTCCATGCACATTCTACATTCATGCCAAATTTTAGCACAATCTGTTGAGCCATTCTGAAGATACCTTCGCATTTATAATATGACTTAGATTTTGGCATACAAACTGAACATACTGTTTTGTTAAGTGCAAGGATCTTATCCAGGCAGATATACTCAAGATTGTATGTAGTGATCATGGCCGAGAAACAATTTCCAACTAATCTTGTTCATGAACTGGTTGCTGTGCATATATTATAGTGATAGTGTGGTACTAGGGATGAGTGAGGCTCCCTCCTACAATTAGTCTCCCAACGGCAAATAAAGACTATATAAATGTTGACAGAAAATGTTCACTTTTATTATACCTTTATGGTGCACGCTAAAACAGTAGTAAAACTATGAGTAACGCTATACTCTGTATTGTTGAGCTTTCTTCCACGCTTTTGATCTATTTCAGGGAAAACATAACATGGCCGACCAAGGCATACCATTTCTAGATTATTAAAATCATTTCATTTAAAATATGGAATGGATAGAATTATATTAACAATTTTTTTTCACATAAAAGGGTAAAAAACCTACACTTTTCATTCAGTTATAACTTTTAATGTCAGCATATTTTTTGGATGTAGCTGGTTATAGTGAATGAGGTGCATTTATTTTATTACATGGGCATTTATATAAAAATCCACATATTTATGGTCATTCTTTTTTTTGTTGACTATAACAAAATAAGTAAAGAAAATTAAACAAACTCTGTAAAATATTTTAATCAATCAGAATTTTGAAGGATTATTCCTAAATTGTGAGCAAAAATAAGTAAACTACAGCATATGTGTTTGTGTTACCACATCTAGATATAAAGATCCAAAGATAACGTACTTTGAAACAGGTTTTAGTTTATTATTACATCGTTTCTAATTCCCACTTCCCAGAAAAGAGCATGCAATTCAAACATTATACAACTAACTTTGAACATGTATTCAAAGTATTTTGTATTTAAATGTCGTGTTTTCTTAGTCATACTTACAGCCCACACTTTGATGTTCTGGGTTGGTGCAGAGATTCCTCCATTCTTGGTTGAAAAGCATGGAAACTTCAAGAAGAACAACTATTTTCAAAGAACACTATGACTGTTTACTGTCCGTTATTAATAAAGTAGAAGTAATAAACTTTCAACACTTGTCGCTTCACAAGAAAAAACAAATATAAAGTACGAAAAAGTTTCGCGAGAAAACTTATAAATTTAGAAAAACAATCCGTGTTTATTACACAGATGACTGCATTGACAGTTTACGAAACTTATGTCATAATCGTTAACTGTCAAAACAAGTTTCGTTTTGAAATTAAAAGTTGGTGACGTTTCACAACTTTTCCATCTACTTCTTCGAGAACGGATCATAATTTATAGGCGAAGAGCAACGATTGTACTAAATAAATGAAACGTGCCACAATTTGTGTGGAAGTCCACACGAACTGTTGCTCGTTTTATTTCGTAAGTACGAAGAAAAGCTAACAATCACACATGTTCATACCATCACCTACATGCTTATTAAAGTATTAAAGGAAGTGAATTTATACGACGACATTAAGGCTTAATGACTTGACGATAAGATGGATATTCTTGACTAGAATCTTGTCAGTTTTTTCACATTGACGAGGGGATTTACAAGCTTACAAGTTTAAAAGGGTTGCAACTCCAAACAATTGATTCGCTATTGAGAAAGATGACCAAGTTCTCGTAGTAATTCCTTTCTATATAAATTTATATACAGATATTGTAAATAAACATATTAGCAAATTAAGCTACATGTCATAACATCGCATCATGCGAAAAATTATGGAATTTCAAAATCATGAAAAGGGAAACATTAAACCGTGCAGCTGCCGCGCTCTCATTGGTCAAAATATGGCACTGTTGAGATGACGTCGTTAGTTTATTTTCCGACTGCGTTAAGATCCTTATGGGACTTATTATGACTAGTTGTCGTCCGCGATTCCATCACGCGATGTTAAGAAAAATGTCAATTGTTAACCAAATTTCAGAGAGATCCATTTAGGCGTTCTGGAGATACCTTTAAACAAAGATCCATCCCTCCATCCATCTAAACATTCGCATTTATAATATTAGTAGGATTATTTTTAAAGAATCTTTCACTTCGCTTTTCTTAATTAAGACAAAAAACCACTTTAAACGAAGTAGCTTTTAGCATTTAAAATGGCTTAACTTTGTCTATGTAACATATATGAACTAGACTATTACAGTGATTTATTAAAATAAAGGTTTTAAATGAAAGTCAGAGGACATTCTAATAATTTAATGCATATTTTGGCATTTCATTAGTGACCTAATACTGTGGATACTTAGATCATCACTTCATATACACTCAATAAAATTATTACTAACTTATAAAATAACTAAAATATATTTTAATTTGTTGTACAGAATTCATATAAAAAAAGCATAATGAAGTATATAATTAAAACTGTTTTACATGGACATTATTTCGTTAGGCCAACGTTTTAGGTCATGCGATTCTAAATCGATCATTTCTGTAGATAAATACATAAATTAAAAAAAAATGTTTTATTTTCCTAATGTCAAGAAGTTTTTAATGTTTCCATAATTTAAATGGAATAAAACAATTTTAATTACAGATTTAAACATTTCTAATAGGTTGCTCTATATCTGTTACCGTAGATTTTCACTGTCGATATACGCGTACAATAAATATCGTTATCTTTGTTTTTCCAAAGAAAAGGAAGAGAGAAAAATATTTTTGTACATGTACTGCAGTGAAGGCTGACGCTTAAATTTGACACGACTTATAAAATAAAACAATTGGTATTTAACTTTCCGATGTTATACCATTCTCCACACAATTAAGCGTACTACACCTGTCCTTTCATACATATTCATATATCCTTTTAAATTTTAGTTTTCTCTAAATATTTAATTTTTTAAATTCCATTTATATACATTACCATAATTATATATAGCCTCAAACTGTTGTTCTATTCAATAATGATATATTTTTATTTATTCTATTATTCTTTTATGATATAATCAGTTACCTCTAACTCTGCCAATTCACTATTCGAGAAATATTGTTTATTACCAAAAGAAGTAAATCTTCTAAAGGTGTTCGAATATTTTCACAAGATCATTTTATAACTTTTCTTATACCTAACATCAGTAACCATGAACTTGAAAATGTCAAGACTTAAAACAATCTATAGTTTTATAATCATCTGTATTTTGTTGTTGGTAATTGACATTAACAATGGACGTAATTTAGTTGTAATTATTTTAAAATTTTCCGAATTTAACGTTAATGCATCCAAATTGATATTTAAAAGTCGTATATAGAATTTTATTTACAAATTGTCTCGTCATTTTTAAGTTCATATCTGTCATTCGAAAACATCTCTCTAAATCACTTCTAGTACGCTTATTAAACAATATTATACAATTATACAGTGAAAATTCAGTTAAAATAATATATTTTAAATTATTTAAAACTAATCAAATATGCACCTTTTTATCCTGTTGAGTGTACAACCTCAAGTTTGTGCTAAAACGAACTGAAATATTAAAAACATTTTTCTTATTCATTTTGTTAGCAAGATTCCATTATTTTATATCTCAATATCAGCCTTAAAATAAACACTTAAAATAATCTTATAAATTATATTTTATTAGTAAAATGAATTAAAATAAATAGAATATGTTAAGTTATAAAATCATATGCATTTAAAAAAATAAATTCAACGAATGCAAGTCTTTTTGATTTACACAGTCGTATTTTTGTGCGGAAATAGACGAGTGTCCTGAAATATTGATTCATCATTTTAAAAAATTGTAACTTGACAACCAATATACCATAGAAAAATATGTTTAACGGATTTGACTAGTTTAAATGGTATAGTAACACAAAATAGAAAATTAACACAATTCTTGTTTTAATGGCGGGCTAATTGTAAATAAATTATAATTAATATAGAGACTTTTAAAGGTGGGTATTGAATTCATGGAATTTCGCTCACTAACATTTAATAGATAAACTTGATGATTTAACTTATTAGTCAGAAATTTTAAATAGAATATTGTATGGGCCAATTTCATAATTTTTAAATAAATTAAAAAATCAAGATAAATCCATCTTAGACTCGATCTTTCAGTTGATTTTTAGCCGGCATACATTTAGGGCATTATGAAATGATCAATATTGCATCAAATCATCTATTTAAATGCTCGATATAACAAATATAATATGAAATAATCGCTTGATTTGTTATAATTTTCAATAGTACGTATCGCATATTATCGATATAAATGTCAAGTCGATGTATCAAATAATATATTCGTTAATCGTGATTAAGCGCGGAATGTTCCCTGACATGAACATATACCGTAAGTTTCCACTGCGGTACAAAACATTTTATCTCAGTATAAATGAGAATATTGATAATGTTTTATACAGATGTTTAGTCAGTGGGAACTCACGGTTATAAGTAAACTGAATGTTACTTCGCTACAGTAGATGACATTTATTGAACGAATAGTTCTTATTTCGTTACGTTATTCTCTATGTTAGGCTGTAAAGTTTCAAAAGCCAAAGGTGACAAATAGCGAAGTAAACATTTATAATTTTGGTATCAAATGTTTTTAATTCAGTTTCAGGGATAGCATTAAAGCGGAGTACTACAGGGTGTTCCCGCATTGAGCCTGGCTTGCGCAAGAACCCTACTTGGTTCATCTAACTCTATGAAGCTTAAAGCACGGCTCTGCGGGTCGTAAACGTAATCGTTTACTTCTTCGAACCGGAGTCGCCCTTGGTGCGGTTGTTCACCGGTATCTGAAATAGCATAAACAAATTATGAATATACGTTGTTATTATATGAAAACCAATCGCTCAGTAAGTTTCTGATAAAACATGTAAGCTAAAGGTATAAACTTGTTAAAAGTTTTAAAAATTCGCAAACTATCAGACTTCAAACTACGTGAAAGTTAGAAATTCTCAAGTGCTTAAAAAGTTTGTAGATAGTTATTTGTGATATTGAAATGATATATCTATGATCATATTTATTTTCATAAATACGTGATATAGAGTCGGCTAAAGGCCACAAATGGCAGTCTACAATACGTTCTAGTACAAGTGCCTTGGCAGCATAAGTCAACAAAGCATTTTTGGAGTTGTCGAATAATTCGCTTTGTTATACCTTTGAAGTAGAGAAAAATTAAGTACAAAAAATCCGTTCGCAATTTGCTTTTAGTAGTAAAAAGCTTGTAACTCGCAACATATCGAATGCAAGAATTTTAGTTGAACATATTAATATGTTAATTGTGTAAAAAGTTATTTTATATAGTAATATTAGCTGTACCTCGCTTTGCTATATTTTTCCTTCTCTCTACTCATCGACGGCCATAGTTGTATATTAATTAAATTGTATTATAATAACATACCTTGATAATGCGTACACAATTTTTGAAATCCGATTACTAAATTCCTTGGTAAGCGCGACAAACAAACTTTAGAACTACATTATATTTATATAGATAAATATAAACAATTAAGGTTAGTACATTTATTAGTTATTATTAGTGTTAGTACAAATGTACGTATTGATTTGATTTACCGAAGCACGCTGGTCCTCCATACGACCAGATTGTGCGCGTATGATCAAGGAGAAAAAGTCGTCGTCAGGGACTGTCTTGGCTTTTTCGGGCTTCGCCTCGGCTATTGCCTCGGGCACAGGCTCGGGCTTTGCCTCTGGCTTTACCTCGGGCTTCCGCTCGGCCGCGGCCTGCGGCGCCGGCGTGGGCTCCGGCTGACGGCGCGGCAGCTCAGTTCGCTGGTCCTCCAGACGAGAGCCCTACAACAAATGGGTTATTAGTAGTAGTGTTTATGAGGAAACACATCAAGGAGAAAGACATGTTTGTTGAAGTTATATTGTTTTTAATTAAACGCGCTGATTCTAGCAGTTTCACTTAAGTTTATTTTTACTTTACCTGGAAGCGGGCGATCATTTCGAGAAAATCATCCTCCGGCTTCGTGCTGGTGGTCTGCTGGGGGCGCAGGCCCGGCAGTGAGGCGCCCTTGTTCTCCTTGGCCGGCGTCTTCGGCAGGGGGCGGAGCTCCGCGCGCTGGGAGTCCATTCTCTCCGACTGCATGTCCGTTATTAACGCGAATAACTCCTCGTCGGGGCTGTAGAGATATATTTTGTAACGTTATGTATGAATACAGCAATTTTGAAATGTACATCTGAAACGATTCTTAAGAAAATGCCTCACGAGACGCAGTTTGTTACAAGCATTTATAATGTCGTTAAATATTATGCGTCAATCCGATGCCATCCGATGTATACTCTGTGGCAGTTCTGCGGATTTAATATTATTTTCCCTTGGGATTCGAATCGAGATTTAAAATTTCTTTATTTCCGTGAAAAAGATAATTTTGAATAAGACAAGCTGTAGGTGAGATGGTCTGTTAATATTTAAAGTCATAACCCGAAAAATCTTACAAAAAAAACTCAAGTAAAGCTCAATACTTACCGTACACATAATTACACTAATGTATTTTTATCACATATTATATTAAAATACTAAGTAATGTAAGTACTCCAATTGAGATTTAGATGATGCACTCACAATAACCCATCGTTCAGAACCAATAAAATAATATTTATAGCACTAATATTAGTGACCTCGACCAATAACAGCTACGTAGATGTAAGTTTCTTAATATATGAAAGCGAAGTTTCATTTTTTTACACATTGGTAGGAGACTATGACCAATCGATACTGAATCGTCATTAGAATATCATAGGCTAAGTTAATAAAATTTCCTTTGGTTCTTTGCCTAGTTTTAGGATAAAAAAAAGTTTCACCTCTGTTCTAAAAGACATTATGACGAGAATTTCTAGAAAGATACCTCAGACGTTGACTAATTGTTAATGTAAGTGTTATTAGACAAATAACTTAGAATTTACTATAATCACTTTTTTTTTTTAATTTCTTTAGATATTCTAAATAAATTTATTATGATCAAAGAAGAATAATAAATTGTTTCACTATTACTTCACAACAATTTCATTAAATCTCAAGTCTCCAAAAACTTCAGATCTTTGTAATCTATGTCGGAATATAAAATTAGAAAAAAAACTTGAATGCCAATAAACAGCTATTATCTTTATCAATAAAATTGACGATAATAAAAATAGATCCATGACTTGTATTAAATAGATAACATCGAGCGAATATTTTTATTTGAATTGCTAAGAGAATACTAAAGTAAATAATCTACCTAATTATCTTTGTAAACTCAATGTAACTACATATAGTTACGCACTACCAAAAAACAGCGATAATTTACTTAAACTTAATTAAATATATTTAACCTTAATATTACAAAAAAATTATACACGTAAGAAATTACTCATAAAATTAATCGTGTAATAAATTAATTATACACACGGTATTTTTTCGTCCTGTAGCGATCTCATATCTGTTTGCACTGTAACACTGTGAACTAAACAATGAGTGCTTTTGATCGGCGCTGCTTCGAAACAGCAAAAGATTTTTATCCGCAACAACGCGTCGACACCGTGTACGCTTTGATACAAAGGCCTGTCCACAACAGAACGTTGGAAACGTGGAAAAAAATTAACACGTTTACAAAAATTGAAAATTTTGTCAACTAAAATATCCAACAAATTATTTTAAGTATGCTAAATATATATAAACGTCTACACTTGGTTCCAATCTAAACCCTTAACCGTGAATAAATTACACGTTATAATACGTTCAAACTAGAAAATCACAAAAGCATTTTACTTGGAATTTTACAGACAATTTTGATAATATTTTAGCGTTGTAGCCCAAAACCTCAATGTACAGAGTAGGTATGGGCTCGTTGATGGTTTAAGGCGTCAACGAAACGAAATGTTATTTTTTTCAACTAGTCCATTAACTAGTAGACAATTAGAATGCAAATAGTTAATGATACATTCAATAAAAAAATCTAAAGACTGGCAAAAAATACGACCAGCAAGGTTCGTTCGTTCAATTCAACTAGTTAAATGAAAAACGGTTAACGGTTAAAACGTTGAACGACTAACGATGGTTGAATCAACTAGTTTTTTGAATCAATACCCATCCCTAATACACAGTAACTTCATTGCTGAAAATCGTTTTAGACTTCATGAATTTATAACGTCCAAATTGACGGGACGAGGACGAATTATACCGTGTACAAGGAAATAGATTTATGTATCGATTAAATATGTTTTATGAATGACAATACAAAATCACTGCATTACGCACATTTAATAGACAAACTACGTGATATGGTGATGATAAATTGCTTACTAAACGGTAAAATTTATTTTTTATAGGTTTACTTATAAGCTGGTTAATAATTACGAATACTTCAGCTTTAAAAAATAATTCATCAATTAGTCGAAACTCCACTTAAAACCGTACATTTCGACATCAAAAATTAACTCTCGTTTTAATGAATTAAATCTTCAATTTTTATTTTATCACCAAGATTGTCCAAAAGGCCACAATAAGCTTTCGCTATTATTAGACGACTTCATAATTAGATATTATAATACATAGATTTGTCTGTCTATTGTTTGCAAGATGCAGTGAACCGTAAATTATTAAGCCACGTTCTGCATTGTCAATCAAACCATTCAATCTGCTCATAACATCGAAGCTGCACAAAGGAGAATATTACGTCTACCAATATCTGGTTGTAACATGAAAATTAATTCTCTGATCTCTGGAACAGCAATCAAAGCTTTGCGCAACAAGTTAACGTAGAAACTCGTTGAACATGAGTTTACATTGAGAAATTCACCCCGATATCTCATCTATAAAATAGCTTCAAAGTTATTAATGTTGTTAAATATTTGCTACCAGATCGGTTATAAGGAAATTTGAACTTGTTAGAGTTTGCCAATTAAATTAAACCGATATTAGTTCTCAGTTACTTGGAATTTTATTGAAGTTCTTGATATTAGTCAATAAATTAATTTAAAGCAGTTTTTTTTCGGTACAGAATCACTCAAAAACTAGTGACAAGGATGTAACAACCTTCATACGTCAATTTTTCACTGTAAACGAAGCGTCGTAGTGTTTTAGTAGTTCGTATAGACTTATAAAACACAGTTTCATGAGTTGTGTAGTTGGAAAACTTTCTGTGCTCGGATATAAATCTCGAGTGTTACGACTACGTCACGATAGCGGTATCGCGCCAGTCACGCGCACCTTATTACTGATAACCCCGAGTTTCCACTGCCAAATCATTTGTATAAGAACATTTTGTTATGTCTGTTTATTAAAGGTGTATGAGAGGGATGACGACATGTCTTTATGTGAGTGTTCCAGTGGAAAACTATTGTAATATTGACGCTAACACACTTGTTTTTAGACTTTATCAAGGTTAGCAATGGCTCGTTAAAATTGAAAATATTAAAATTAATTTGTTATTTTTTTATTTAAATAAAAAAGAACAATATTTTTACGTTTCTTGTAGATGCGTTTATGTCATTTTTCAGATTAAGAAACTAAATTAGCGAGGCATAGAATAAGCAAAAAGCTATGCCAGTGTATAGGCAGAAGTAAATATACGTTGAAAATATGTATATCATATGCAACGAACTTGTGCAAAAATATGCAAAGTTTAGGTATTACTTTAAACAATGTCAAGGGTGAGTGACAGCTCGACTAGCTCTAACTCCGACAAATGAGATGGAAGCTGCTTACCTTAAGTTCTTGTCGCCGCTGCTGGCAGACCGCAGCAGCTTCTTGACCCTCGAGTTCAGCGCAGCCCGCTGTCCGTCCATGCGCTGCGACTGACAGCGGCTCAGCATCTCGAAGAACGACTCCGAAGGATTATCCTCACAACCTGCCTGCGCTACTTTAGACTTCCTGGACCTTTCATCCCCTTTTTCTTCATCATTTTTCTTTGTATCAGGCGTCAACTGAATTTTTATATTGACTTTGACCTTTTATCCCCCAAGAAATACTGCGGCTAACTAGTTGTGATAGAGATCACAGGAGAAGCGACCTACCTATCCTATCCTACCACTTCGAGATAATTTCCTACTAAAATATGTTTGTATTTACGTCTAGAAAATATTAGCGCGATTTCAAACAATATTTTTTAATGAAAGTATTTTATCAAAAATTGAACATCCTGTAGGCACGCGGGCGATAACTCTAAACCAGTTTCGTACCGTCGGCGCAAAAAATGTATACGGTGAGCGCACTGCAAGTTACATCGTTCCTAGATTGGTGAACGAACTACCCTCAGATTTGATAAAATGTATTTCACGACAAAACATAAAGTGCAAGCTCATAATATTTTTGTCCGGAAGACCTTAACGCTTGTACCAAACCAATGAGGTTTATTTAGCGTTAAATGTATGTTTATTTGTATTCAAAATAAATATAAAAATAAAAAAAAACTAGTATGTTCCTAGGGGATGAGGATAAAATAAAAGTAAAACAGATAAAAATGCACAAATCTGTAAGAAAAAAAAAGAATCAAAGTGCTTAAATTATTAACCAAGTATGTAAAATAAAAAGATACCGAAACACAAGAAGGGTACAACTTAAAAAAAAAACAAATCTTTACTATAATCAACAAAATATAAACTTAATTAAATTTTGAAAGGGATTCAAAAATAATATTATAATTACTTGAATTAACGCGAGCTGCTCCATACTCTGACGGCGCACGCGCAGAGCGTTGAAGATGCCTACCATCTTAGAATGAGATACCTTCGACGTCGCGGGAGCTGGCGGAGCGGTCGCAGTGGCAGAGACAGTGGCTGCTGCAGCGGCCACCTCGCCCCCGTTCTCCGTCTCCGGGCTCTCTTCGGGCATGCCCAACACCTTCTTCAGATCACCAACGTTCATCTGTGCGGTAGCCATTCCCAAAATATCACCCAACTATGGACAGAAAAAATAAATAAATTTACTATTGCAGCGTTTCATATTAAATTTCTATCAAATTATTCACGAACATACATTTTTGTTAATTTATGATCTGGTTAATTTTATTTATCCAAAATTGCTTCTTGTCTTAACTTAATCTCCCTTTAAAAGTCTTTTGGATTAAAATATTGGTGGAGAGTTACCCAGAAGTCGGAAAAATTAGCCTTTTACTAAAAACAAAGTTATTAAATGTTGATGATTTGTCGAAAGTTGCTTTGTATAGTTGAAAATGATCATCAAAAATAAAGGCGAATTCCGTTGGTAACCTGCGCCACAAGTCAAAACAAAGTGTCTTCATTGTCCCATCAAAATATTAACGTAAAAAGAAGTCCCCTTAACTATCGTGGCAATTTACAAAAATGTCAACTATCTGTAGTTTGCATAAAGATAGCATTGCACGAAATGTCGAAGCAATTCGATATGTAAGTAAACCTCAACTGTTTCTAATGTATTAAAACGAGTACTATCTTAGACAATGGATTCTGAAAGGGTAGCAATTACCCTGGCTAAAGGAAAAACCTATGGAAGCGATGTTTTTTCCATGAATTATATCGTCAAAATGATTGGAAGTTACAATTTAGCGCTGTATTCGGTCAAGTCAACAAAAAAAAATAGGCCGCGATCACGAATAGTGCTTCAGCTCGAGGCAACCCATTAAAAATTCATATTTCTAGACGTCGTCCATTTCAATTCAAACTGCTTTTTGAAATCAAAGTTAGTAAGCAATTCCATTTGCTGAAATAGTTCACAGACTCGATAAATATGACTGCTTTTAAAATAATTATCAAATCCAGGTCATGTTTCGGCAGTGTAAATCCACGGTTAAAAAGAATAAAGCACCCCAGTAAATAGAAACGATTCCGCGGTATACAAAATATAAATGTATGAAATGCATGAATAGTGTATAGAAAACGTTTGAAACATATCGAAACCTCATTAATTACAAATATCCGTGCGAACGGCTACTATGAAGGAAGTCGCAATTGAACAGATCTCAATTCTCTCATCAATCAGACCTTCCATTTAATAAAAACTTTAGTTTCTAATGTGCTTTAATTTAATTAAACAGTTCGGTTATTTCAATCGAGAACAATTTAACTACCTGATAATTCCGGACTACATTCATTAAATATTAAAATATCCAATATATTAAAAAGAAAATATAACATTGTACCGAAAATAGATGTTCATCAGAGAAATGTTTAAATGTGAGTGCCTATTTCTCAACTAAAATACATCGGAAAAAAAATGCCAAAGGTCGACTAGATTGGTTTCATTTCAACATTTTACAATTTGTAGCAACTCAGTCTCATGAGGCCAAATGTAGTAGAGTCAACTAATAGAGGTTACAATCTCAATAATATTAAAGTTATAAATTTGAAAGTTTAGATGGATGGATGGATGGATGTTTCTTATTACATCACTTAAGAACAGTTAATTAGATCCTGCTGAAATTTTACATAGATATAAAAAATAGTCTGAAAGAACACAGACTACTCACTAAGTTCTTTTTTTGAATCCGCGCGAACGAAGTCAAAAGCTACTATAAATATTACAAATTTTAAAGCAACACAACTTATTATTTAGGGTATATTTTAAACAGTTATCTAGTTTTAGGCTGAGCTATAAATTTTTGATAAGTTATTCTGTACAATCCAGGTTTCATAATGAAAACTATTTATAGATCCATTATCGGTTCGCTGATATCCCTCCCGGAGATCGTCAACATCAAAGGGTCCATTAGCTTAATAACTTTGGTCATACCTATTATAATTATAAAGTCTGTCAACAAAAATAACCTGTGTGTAATTTAAACAGCTTCATATATTTAGCAATTACGATAATCCCATTAAAAAAAAACAAATATTACAAAAGGAGAAATCAAACTGCAAATGAAAAATTTAACCGTGGTTCAACTGCCCAAACGGTGGTACAAAAACATATTGTCGTCCTGTTTTTGGAAACAAGAGGACGACATGTTTATTGTTTTGGCACAGGAATTTTACTACAACAATTTTTTTTAATGATGCAAACAGTGAGACAAAAAGCTTAAAAGCAGCAAGCAAACATCCATGCACGCCTAAATTTCACAACATTGATATTACGTTAAAATTATTTCACTACATAAAGTACACGGATATCGTATCAAAAACCATTTTATGCAATCTAGTAATTTTATGATTACCAGATTTTAGAACGCGAGACTTAAAAAGACTTTAAACGCGTACTGTTCTGGAAATAAACGCATTAGTTGCCAGTAGCAAATTAAATAATACGTACCTGTGGTTATAATTTTAGTGCTATATCTTCCCGAAACCGATGTTAGTATAGCAATGTGATAATGTGTTAGTTTTAAATGATGTAGCCAAACCGATAAACCCTGTACAAACCTCTTTGGATATATTGTAATGTTCCTTAGCGTAATACAAAGCTTTTTCGTGATTCCCGAGCGCGGCGTGGGCGTTGCCCAAGGACCAGCAAGCCCTGCCTTCGCCCACTCTGTCTTGTAGTTTTCTAGCGGCGGCAAGATGGCGAGCATGGTAACCTTCTGCTATTCTGTACTCGCGTAGCAATGTGTAAGTGTTGCCCAATGAGTAACAAGCCTGGGCTTCCACTGCAGCATCACCTAGTTCCTCGGCCAAAGCCAGGGTACGCCTGTAGAACAATGAAAATAAGTTAAATCATATTAAAGTAAGTTAAAGAAAAGCACAGAAACTTTATATGTACCGCCGAGGCAAGTTACTTTATTTCTGAAGAAATAGACGTACAGACCGACATACAGGTGTGTTGGAACATAACGATAACTTTTGTAATATGAAGTTCCGGCATAACAGTTTTCCGTACCAACACGCGTAGCGCAAATAAAATATGATAAAATACAATTTTGATTTATTTAACATAACGTTATTTTTAATTCGCATATATCAATAATGCCATTTGCCATCGATACATAAAACCAAAATTACATATGCAAATAAATAGAAATATGTACGTTTAAAAATGTTTTGCCACTTGGCAAATTAAATTACATAGCGAATAGCTTCTGTTCGAAAACTTATAAACGAAATCTTCTGGAGCTAAAACTTTTTGGTAGTTTAGTTAAATATTAACTAAATTATATAAACGAATAGTTGACAATTAAAATACTTAAGAAAAAACATATTAAAAAAAAAGTAAATTATAGATACTTTCTTTGTATTCAACAGCCACATGAAGGAAAATAACGGCAATCAATAATAGTTTACCGTGAAATGGCACAGACTTGTAAAAGTTTTAGTAGTTTGTTGCTGAGTATAATAGTATGTTGTCAACCATACCAAATAAAAAATTCACAACATGTACTCGTTAAACATCGACCAGAAAGTAAACGCAAAGTTTTCCTAACTATAGTTTACAAACAATGTATTTTAATTAGTTGTTGGACTTGTGGATAACAATCATATCGTAACAATGGTTATCAATGAACAACTGAATGAAGTTCACATAGAATAAATTTAAAAGTTATAGTTAAAAATTAGAGAAACCAAAATTGCGGTGCATCAAAACGCTAGCGAAGAAAACTAGGTACGTTATCTACTCTTCCCTTACTTTCCTTTTTTTCTTAAATCATTTCGTTGTTTATACTCTTAAATGGATAGCACTAGCCACTTAACATAAAAAGCCATTTCAATATATTTCGCATATAAGTAAACATAATTTTAATCAGTAAATAATTCAATGAGATTATATGTTACTGTGTTATAAGCAGCTAACAAAATTTGTTGTCTGCATGAACGGTCGGTGAAATCCATGTTACAGAAGACAGACATGCAGTATGGACATTAGATGTTGATCGATGAGTGAGTTGTCAGAGACATATTATAATTCTGGACCTTCTCTTTCCACCCTGTCCGGAGGAGAGGATAAATGGTAGAAGTGAATATCATTTTTGCTATACATCCCCTCCTCCTTTCATTAAAGAAAGGCTACACTTCTTTATTTTATTAGCCAGTTGGATATATCTATGGTTACGCACGAGGTCGCGAAGAGCAATAAAAATGAGAACAATAGTTTAAAAGAATTTGCATTCAGTATGGTAAAGACGATAGCGTTGATAAAATCCAATTTTCGCTTGAGCACAGTTCAAAATGAAATTAAACAAACGCAAGCATTAAAATACTCGATTTTAAAGTATGGATGAATTAGAAAATATTATTGATTATATTATATCAATAAAATATTTTAATCATAAAGTAAGAAAATCTTTTGTCAAAGATTTAATTTCAGCGCACCATGAATACTTCGCTTAGCATCGACACAGCGTTAATGAAGGTATTCCTACTAAGTCAAAGTCAATTAATATTGTATGGTACTTATAAACAAATACTGGAAAGGTGGATAATGAAAGCGCTACAAAATATTCTTAAACATCATTTTAAATGCAAGCATTTTTCACAATTAAAATACAACTCAATTAACTTCTAAAACAAATAAAAACTTCGTCAAAGAATTTGTGGGTTAACATAAAGTAAGATATTCGATTTGGCACGCTGTGAATCAGAGTACTCTTCCGCCGGATGTGCCAACTAAAGAGCTGATGTTAACAAAGTAAATTCAGTATTCATTTTTCTACTACGTAATTGAATAAGAATTGCACTTACTTATAATGTTCCGCCGCGTTTTCAAATTGTCCCAGGAATATGTGTGAATTGCCCAGGTTGCTGTTAGCCCGCCGCTCGGCCGCCTTGTCGCCGACTTCTCTTGCTATTGTCAGCCTCTCTGTGTGGTATCGGATGGCGCGAGTAAAATCACCCAGTAAATAACATGTGTTGCCAAGATTTCCGCAAGCGCGACCCATCGCTTGTCGGTCTCCTAAACTGCGCATTAGATCGAGATTTTCTCTGGAACAAAAATGATATTGCTACAAAGTATTCAAACACATTAAGAACTAATCCAATTAATTTTAAAGTTTAGTTTTAATTTTATACAGTCCAAAACGCTCGTCGTGTTTTTTCGTTTCTCAAAATATAAGAATCCTGCACAGTTTAAAAATATAAATTTTTCAGCAATGATAAAATCAATTTGACAAACTTGAGCTAAAATAATCACATCACTATTCTTTAACTCTTCCTAATATTATTAAAGCGTGTGTTTGGATGAATGTTTGTTAGAAGGTATCTCTAGAACAGCTCAGCGCATCTTGCTGAAAGGCATAGATTAAGTACATAGTCTAGAAGAAAACATAAGTTTTTTTCTTTTAATACCGCGCGGACGGAGCCGCTGGCAAAAGCTAGTGTCGTATATTGCATCGCTATAATTTAATTTAGGTTACTCTAAGAGCACTTTAGAAAAATTTATTATATTATAGCAGTGCTTTTATATTTCCTTTATAAAATAAGAAATTCAATAACTCAAGAATGACCTAGGAACCGTTGAACATCTTTATTATTTGGATTATGCGACGCTTTGGAAATCAAGTGGAATGGTATTCGATTTCCGTTTGCATCCCAGTTAAACGTTTCCGATGAGCGATGCGAACTGTAGCTATTTGCTTGCATTCCTACTAACGATTCTAATACACACTAGCGATTATTTGGTAGTGCAGTAAATCTGTACTACTAAATATTAGCAGTTTACAGATATATCAAACTTTTTTTTTAATTCTAAATTTTATTCATCTTATATAAATTATTTTTGTTCATTCGTGGAATTTATCAAACACTTAATCTCGATTATTCATAAACCTTTTAAGATAATTGTGAATTCAAGAACATTTCGGGACTGTTTTGCCAATTGTTCTAGATCTAGAATGTTAAGTGATTATGGAAATAGTTCTATTTGTAGCAGAAACGGGTCAGCTCTAAATTTGTTTACGTAGACACAAAATACAACTGACACATCGCTGTGATATTCCGAAAAGCATTAGCAAATTACGGTTTCACTTCACTGATTAACCTAAAATACAATACGCTAAAGTAAATTTATTAAAACAAAACAATATCATGTTACACATTAATACTACCCAAGTTATAAATCTCATATTTTTGAACAACTCATCATCATCAGCTCACTATACGTTCCCACCGAGGGGCTCGGAGCCTACCCTAAATTAAGGGTGATTAGGCCATAGTCAACCACGCTGGCCAAGTGCGGGTTGGTTGACTTCACTTGAATTTCTTCTCGGATATGTGCAGGTTGCATCACGAACAACTCGATATTAAAATGTTTACCACGAAAAAATTTAAAATAGAATTCACCAAAATATAATGAATTTATTTTGATACAACATAACACATGATAGTGAACCGTATGAATTTTAATAAATTTCAGCTCAAACAACTCAAAGGCAGATTTTTAATTTATAAATTTTACTTGGAAACGATGGAAAAACATTTTAGCAAATTTACGTTAAACGTGGCGCCGATAAATGCTTTTATTCATTATTGCAATATTCTTTTTGTTGCCCTTAGCAGAAATTAATATTAATTTTTTTCATATTACTTATTAATTCACACTGCACACCTTGTTGATTAAAAATATATTGTAAAAATAAATGAAATAAGTACTTACTCGTAGTATGTGACTGCTTGCATGAGACATTCCCGTACCTCCTGGGGGAAATGACCAGGATCGTTTTGACCGACGCGGCCGAGATTTTTACCTTGTGCGTGGTATACGTTACCCAAGTTATAAAGAGCCCGCCCCTCACTTAGCTTGTCGCCCAAAGACCGGGATATTTCTAAGTGACGTTTACAACATTGTATCGCCTCGGGAAATTTTCCCATAACTTTTAAAGTATTGCCTAAATTACCTGACGCTTTCGCTTCACCTAGTTTGTCATTTATCGTTCTGTAAATAAAAATTTCATTAAAATGGGAACACAGATTTTACGTAATTATATGAGAATATTACAATTGTGATGTTTTATTTGGTTTTCAAGAAACGAGGATTTTTTTATTAAATTGAATAGCGCCGTTGAATAAGATGAGGGTATGATTAACCTTTTAATAATATAACGAATAACAATGGTCATACTAAAACAGACTAAAACAATTTTAGAGCGCATCTTACTGTGATAAAGTCCAGAATTATATTCGAAAATAGAGGTCGAAATTCATTTTCATATTTCAACATTTCATAAAGGTTTATGAAATACATTCCTTGCCTTTGTCTACTGTTCTAGGTAAGTTATAGCTATTCAAATAATAGCTAACAAAGAAAACTGATACATAATTTTGCTATTTATTTTCTAGAGGGATTGTTAAAATAAATTTTAGCCAGTGTAAAAGTTTGTAAAAGTTATATTAACTTCGGTGTATCTAAAGTTGAGCGTAGAGCGGCAGCTAGAAAGGATTTTTGATACACTAGTCATAGTCCACTAGTTCGTGATATGCTTTGAAAATTCTAATAAACTTCATAAGTGAGAACTTTGAAAGCTCTGCACAATGGATTTAATAGTTTAATTTACATTAATATTTAATTATAAATTAATTCATTGAAGATAATTAAGGCTATAGTGTGTCTATTTAAGATAGATTAGTTTGAACATTCAATTGACAATTCACTAGATATGGCTTGAGTAAAATCGATTAAGATTTTTTTCGATTTTCGATGGTTGTTCTAATTCTAATAGAACTTGCAATCGAAAATTTCGTGATTATTGACTTTGAATTACAATATAACTAAAATTGTTTCTTTCTATTCCTACTTTATCCATCATAAGTATATAAAGAAATAAGACATTAAACCAAAAATTGCGCTGCTGACGAACAAAAAAGTTTTTAATTAATTAATTGCGCGATACATATATTTGGCTAAATAACTGCAATCAATTCAAAAAGTAACAAAACACCTAAATTTTAGTTAATTTTATTACAAGACTGACTGGATGCGATGGACTGGCAGTAGAAGGCGCAAGACAGGCGACTTTGTGTCGGAGGGCAAGACCCACTTTGGGTCGATGCGCCAGCGGAGTAAGTAGTAAGTAAGTTATTACAAGACCGATTTTCGATAGGTCACAGTTATTCGTTGTGCGCGACCGTTCGACACTTTGACAACCGTTCATTAAGTACATCGATAATGCTCATACAAAATTAATTCAATATTTTATAGGCGTCAGTTGTCAAACTAATCTATCTTAAATAGACACACTATAAACAGTAATTATGTGTTTTAATTGATTACCAAAATATTCAATTCAACAAACAACGAGTATATAAATAATAATTTAGCCATTATTGATGTTATGTTGTTTGTTATATTACTTGAAAAACATTTCCAATAAATACGTTGTTGACTTCATTTTCTACTGAAATATGAAACGATTCCCGACGGCCGAGGAGGTTTATTAAAGGCAAAGAAAAGGTTCTTGTAAGAAAATTAATTGAAGTACCTATACTCAACGATAACAAGTAACAAGAAGTTACAATAATAAAAAAACATCATTATTAAAGTTCTTTATGTGTTCAATTATTAGCTATATTGATAATTCAAAAAAATTATGACACAAAATCAGTACAAAAATCTTAACGTTGATTTCCACTACGATAAAAATTATTTTATTCATTAAAAACATATAATTGTCTCTGTTTTCAAAGAGAATATGTTACTGTACATGTATTTCGACAGTGGAAAGATACATTTACTTTCCGTAAGTATTATAATTACCTAGCTAAAGTGAGATCGTGTTTGTGAAACTGCATCGCTTTGTTATAGTCGCCTAAATAAAAATAGGCATTGCCGAGTTGGCTGTATATAGCACTGAGGGTACGCAGGTCGTCTGTGCCCGCTCTTATGGCGGCCTGGAAGAAAGCGACGCCGGCGCGGCAGTCTCCCGCCTTGCAAAGTCTCTCCCCTTCCAATGCTAACTCCAGACACATTGAACCTCCATCGCAACTCTGCAATTACACGTAGGAAACAAAATATTTTTTGTACATTAATTTGCCTGTATTAACTCACGAGTCGTTAAATAAATCCATAAGCCGCAAAGTCAGACAAATTTGTTAAATCACTAAGGCGCTACCACAGTGATTTATCAAACCTGACTCTGCGGCAGATTTATACAGAGTGTTGTAGAAAATTACATATTTAATGTTAATATGAACATAACCATAAGGTAGTATTACCATGTTCACAACTGTAGCAGCAAGGATCACAGCTCCATCATAACAGATATTGAATGGAGCTTTTATCCTAAGCAACCGTAGCATTGAGCCCATTTCCAGAACAGCTTTAAACATATAAAACGACACATCGTTGCCTGCGGACTATAGGAAATAACGTAGAATACGACATTACGTAGAATAAGATTCCGATGAAAATTCTACTAACACTTTATACCACGCCGTATGTAATTACTGCATAACATTAATTACAAATATACATACATTGATTACAAATAATAAAGCACACATATTGTATAATAAACCTACGTTTTACTACGACATTGATTCAATTGTCAGACATCACAAACATTTCGATAATACGAGAATATTTTTCATTACGGATCCAAATAATAAAAATTATTTCATCTAATAATTTATTTACCTCCCGAAGGTTTTACTACAAATGTCGGAATTGTTTATGGAGTTGTTAAAACCTAATTAGACCTTTGGCTTCAATAGAATTTAAAAATATTTTTCCTGTTCCTCTATTTAATTAAGTCCCAAGCATAGCCTTTTCAAATTCGTATCGGAAAAAGCCATATCGTTTTAATGATTTTTGACTTTGAGGATTTTTCGAACCACCGGTTTTGATTGGAACTAGATTATACACGGCGGTATATTCGGAGACACAATTTTTATTCAAATTCATCAAAGAACAGTTCGCAAAATTTCCATGTAAAATATGTTACTTGGAACTTTGTAGCGCCAATAGCTCAATGGTCAAGAGTACGGATTACCGATCAATAGTACGGATTCGAATAGGGATATTCTATTGTCGTTAAACATCCAAGAAGATTCGAACTTATTTGCAATGAAAATTGTTATTATTTTTAAAATGAAAAAAAAAAACGTTACTTAACATTTCACGGTGTAGTTTATAAAGTTAAAATAATTAAAAGTTGAGTTAACATGAAAGGTAAGACTAGAACTAATCATTTGTGTGAAGAAATTGTGTTATACTTACGAGCCCGTCTTGATAGCGATTAAAGTTTTCTTCGTTCACTAACTTTGCCGTACGCGGACGATATGAAATTTTTTTTTAAAAGTTGATAGAAATTTCTGTTTAAAAACCGTAAAATATAGTACTCGGTAAAATATTTCAAATAATCGAACAAAGAAAATCCCAATGATAATTATTATATTATAATAATAAAATATTTTAATATCTAATTACCGAAAACTTATTTTTATAATATTTGGAGCCGTAATTTAAAATAACTCACATTTACATACATTCAATTATGTATTAATAATACGTGCGACATAAAGAAAATAAATTTTACGTGTAAAAATAATGCAGAGATCGATTAAAAACTACTGTGATTAATTAATATGGTGGTGGGAAATTTGCCGTGAAACTAATACGAATCAAAGTTACCGGATAACAGATGTGGTCGATTTGCGTTTGCAGCTAAGAGCGGAGCGTCCGGACACTCGCAAATGCAATGTAGCTACTGGGGTGAATTCAAACTCGGCCTGCACAAGCCTCGCACTCACACAGGTGCACATTGCACACTAACATCTTACGTCTGCCTGTACGTGTAAACCATTTCAAATATTAAACTACATACTAATAATAACTACGTTCAAATACCTATTATTCGTTCTAATATTCCGATATTACTTTAATTATTGGCTGTCCAATATTATTATTGACTATAATTAACTCGTTTTACATTTGAAATTAGACAGTGTAACTGAAATTTATATAAAACGAGATATTTTTATTGTATCTTCTATTTATCTATGTGAAAGAAAAAAAGTCGATGTTGGTATATTTGTAAGCCATGTCTATCTAAGCACTAGACTCATTTTAATTGGCGATGAAATAGTACGATGTTCTGAGGACGCCAATGAAAGTAAAATGTAAAATGTTTTTTTTTTCGTTTCATTAAAACTTTTTGCTTGCCCTATTACATTTCTTTTTTATTTAAACCATACTGGGTTCCATAGAGAAAAAATATGTATCATTAAAATTGTTATTTGAAAAAAGAACATCAGTTTGACAAAGGTGGAAACAATCTAAGTGGCTAGCACTGTTTTCAAGGAACCCAATAATAATCATAATAAGGACTTATTTTTTCATTTGTTTTGACTTTAAATATATATTTTCGAGCAACAGAAGTTCGAACTGAAATTCGTTGACGGCGATTGAACTGAAGTTTAATTAAATTATCAATTTTCAGCCGTCATGTTCGCTCTCACGTATATTTCTCCTGGTTTCAATGCTGTCAAAATTTCATACTTGTTTACGTCAATGAAATATTCTGTCGGAACGAGCGCATTAAGCGACCGAATCCATTAGCGATTCCGGATAAAGCTATTAAAAACGACGCAGGAGCAGTAACGATATCCATCATGGAACTCGACAACATTTCACAAGATTTAATTTAAATAATTATCTCTCTGATCTTTTTACGTTACTAGTTCATATATAACCACAGAGGGGCTCGAAGCGTACATAAACAGTAGCGGCGGTAGGGTACGGCGAGATGGGGCGGCGGTAGGGTACGGCGAGATGGGGCGACGGTCCAGGGCGCCGGGCTTAAGGTGGCAGCACGGGCGCCAGAGTCGGATATAAAAAGGAGCCTGCCGCAAAAATCTCGCCCAAGGCGCCACAAATACTAAAATCGGCCTTGTACTTAAATTAGACTAGGAAATAGACTGGCTCAAAGTTCGTTTATTTCACATATATCTTTGATTTTCATTGCAGAAATGTGCAGATGTTTTCTTTCAACGTAAGAAATTTGGATAAATGTGATATGAAAATTGAAAATCCAAAATTACATTGGCGAGTATCGAACCCGGACCTGTAGATTTTGTCCGACACGATGAAGCGCCTTACAACTGGGGCATCGACGCTCTTTTATTAGAATATGTAAATAAAGAAAATATCAAAAGTAATAGGTAATATAACGCTATATTATACGAAATTATTGCAATTAACTGCGTTGAAAACTAAAAACGTTTATAATTATCCGCATCACTTCAAGAACCATTTTTCGTGATTGCATCCGTCACGAATGAAATAAAAAATGAACAAAACAATTTAAATGCAAACATTGAGTGACAGTGTCCGTAGGGGACGTCGTACTCGCGAAACTAGTCTAGATTGACGATCGGCGATACAGTGAAGAAGTGGGGACATCCTTTACCTCGGTGAAAATTATTTTATTTTATAAGGGACTATGTAAGAAGTCTTGCCACGACGGGTCAGAAAGATATATCGGGTAACATTGACATGATAATATTGTCCTTACTTTGAATGTTGGAAAAAATTAAATCACAATAAACATTTTATTTTAAAACATTTTTTTTATAATATTTGTAACAAGTCTACTGACAGTGAAAAACCGCAGATGGGAAATGAAATACCATTTGATAAAAACGGCCTCTGTCGATGACGTTTCGTAATAATTCTCATTCTGTGAGTCGTCACTGCGAATTGGCGGTAAATTGATTTCATAGGTCGTTTTGTTAAAACAAAACTGCTCTGTATAGGGGACGACGGTATCGCCGATTGAAATTCGTCGAATATTTTGCATAAACATGTCCTCTCTGGTAAAGACATATGTCGATCACTTTTAGGTCATGTCATCGGAAGTGGGGCGCGCGTAATTGAAAAAGCAAGGACTGCAGTGTACACTACGACCTACATTCACGTGAGAACACTAATTTTATCACTCTACGCCCTGTTATTAGATTTGAGATGCACTTCCCATTTGAAGGATGTTACATAGGTATCTATTAGTATAGAGCCCTAGTGGGTATGCCTTCTGCATCAACTCCAAGCTCAATGAAGAAAAACCTAAGTCAATGTTTATTTAACTAAATTTATCTAGATGGTACGTCGACTAATTATAATTAAATTTACTTTCCTTTCGTTCATGGAAATTAATGTTGGACTTAAATTGTTTTTTCTTTATTTATATTCTTTTTGACCTTTAAGCGCACTTAATGAACTACTTTACTACGTGACTAGTTAACTCAAGTTCATGTGGACAACGTGAATAAATGAATTACGGAGTGCGAGACAAACACAAACTGATGACAAGAATCAATTACGATTTGATCCACTTTAAGGTAAGTGAAATTAATCAGATAATAAAACGCATGAATGATTCACACAATTTTGTATTCAGTATACCGGTACAAGTACTTTCTGCTTCATTCTTACTTCAAAACACAGCTAGCGTCAAAGCTAAGTTGGACTATCCGGATAAAAAAATAAAATTGTACATCATTTGCTAAGATTGTCTCCTCATTAATATAGGAGAGACCAACTATCGCCCGCGACTCCGTCCACGCGTAATTAAATAAATTTAATAAGCCTATATGTTTGTATATAGATTTCTATCCGTGTGAAACAATCAAATCCTGTCTTTATAATACATATAAAACAAAGATAATAATATACCTATATATGTTTGCAAATAATAAAAAAAGTCCCTCTAATTATAATTAACTCATGATATGAACGGTGATATCAAAGTCCTCACAACATAAGCAACAAAAGAAACTAGAGACTACAAAGCACAAATTTAATTAGCCAACCAATCGGAGATATGCTCGCCGTAGTGAATTAACAGACTATACAATTTGAAGTGTATCTGAATACGATTCTGTATATATTGATGCAATGCTCGTATTTCAGGTAACACTCAATCGTGTTCGCAATGTAAAGGCATTTGGAATAGTCAAAACAACGTATTGATTTCAATTGCGGAAAGGATAGGAAGGGGAAATGGAGCTGGCGGGCGATGGGTATATATAGCAAAGGGAAATGTCATTTTCTTGTACATTATATACAACGAATATATAAACTAGGAAGAAAGTGCAGGCGGTCACACCGTTATCACATCAGAGTTTCTAGTAGTCACTTATTCGAGCTACTAAATAAATACAGGTAAATGTTTCTGCGAAAGCACGAGCTATATTAAATCCCAGGATTCACCGTAGTTCTCCCAGTGGGGAAAATGAAGTAGTTCCTAGAAATTTAATCATGACCAAACCCTGAGATTCGTGTTTCATTGCATGAGAAAGCTTATTGAAAGTTCTACCTGTTCGTATAATGAAATACTTGAATAAGAAGCCGTAGCCTCGTCGCATGTGGACGAAATTAAATTAACAATACCATACGTTTCCATTGTCGTTATATCTAACTACATGTGCTAAAACTTATTTTGCTATCCCTATTTTCCTCAAAGAAGGACGACAATATGTCTCGCGGTAATAGTGCTATTGTAGTTTTTTAATTTAAAATTTCCTTAAAGATAAATGTAACGTTTACTATATAAATTTAAAAACTAACTAACTTAAAATATTTCACACATAGCGAGGTAAAAAAACATTACAAGTATGTCATTTTATTTCAAGATGTTTTGGTAATAGGTTCATCAAAGTACTCATTATAAATTGATTCAGTTATACTCTAATTGCTGGGAAACGCCTACCGATTACCATTACAAGGTGGGCGTTGGTTTTCAACATTAAAATAGCTATTCATATATTTTTAACCTTAATTTTCAATTTTTATAATTTTTTTGTTAATCTTTATATTTACACATAGGAAGTAACTCATAGTTCTTGCTTTATTGGTATCTCGACATGAGTTACCGTCAAATAATACTAACAATGAAATGTATAGATGATTTCTACATTACAACAATCTTTGTTGCTTTTCGAAAAAAAAAATGATATCAGAACTAAGCACTTTTCGTTTTCATTTTTTTTATTTTTTCATAAAGTCAGCACATTGTCAACGGCTATCACTCGGCTATTATTCATAGACGATTGACGAGATTGTTAAATTAGACCCTGCGAACGAGGGGAAGCGTCATGCAACTAAGAATACAGCCGAATTTTTAACAGTGGTAGAGCCCGCTTCAACATCTTCGCACGAATTGGCCCGGCTCGCCCGGTGAAATACCACGACCACAAAGAAGACAGGCGTGAAGTGGAAGCAATTCCGCGTTTCGTCTGATGAGTGTGCCGGAGGCCTAATTTTGTCCTCTTTCCTTTCCTACCCTTTTTCTCTAAATAGGAAAGGATGGTAAGTGGAAGTGGACATTTCGAATGAAAGGATGCATGGAAAGGGAAAATGTTTTCTTTCTGTGCATCCTCTCCTCCGTCGATTAAAGGTAGGCAACGCATATGCAATTGCGTATGTCTATGGGCAACGGTCACTTCGCTATTTCAGCGATTTCAGGTGGCCGCTCGCTCGTTTGCCACCTTGTGAAATAAAAAAAAAAGAATGGCACTCGCCTCGAGGTAGGACCCGACGGGTCCGAACCAGTTGGTACCGTCGAATTATGATTAATTAATTAATTTGTTATAACATCTCTTGAAAGTTTAAACAATTTAGCCTACAACTCAAAATGAATTCATTTTAATGTCAGAGGTCAACTTGATCTTGCTTTATTAATAAATAACGATAAGTTCACACAGCAACAATATTATCATTTAAATTATTCAATATATTGCATAATACCAGTAAGTATTGAACCTCGCGCATTTTAACTTTCCATTGAGTTAAAGTTGTTGATGAATGAAAAGTAAAATGTAAGAGTGGGCAAACAAGAATGAAGTAATTAGTGACGCCAATGGCCATCTGACCACCAGAGCAACTGCATATGCATTGCTGGACTAGTCTACTTGTCTGCTTATTTGTGTGTGTAAATTTTTTAGTCAGTATACATTTATAAAACTGAACTATCAACATGATAGGTATAATTTTAATTGTCATCTTTATGACATCCTCCAAGAAAAATGGATAAATATATTTTGTTCGACTATGGCTCTTTGCTTAGTCCGTTTCTCTAAAAGTGAACGATTTACACATTATTATTATTTCAGCTCACTGAATGTCCTCACTGAGGGGCTCGGAGCCTACCCTAAGTTAGGGTTGATACACATATTTTCAGTTTTAATTTTATACTTACCAATACATTGCTTAATTGAACTGTTAAAAAAGTGTTACTTCAAAAAGAAGCACACAACTAGTATACTTAATACATAATACCAATTAAATAAGCAGCTAGTAAAGTTACATGATTCATTAGAATATAGTATTTTATCATTACAGTATCATTATGTATTATCTAACATAAGTAGTTATTATATAATTGAAAAGTAAATTTCTATTTACTTTAAAACAGAAATAAGCAAATACAATATGCTTTGAGTATAAAAAAAAACTAAACAACAATATGCTGTTGTACTAAAGAACCACAACATTTGGCGGAATTGATTTAAAGTTATATTTGACAGACAGGAACACTTCTTAGGTTATGTGTTCTAAAAATAAAAAAAATATAAGTACACAGTTTTTAAAAAAACTACAAAAAAATCTGAAACAATTGCTGCATACTTATTATACAATGAGTCTTCATTTGTAAAGCCCATTATAACAATATTACTAACCCTGTCATTCACTTTGGAAAGACAGGAGTTTTTTATACAAGTCTTAGAGTGGTGTAATTCTGGATATGGAATTCAGTTCTGTGTTGTAGAAATAACTGTTTATTTAAGGTACAGAAAAGTAGACTCAGTCAGACTATTGTCCTGTATTCTTATAACAGTGAATGTGCATCACTGTGATTCATAAAAAAACTATCAAACAACAATTTTTTTTTAAAAAGATGGCATTAC
This sequence comes from Papilio xuthus, assembly GCF_000836235.2. Lineage (NCBI taxonomy): Eukaryota > Metazoa > Arthropoda > Insecta > Lepidoptera > Papilionidae > Papilio > Papilio xuthus. The sequence goes on from NW_013530472.1 coordinate 593,673, forward strand.
AAAACTCAAAGATACCAGAAAAGCAATATTGTATGTACATCAACAAAACAGCTACATCTCAATGTAGTTCTTAAAAGATGTACAAATAGGTGAATTTATTTTCACCCGGAATCCTAGGTAGCTTTAGGTGCTAAACTTGCATATATTTATTGCTTATTCAACAGGCACAATTCTTTGTTTAAGTCCTTGCTGGCCGTAAGCACTTTTATCAGATAAAAAAGTTCCCCGCTTAATAAAGTTTAAAACTATGTTGTTGTTACGTCTTTATTGAATCATTATAGAGAATTGTGCTTATATAATTAATATCATTAATCTATTTCAGATTTATAAACTTGTTTAATAAACATAATGTTTATGAAAACAAATCCAAGAAATTATTAATGATGACATTTTGCCATTTCAAAGATGCTGAGGTTTATCCATATGCGTGGTATTTTTTAGAGTAGTAAGTTAGGTTTGAAATCTCGAAAGCGTAACTGTTACGTCTGTTCAAAACAAGGTTGCGTTTTGAAGATAACATTGAGATGCAGAGTTCAATTAATAATAAAGACGCAAGAGATAAAGGAGTCGAGAGTTGGTAAATAGGTTGGCGCGTAATTTACGTTACGTAGTGACAACTGCACTCAGGCACAGGCAAACAAGTCGCTACTTCCGTATTAGGACCCAAAGGTGACTCATGCTATGCCGCTTAAATCATACTACTATGAGCTGTGAACACGGGAATGATAAATATCTTACATGTTTAATAACTTTTATACAGTTACAAATTTTATAAAACTGTTATTTATAACTTAAATATGTTATTATAATCTTACCTGGGTATCTGTCGACAAATTCTCGGCACTGGCACTCACAGACATTCTACACAGTTAATTTTATAACGTCACAAACAAACAAAAAATTAAAGTGTGTACTTTAGTTTATTCTCATAATTTTGTTTACGTAGAGTGCGTTGGGCGCAGGGCGTTTACGAACGGTTAAGTTTACAGTTGACACCAGTTGACACCTGCACACAGTTGTATTTTACTTTCAGTGTTGCAAGTAATCAAATTAGTTGCCACATAATTAATCAAAAATCTACTATTGTACAATTTTGCAATTTTCCTGAGCCACACTTTAAATTAATTTTTATTTTCTGTCTGTAAGATTTCAGTTGTTTTAGTAACCTGTGGTTTAACTTAATTACGGAAAAAGAAGAGCATAATATGTAAAACATGGGACTTTTTAGGTGGATATAATACTATTATTGTACAGCTAAACTAATTCTTTGACCGAGGTAGCTGCCAGCTCTTCGGTCCCCTGTGATGTCGATTATTTTTTTGGAAATGTCCTTAAAAAGTCTTAAAGCGCTAGGACCCCACGGACCAATGGTCTCGACGCCGAATGGGACAAAATGATATTCGGAGCCTAGACACCTGTATTTGCATGCTTTTGCATTTTCAGCCGCTTCACAAGCCGCACCTGCTCTGTTGTTGGTTCCATGTAGATGGGAAGGGGCCAGCGTGTCTGAACAGGTTGCATCCCATACCAGCACCCGACCCATCTTCCATGGAATCAAAATCATACCGTCAGGTCTCTTGCTACACCAGTCGGCTCTACTAGACTGGCACTTTCCCTAGAGGGGGAACGCTGCCAGTATCTTCGGGACCTTGCCTAAAGGGGCTCCTTTTAATAACATATTTTATTGAATTATTCGTTTTTTTTAATATTTTATTTTATATCATAGATTTAAGACTTTATGTAATTTAAAAAAATGTATACTATTATTTGATATTTAAAAAGATGATCTAGTTTTAAGGTTTCGTAACTTATCAATATCTTCATTAATAAAAATTACTTCCTTGATACTTGGAAATATTTTGTAGTTTTTATTCACAATGGTTCAATCTTAAGAATTGTAATTGTATTGTCGTTTACCGAAAATTATTGAAATACGTTTACTTAACATCTCCTTCCATCCTTCTTGCTGTGACTAAATATTAGGTAATAAGAATATGGCAATACCAAATACCACAAAAAGTTTTCCCTCTGTTTTTTCCCAAGAAATTCCGATTTTCAAGTGACACCGACAATTAGAAAAGTAACATTTTAACGCATGTAACTTAAAATAATGTCATCAAAATGATAATATTTCGCTATTTTGGGAAGAAAGTTGGTGAATTGAGGATTAAATATTTGAATTTACCAGAATAATACATAAAAACAATGTAGGAACAGGTATTTAGTAATCGTAAATAAAAATTATAGAAAACGTAACCTACAATTCTTTATTTTTTTAATTTTAAAGGTCTATTAGAGGAATCCAAAAGGTGATCTTCAATAACCTCCAGCACAAGTCGCGTCGAAGTATTTTTTCAAAACACAGGCCTTGGACGATAGATATAGATATAGACGAGAAAACGAGCCAAATAAATTCGGGAAGAAGGTTTTTTAGAACCTGTCAGAGAATGGACCTTTTTCAAGTAATTTCACTACATACATTTAGTGTATGATCTAAATAGACCAAAGATAATTTTAACATTTATTGTTTTGATACATAATAAATGTTGTCCAATTCCGGGGCAACTATGTTGAAGTAATGGTGGGAAAACAAAAGCAAGCAGAGAATCATAAGCCAACTCATACAGGAGCGTAATTGGGTCTTTGTTGAAGGATTAAACATATGTTTATAAACTGTAAGTTACTAATGTCCAATGCCACTATAATATTGTTATACTAAAGTGCCCGACTGGGATAAGTAGGCGACAAAATGTATTAGTATTTTTGCTAAAAAGATGATAAATATTATAATACACGTACATAGTTTTTATTGAAATTATTGTGTTAATAGTCAAATTTTTTTACATGCTTGTTTCTCAAATTGGTGAAAGTGAGCTTTTCATATTCGTTTGGCAAAGATAATGATACAATCTGAAGCACCACTCCTGGTCACCGCTGGGGTGATGCTGGTCGATCCTGAGATATTGAAAGCTATTGACATTGAATGGAGATATACTTTATGTGGGGATAAAGTTAGTATGATTAAATTTTTCTGTATATTACATTTGAACCTGGATAAGAGTGCAAGGGACTGAAATGTTTCATGCTTGTCAAGGTTGTCCATTAGGACCATCTGGTCCTGATGGACAACAGAACATAGATTGTTTGTTAATTTTTTTAATACTCTTTCAGATCACATTTCATCTAAAACTGGTAACATTTGAATTGGATGTTATGGAATCTATGGGTATTAAAGAAGAAAATCTCACCAATATGTTTGTAACTAGTTTAAGTTTAGTTAAAAATAAATAGTTATACAATGAGATGTTTTATTTTATATAACTTTACCATTACTTTCCGAGATCAAAATCCCCATATAATTTATTTTCTCAAAGATAATTACAAGGATGACAATATGTTTTATACAGAGATTTATGTGTCAGAAACCCATGGTAGATCTTGAATCTTGTCTAGTAACCTTAATAAGGTCATTAAATTAACGAATATGACCTTTTAAAAGCTTTTTCTCAGAAATAAAATCAAAATTATTAAGAATATACCATCACAAAATCGTGAATATTTCATAAACGGGAAAAATAAAAGTATACGATTATTTTAATATTTTATATTGATACATCTTATAATATAAGATAATACTGTAATAGGTATAATATTGTAGATTAATCAAATATTAGTTTCATGGGTGAGTTTACATTACTGTGGGTTTGGATTGCAGCTACATTTCCTTTCGTCGTTTCCTTCAGTTTTCTTCTCCAGTTCAAACATTTTCGCTATCGTTGGATCACCCCCTTTGATTACGGTTTTAAGTAGATTAGCTATTAATTTCTTGTTCATAGGTTCAGATTGACTTATTTCCCTTGATGGCTGCTCCACAATTCCTTCAGTATTACTTTGTATATTTTGCTCTGGTGCTGGCATTTTAATTTTTGTTTTAAATTGATGAATGAATCACAATCACAAAGAAACGAGTTATTAATCAAAATCAAAACCCCAAGGACTTGACAGTTGACAACAAATGACAAAAAGCTTTTTTTAATACATACATTTTACTTTGAAAAAACTGTCCTAAAAGATGTCCGATAGTTACTTAGTTTGAGTCGCAATTGAATCGACAAGCACGCCTCCAACTCCCCGGCAGAGATTAACAAGAACAGCAGAGACGAACACATTAAGAGATTAGCTCGCTGTACGCAGCTTATGTCATTTTCACGCGAGGATAGAACAGTAGGACAGTGCATCAATGCAGTACTGCTATTATTTGAACGCACACTTGCTATTCTATGTCCTTTATCAGGATTGTTTAAGCTATATTAGTAGGTACTGCACTGTCCTACTGTGTTGCCGTGTTACTCTGCCCTTGTGTAAAACTGGTATTAACAATTCTACCCAAATACTCACTACCTCACCACATCACTACACTATATCTGTATATCAGCTCTAAGTAAGCATAAAATGACTGAGTACTGCATAACTAATATTTCATGTAGCGTCCAAGGGACTGAAACATTTTACCTCGCTTACAGAGGTTTCTAAGTCAAGTTTCTCAATTATCAAGGTTGTCCAATAGAACCAGACAATGACTCTTGCTTGTAGACGTTTTTCGATTATCCTAGTCTGACTTGATTACATGACATCTTAGTGATATGGTTTTACTAGTTATGCATAATTTTTAATGATTTTTCTTACATAATAGTTACATATTGGTGCTGGACTTCACACAAAGAAACATTTATAACAATACTAAGTGTCGCTAGCAACTCTGTCTGCACCAAATTGAAAAAAAACTTAATTAGTAGCCAATGCATTCTTCCAGATTATGTTCTATATGAATGCCACATTTTACCAAGATCTGTTCAGCCTTATAGACATTCGCATTTAGACATTTGCATTTATAATATTAGTAAGAAGTAAGATAAATTAATGAGGTTTTTGATAAGAGATTTAAAATAAGACTACATTTTATTTTAATTACATAAATGTACAATAACTGTTTTCTGCGACAGGTTTTGTTCAGTATCTCTTTCAAGTATCAGAATAATTCTCATACTAAAAGCTGCGAAAGAAACTATGGACTTTAAAAGCATGGCATTGTATATTGAAAGCAAAGATAAAGACACTGCAGTTGCTGATGCTACAAAGGTTATTTTTCAGTGGACTGTTATATTTCCACTGGTGTAATACTGAATGCAAATAATTTATACAATTATTTCTGTTTCTGGAAATTCATGGTATTATGTGTCAATGTAATAAAAATATAATATTAAATGCATGTCTTATCATGGGGTTCTGAGACCGAAATTCCCGTTTACAACTTATTGTTATCTCGGTTTTGTCAAAGATAATGAAAGGGATGATGGTATGTTTTAGACAGAGATTTTGGTCTCAGAAGCTCACAGTTCAATTATTAGTTTCATGGGTGAGTTTACATTACTGTGGATTTGGGTTGCAGCTACATTTCCTCTCGTTGTTTTCTTCACTGTTATTCTCAGGTTCAAATATTTTCGCTACCGTTGGATCACCCCCTTTAATTACGCTTTTTAGGAGAGTAGCTATTAATTTCTTGTTCATTTGTTCAGATTCACTTAATTCCCTTGATAGCTGCCCCTGCTGTTGCTGAGTATTACTTACTGGTGCAGGCATTTTAATTTATGTTTTAAATTGAAGAATGAATCACAATCACGAAGAAAGGAATTATTTGGAATTATTGATCAAAATCAAAACGTCAAGTTGTAGTTTTTTTAATTATTCGCTCCTGAGAGCAGGCAAGGGAACTAACCCATACAGCCTTGTCTTTTTTATTTTGAATATATCGAATTTTAAAATGTTAAGGCCGGAATAAATTCTCATTATTCTTTTTTCCATCTCTTAATATCCATGAAAGCCGAATCCAAGTCTTATTTTCTTTAATTTTTATATTTTCAAAAAACGTAAAGGCTTACATGTATGTAGATTCGTCAAACCAATATTTCCAAAAACATGGATACCATGTTTCATATTTCTTTCATAGTATTATGTACAAAATTGCAAAGTGCTAAATATATCTTAGTATTGCGAGAAAATCAAGGAATACTTAATTCTGAATTAATTGATATATACCAACGACCTTTTCCTGCCTCTCAAATAGCATTCCATTGCATTCTTTATTTATCTTTGTTAACTGTTTTTTATTAATTGAGTATACCTATATTTTACTAATAGTATAAACGCAATGTTTCATGGATGTTAGTGTGTTAAAAGGTGTTTCCAGAACTGCTGCATGGCCTTGCTGAAATTTGGCATATATGTAGAAGCCTGGAAGAACACATATTCTACTAATTAAGTTTTTTTTAATTTTATGCGGACGAAGTCAAGCGACAGCTAGATATGCGTTATTAACTAAATCAATGAGTTTGTAATGATAAATTAAATTAAAAATTAGGTTTTCGCACTTAGATGAGAAGTAAAGACGATATTTATTTTATTAATGTACAGCACACTTAATTGCTACCAGTTTATTAACGCCTTTAAATCGAAACAGTATAAGAAAGTCATAAATAAGTTTTATCCTTATAGTTTTGAACGATAAAAAACAAAGTACCTATACAAATGTTTTCAAACATAATTTGTAGCGACGACATCTTTTGTCGACGTTTCATAACGTGTGCATTTAGAAACTCGTTAAGGTAATTTCAAAACGATATACTAGATGCCGCTACTACGTAAAAAAATATTTTTGTGTATGGGATTTTCAGTTTTCTATGAGTGTGAGTTTTTCTTCTTCCAATAGCGATTTCCTTGATTACTTACTTTTTACTAATTAATATATATGACGTAAACTAAATTTAATACGTACCAATTCTTGAAATGACCATTTCTATAAATTATTTACAATTATGTGTACATACCGACCAGGGATATTAAAGAGGTCATTTAAAACAATTTTATTTAAGGGAACATACCCATACTACGTGACCTAATTTTTAAGTTTTTTCAACCCCTCCTTCTCCTCGGTGACCACTCGTAGTACATGCCAATACCCCCTTTAGTTCTAACGTAGTAATTCATAATTATGATTTTTAATCATTACACAAACATGAAAAATAAATTGGCTCATACTCGTCTTTATTGCATAAGACTGCATGCATACTTAAATTACTAGTGAATTATGTATTATGAAAAATAACAACTAACGACTACGTGACAAAAACCTGAGCCACCCCCCCGCTTCTGTGGCTAACCGTAGTATTTTAAGGACCCCCCCCCTCTAAACGGGTCACGTAGTATGGGTACGTTCCCTAACTGGCCATTTTTGTTTTCTTTTCAATTGTCAATTCTTGTATTGAAGTTCTTTATGCTTAGAATTATAGGTACTTAATGAACTGAATATTTTATAGGTAATGTATCACACGAATCTATATAGTTATATGGTAACTACGCAAAGGGAGTAGATTGCAAAAAGCACCTACATTTAACTACCCGACGCGACGCTGTTGGGGGGGGGTTGTCGAGGTTTTGGGGATGGCGAGGGGGTGAGCGGGGGAGCGAGACTCGTTAACTATGCAAATACCACGCGGCGGACTAGCCAAATTGTATGACGACCATCAACACATGGATAACAGGAATTTAATTTTTAAAATCAATCATATCGAAAATATGTAAAAGCTCCTTAATTAGTTACGCAATATTTGCGTGGAGAAAATAATATAAAACGATCCTGCAATTTCGCAGCCATTGTAAACTTTTATATTTATATTTACCTTTATATTATTATATTATAAAACAATTCCTACAATGAAATCTTACTAATATTATGAATGCGAGTGTTGAAGGTATCTCTGGCACGGCGGAGCGGATCTCGATGAAATCGAGCATACGTATAGAATATAATCTGGAAGAACACATATGCTACTAATTATGTTGTTTTTTTTAATTTTGCGCGGACGGAGTCGCGGGCGAGCGCTAGTACGTTATAAGTATTAACCTTTGTAATCACATGAACATGATGAGTGTCCGTTCCCTTGTAACCTTCTGTTGAAACGTTAAAACTACGACATTGGAAAGTTAATTCTTATTGGTATTTGTCATCTTATTACCAGACTACTACTAGCAAAGGTTGGCGGTTAGTTCTCTATATCTTTGTACCGTAAGTTCAGTTGAATGACGGATAAGACGTTCCAAGGTGTCCTATAACGATAGTTACTTATGGTGACTGAGTTTGAGTCGCAAACGATTCGACAAGCACGCTCCCCACCCCCCGGCATAGATTAGCACGCTGTACGCAGCCTCTGTCATTTTCACGCTAGGGTAGAACAGTAGGACAGTGCATCAATGTAGTACTGCTTTTACTTGAACGCAAACTTGCTGCTCTATGTCCCGTATCAGGGTTGTTTAAACTATAGCATGTAGGTACTGCACTGTCCTACTGCGTCGCCATATTAATCTGCCCTTGTGTAAAACTGGTATCAACAATTCTACCCAAATACTCACTACCTCACCACATCATTACACTATATCTGTATATCAGCTCTTCCAGCTTACGAATATAATTAATTATCCACGTGAACAACAAACCATACAGAATGTTCCATAATTTTTACTAGAAATCATAAAGCTTTAGTCAAAAAAAGCATTAAATTATAAACATCTTGTTACATTCAGAACTGAAAAAATGGTTATTTTATTTTTCATAATATTTATCGATATATCTATCATTTCATATTGAGTGTATCAGTATAAATCTCATATAAATTTATATCAATAAAGCTTTCACTGCATACGGGCCGTATAATACAGATAGTATATCTAACTTGAATATTTATATAAGCACAAAAGATTCCACGAGCACCGCTGCGTACGATTACCGAAATCAAAATCGACAGATATCGATACTGCGTTGTTGTTTTGTTCAAACCATGCAGTACACTATCGCATGTGCTATGGTATTATAAGCCTTATAACACAGCTATTAGGGATGTAATGCAGTAATGCGAATCAGTCGGAACAGAATGACTTGCAGAGGCGCGGTGGTCCACAACAATTGCCGACCACTAGTAACGATTTTAGAGCGCAGATCAATGAAAGATCGGAGGGAGATTTAAACATTTTAAAATTTGCTTTATTAAAATTATTGAATTTTACAATAAATTACAATGTTTTTTTGCTATACGATAACATAAAAATTTCTATAGGTGATCGTCAAAAATTAAGTGATCGTGTACTGTAAACCGCCACAGAAAAAAAATAGTGATATTACAGCGGCGCTACCATCTTGTAGTATTTAGTAAGATAATACTACACTTAAAGTATCCTTAAGTAAGCATAAAATGAGTCTAAGTACGGCGTAACTTATACTACTTGTAGCAGTGTTACGGCCCTTTAAAAGTTTGTATTTTCACACGGCCGAGTGTTCGACATGTCTGAAAGATAGATGGTCTGTGCCGGGTCCGTTGCTGGCGACATGAAAAGGCGGGTATCACCGGCGCGCGGCAACTGAGAATGATATATGGAGAGGCTATGACGCGATGCTTTGATGCCACCTCAATATCTATCTGTTAGTGGCTCGAGTGGACGTGCCGTCACGCAATCAAAAAGTACTAAAGGTGGTATACAGCATATGTGAAAAATAGACATAAAAAAGATTTAATACAGCACTTAAAACAATAATTTATTTCATTTAATGTTTAATTTTAACCATCGCAATAAAATGCACTACACATTTAATCTGAGTGAGGCATCTGGATATTTTTTTGGATTAGGTACTTAACACACATTAGTGACAATAAAAAAAATATAATAAATAAATAAATAATTGCATCCTTATTTTATTAGGGATATCATTTGAAAGCACTACAACAAATGCCGCATCCCATGTTATTCGTATGTCAATGTAACAATCGCAAGCTGTCCGGGGCCATAGGTCGGAATTCCGACGTCGACCAGGGGGGCAACGCCACTCGGAAAACTCGGAACATTTTATAATGAGCGCCAACCCAACCCAATCCAATCCTATGCAATCACATCTCGTATCATTATATCACTGTTGCCAAAATCATAACTTAAACAACTTCTTCATTTTCTATAGAAATGGAAACGAGGGTGCAGTTCGCCTGATGAGGATCAGGCGAACAAAGATTCATCACAATAATTAATAATTTTCAACAGTTTATCCTCTTTCTTACATTACTTTATACCCAAAAACTCTACGTGGATTAGTGAGAATTTAAGTTTCTAATCTTGTGTGTCTAAGAACAAAATCCCAGTTTAAAACAAATTGTTATCTCGGTTTTGTCAAAGAATATGACAGGGATAACTACATATGTTTTATATAGAGATTTTGGTGTCAGAAAATATCGGTAAAAGTGACTCCGATACTTATCAGTGTGTTACTAAAATAAAAGTAAAAATTAAATAATTTACTATGTACAGTGAAGCAAACGAATAACGAAGCCGACGTTGGGATTGAAAGGAAAAAAGAAAGTTTTTATTCATTGCTTAATCAAATGTAACTTGCTTTGGCTGAACTCAAAAGCTCACTTCATAAAAAGCTTGAGCTGATTAGTTATCAATTAGAGGCGTGGACAGCGTGTCGGCTAGCACGCGCGTGACACGTGCCGGAGCGTGTTAGCACGTGTTAGCGCGTGTTAGCGAGCATTGACAATACGAGCCGCGATCGCTTCCTTCCTGCGTAACACGCCTACGTGTTTAAACGTATTATGGCAGCCTGACTAATTTTTGAACATCTATGAATTGTGTTGCGTATTGTTCTCGTATTTTAATTTTGTTTTTGCCTCTTTGAGATGAAAACCTTTAATGCAGATGAAACAACATAAAGTAATAAGAAATTAAATATATTTTGTAACATTTTTGTCAAGTAAAAGGGGAGAGAGCTGATAAGCAGACTTGAAAAAAGTAAATAGACATTTAATGGATGTATGTCAAATAAATTCTACTGTGTTTTCCGACTTGATGCTTGGAAGCAATGTTAAAAGCCCTTATTATTGGATATTTTTGTACACTGCCCGTTTAAAAATACCCAAGGGACTTGTTATAGGGAGTCATGTGACGGACCTTACATACCCTAAGTATTGGATTATTTGGGGTTAGTTTACAAGCTGATAAGTACATTGTAACAGTTCTTTTTTTATTACATTTTGAATTTTAGTTCATCCAATAACGTTTGATTGTAGATGGCTATTATCTAGAATAGTATTTATTTTGTTATGATGCCTTGTATTTCAAAGATTTTTTATCGATTATTTCCATTGACAAAAACCTATACAAAAACATAGTCAATAATATTGTAATTTTGAGCAGTTATTCGACATTATGTAAAAAATGTGAGCAATTAGGTATTAATATTTCAAATAAATTTCTAGATTTTTATTTTCATAAAAGAAGAGAAAGTAGCATAAGGAAATAACAGTTCAACAATTCGGTCCAAGTTCAAAGAATGTTTCACAGAAAATCAGCATAAGGCTCAAAAGGGATTTGGTATTTTTTATTGTCGAGTCTGCCCGCATGTCTGTATTTGCAGTTGCAAATTTTGTTAAGTCGGGGTGCCGCCCTCTGAATTATCTGCTATTGTGTGTCTGTGTGTACGCGTATCTATGTCCACTTTTGACGCAGCAAGCTAGTAACTAAATCTTATCTAGACGTAAGATTTCTTCACGGTAACAATCCCTTATTATTGTGTAAATGATGTCAATGAAAAGACGTCGTGTCGTCATCGTCTTTGTATGTCTAAGTATGTATTAAGCTTTATTCAGCGCCTCCTATAGGGCATAAAGTACACCAATAATCTCGTATTAATTTTGACATAATTAACGATGATGATTCGAAAGCGCTTGTCGTAAATATTCGTGCTAGGTCCACAGGGTCACGTGACCGAGTAAAGATACTAATTTGCCTTATTTTACAGTGGGTTTTACTATTCCTTAATTTTTGTAAGTAAGTATGCTTAAATCTAACTACACGTTGAATATAATAACTGGACTAAAATAAAATTTAACATAGTAGGTATACGTCATATTTAAAAATTATCAGCTATTATTAGAGAATTGCGAAATGCACAATTAAAGGATTGCACGTTTTATTTCGAGAACATAAGTCGTATTTATCTGATAATTGTTCAGTTATTTCGTATGAATTCAGTGAGAGGTGAACACAGTATCAATTGTACAGTTGTGGAATTAAAAGTTGGAAAGTTGGCATGAAAAATGATAATTTTAGCATTTTATACTTTACATTCTGAGATCTATCCCACGTGTGCGATAACACGTCGATTTGTGAATGAATTCATCTGCTTTGCAACTAACTTTTTTTTGACCGAATAGTCACTGTTTGCCTTGTTGGCATTTACAGCTTCACCGGACTTGAAGGGGCCGGACGCAGATAACGCTTAGCCTAAACGTCGAAGTTTTAGTTTGTCTAGACAAATAACAAACTGGCCGCATACACGATTTGTCGGTGACGGACACGGTGTAGCAGGAAACATGGAGTAGTCTTAAGTTGTAGAGCTGCTCTCTCGCCGTTGGTGGCGGTCTGCAAGCTGCCATTCATAGCGTAGCTTCACTGCCGTGCAATTATGTATGTTGCACGCGTCACTTCACTGTATTCACCCTCTCATGTAGCAGGACCTAATAGTCTTGATAATTTTTACGTGACACCGCGAGTACAGTTTCGCAAAAGTTATTTTGACAACTTAGTTTATTACGTTATTTTGTATTGTCGCTTATCAAAACGTTATTTTTTTAGGTATGACAACTCACTTGGCACTCATCCAGGCAACAACACTGAAGGAAGACATTTGCATTTATCTATCTATATATACAGTTAAGTATATATAGATAGATAAATGCAAATCTGTTACGTAGTGATTAGCTATAAAAAAGAGAAAGATCAAAATTTGGTAGTCGTAGTATTTATAAAATGACAGCGAGCGGTGATTACAGAGGCCTAATTCGATAAATAGGGTCCCTTCGGCCCTCCGTCCGCGCGCCACGGCTTCGGTTAACTGAATTTATTACTTGATTGCACCGCTTGTGTGAAAACACCACACGAAAATCACTATTTTCAGTCATATGTATTGTAACATACCGTGTATATGTAACAGTGCAAATAAATAATTATTCAATACCTACTAATGAACACTTTACATTTTTCCTCAGACTCCAGTGTTTCTATTTTTTTTATGTATAATTAAAAGGGTCGTTATGTCCAGTGTTAGCCTGTGGCTAACAGCAAAAGAAAATAAAAAAATTCTATCTTATCCTAACGATACAATTTTGTAATATAAACTCAAATACGTATCTTTATAAATTTCAAACAGTGTTGATTAGAGAGAATCATAAACATTTAGGACTTGGTATTACGCGGTATCCGCTCTACAATTTAGTGAAATGTTCCATTACCTTGAGCTCTGCAAACCACAATGGTCTATGTTGTCACTATTATCCAATATTATTACAGCAAATAAAGCGAACTTGGAATCTTTAGTAGCTGAAAGAAGCTAGTTTATAAATTCAATATCTGCTTTTAAACGCTATAAGTATTATAAATGGAAAATATTAGAGGCGATGTAGATTAGACTCATTAATTGTACATAGTATAAAGTTGATTCTGATTTTTAGGTCGTATTTCAAATAAGTCCAGCTGGAGAATAGTATTGTAAACAAAAGTAACATTACTAAGGTTATGAGAAGAGTGCATAAATAGGATAGTTTTTTTTTGTATCTACTTACACCTCTTTTACAATTAAGACTTAGCTACTTGGAATGTGGATTTTGTGAAAAAATATCGAAATGTTAGGCAAATGCTTTTGTTATATTATGTTAGTTACCAGGATACCAACCCTAAGATAGGTATTTATTTGAACGAGTTTTGTGCGTTTTGTTTGTGGTGCTTTATCACCAATAGACTTTGTCATAGTCGTATGACAGAGTGTTCCCTCCTACACCATACTTTCCCCACCTCTCGTACCACACGTCCCCCTCAGCCCTGTCACCCTGCGGTCAGCGCACGCGCCGCCGCACGCTTCGTTACCAATAAGCATGATTTATGTATATCTCGATCCGATTTAACTACACAAGTTGGAAATGTAAGTGCCTCTTTACTATGTATTAAGTATAATTCATAAACTACATAAAATATAAAAACTATGCATTTTTCTATTGTTTTGGTATATAACATTAATTAATAAGCCAAACTCTCTTCCAATTACTAACATTAAATATGCAATGTGACTTGTACGTGTTATTTAGTCATATGTACTAAAAAACATCAATAGACTCGTTGCAATATAACTATAGCTGTCTTATAGAATTAACATTCCTAAAAAAGTATCATTTGTTTGGATAACTTCATCAGATTAAGTTTTGGGCTACGATGAATATTCAAAAGTACAATAATGAAAAACACTAAATCATATTTAGATTACAGGAGGTCATAAGAGCCCATAACTTAGTCGGACGAAGTTTAAATTGTATTCGGCTGGTGAAAAAAATCGTCTTTTATGAACGTGTTATTTATTATTTGATGCAAAAACGTTAAATATGTAAGTAATACAATGAAGAGGTTTTAATACGATCCGACTCGGACGTGTGTAAACCGGATGTAAGTACCGACAATATATTATGACAGGTATTTCCATATTTCTGAAAAAACAACAAATTTTTGTTACTTTCAACATTTAGGCTAATGGAAAACAAAAAGGTGGATTCTACAGCGCTTAGAAAAACATTAAGCAAATATAATATTTTCAATTTCAAAATATTTTAAATTGGTCGTCTCCTTTAATATGTCAATTTGTATTTCTATACGACTTGACTTCAATAATTGATTTTTTACCCAACTTATGTTAGCGTTAGAGCCTAGTAAGTCTTGAATGGTTAACGCTTAAGTTAGATTAGAGTGAAAATGATAGGGAATCCAAAAATATTGTAATATAATTTTGAATATCTATTGATATACCGAAAATATTGCATATAAAATTTATTTTAATTCTACCACGGTTCATTTGCGCGTACTGTGTTCCGATCAACTGCTGTCGGTACAGTCGCGAACAAATAGTAATAAATATGGTGGTCCATATATCTGTCGGCGGTTGGAGAGCGTTATTTATGACGGCGGCCGTATAAATCGGGCAGTGCAAACAACCGAGCCGAGCGGACTCGCGCGAATTATTTCGGCGGTTGACCACAGCTTCCTGCTTCGTGAGCTGATGAGTCGTTTGTTAACAGTTCATATTATTTACTGAATCAAACTAAATCGCTGTGAGTGACTGTACATGCCTTTATCAATAAAAATAAAGAGATGGCATTAAGTTTTTAAATTCTACTATTGAAAAAGTACATAAATAATTACCTAAAATTTCACATCTAATTAAAATAAAGTGTGATTCAAAAAAAGAAGCTGTTACTTTTAAATGAATTTACTAACTTATATTTACAAAAAAATTAGATTTGAAGAAATATCCAAGATGAGTCAGGTGAGTACTAGACTAGCATTTTACAATGAGTCCGATCTTCATACTGATCTTGGTACTAAAACATTTGTTATTTCAAAAGGTTTTTAAGTACGATAAATTCAAAGATTTCGATGTTAAAGCACACATACCGACTTCGAGATAGGGGCGAGCCGTGAAATAGGAAGGGTATATAAGCGTCGAGTTGGGGAGTTCGTTATTCGTCTTGAAGCCGTAACGAACTGTTTGCAGGCCGCGGGGGCAGGTAATCTAATAGCGGCCGATGCCTTCGCACACCCCTGAAACCACCCTAAAGCCACCCCCTGAGACAAATTCACCGGTAGCGTTTTTCCTGGCTGTTTATGCAATATCAGAAACGGTCGGCACGTGAACTGAATATCTATCCTCCCTCGATACAATTTAATTTTAGATACAAATGGCTGTTGTAGCGTTTGGACATTGTTTTTTTTTATTTCTAGCTACAATTATATTCTTATGTTGAATTGTAACAATATCATTTGTTGAAGAAAGAATACTCTAGGTAAGAACATCTATATATTAAAAATATTTCGTTAGAATTAAATGTGTCTTTGGTCTAATTTACACAGGTAATACTGATATTTTAGAACTAGCTTTTTTGATATGATTACCATATATGTTAGTATATTACATTGCAAAATCTGAAAATAATTAAACAATATTAATAATTGAAAATATTTTTTTTACGTTATCAAAGAGCAGAAAATATTTTACATGGGAAATGATTTTATGACTAAAGATTTACATCAATTACATCCATGTACAAATGCACCCGAAGAAAAGATTGGAATCATGGAATCACAATTAAAATAATACTATGGTTTCTCTCATGTAGAGCGGAATCAATGAACTTGAGATCCAAATGCACATGTATCTAATAGACTCGTGCCACCTTATACTGACATAGAGCAAACATTATTTTATTGCATAATGAAGACATCAACGCATACTAACACATTGAATAGCCGTTACTGCCATAGACATAAGGTAAAGAATTGAGTAACGGAACTGCACTAGCAAATTGTTGTGGTTACCAATTTGCAATAAATTTGCCAATAATTATGCACACTTACTTGCCTTAATCCTATGGCTATAAGGTCGACAATTGAATGAATGATCTTACGAGCAAAGTGAGTTAAGCTGTCCATTGGAAATCATTGATGTGTGTAGGCGTCGCGTGTCAACAAATAGGTCCCACGCGAGTCGCTCACTCATCAGTCATCATTCACTCAACAGTGTACGAACTACCGCCGGTGAATGGGAGCAGGGGAACGGTGTAATTCGCAAATTGCGGCCCGATGCCGAATCTCGCACTAATGAATGCCCGAGGTGCGCCTTTGATCGTATGTACGCAGTCTGTATAGTTGTTACATTGTGATGAATATTTCGAAATCATAATGAGTAATAACAAGGCGTAGTAAACATTTGAAGGATTCTTATCATCTTATGATTCTTTCCTGAATAAAAATAATACGAACGAGTTGTCAAAGATACTTACTACACTTATCACATACTTTCGTTTGGTAAATGAGGGATATAGACTCTAGGAATTCAGGCACACAGGCTAGTAAGTGGTGAAACATATGGAATATAAACCTATATATGTATTTTCGCTGTTTAAGTTACTGATAAAAACAAAAGAACGCTGACGTGCGTTACCGTGTTGGGGTTAGGGAAGAGGGGGGTATGCAGACCCCATAGATGCGGGGCAAAGGGTGCGGGGCGCGGGGGGTCGTAATCGCATCTACGCGGTTGGGTGCGCGCGCGGCGGCCGTGTAATCTCATAGTCGTAATGGTCTTAAGGCGCACAAAGGGCTGATCAAACGCGGCAATTTGACGCGCCAAATGTCGTCCCCGTGTGACACCGCTGTGCGATCTCCTTTTACATGTTAGAAACCGTCGTTAAATGCGGTCACCTTCTGAATAATTTCTGTCCAATATTCTTATTGATACCAAGCGATCAGCCTGACAAGACTGCAATGGGCAGAGGAAAGGGCAAGGAAAAAAAAGAAATTATAATAAATTTTAGTGTCATATATACTTTTTCATATGATAAATGCTATTTTCTTGGTTTGTATGTTTTTGTGAATAGTTCACTTGTAGCGAGATTAGTAATGCGTAGTACTTTGTGTCGTATGCTCTTGAAGGAAAAAGGAAAACGATATAAGTAGCTGAAGGTTAAATTTTGTCACTTAATCCAAAGATCAACAGAAGCACATCAGTACAATCTACTATCAACCACATCAAAATAATATATACTGTGCAAAGACTACGTCTGTTCGTACAAAAAGTTAAATAAAATAATAACGCGCCCCATAGACGATTGTCCCTCGAGCCCGAACCCCCGGGGAGCAGCTAAACGTTGTTAATAGTCACACAACAGCTTTTCATTGTCCACAGACAGCCGCGAATCTCGCATGTGGACATATACAAGCGTTTTAACCTTCTTGTATCCCATACATTGCTTCATTCATTCCATTTCAAAGTCCCTCAATTTATATTAAACCAGTAATGGACATTAATCAAAGTTATGAGGAGTAGTTTTCATTCTCGCAATGACTTTTTGACTGGAGGCATTCTTGTAAGCCCAGTAAATGTGACACTATATTAAATTCCATTTATTTGCACCGAGGTAGTGTAGCTGATATACTCGACAATGGTAAAGTTGACAATAGACCTCAAATAGATTGTGAAATTTATACGAAAATTAATAAAATACAACTACCTATCTTGTAATTCCACGGGCTACGTATTCATTCTTAAAGTGGTTCATTTTAGTTAAAGTTACATGCTATAAGGAATTCTAACGTACAAAATAACGCGAAGAAAAAAATTACTTTACGTTCATAGTATTAGTATCAAAAAGTAAAATGTTCAAAGTAAAATAGAAATCAAAGATGGCTAAAAATAAAAAAGGAAGAATGAAGTTATCGAAGATCCAAATTATTGGTGTTATTTGGCAGGAACCCTTCGTTAATTCGTATTCGCGCGATGTCCGACAAATCAATGACGAACTCTCCCTCTCGGGACCATCACGATACCTAGCACCCTCTTGCGGATAAACTTGTAAGCACACAAATATTGCAAGCAAGCTACTATATTAATTGGATTGAATGCTGTTATGTTACTCGATAAGTTCTTGTTGCTGTAAATATTTGGTATTTTTATTGATATTGCAAAGGGGCAGAGCGCAAAATATTACAAGTTTTTGTTGGGTCGGATAACAATCACAGCTTTTTATTCCAGTTCGCCTTATAATTAGTAAGGCCATCAATACTTTCTAACTAAAAGTCAAATTCGCGAAAAAATCGTCTTATGAGAGTTATAAACTTGTTTATATAATTTTGCTTAAACATATTTAATCTCATCTATCAACATCTGTTTTATTCGCGTTTCTAAATAAAGTACAAATTCAAATATGCAAATCATTTAACTAAATAATGCTTTCGGTAGCCACAATGATAAATATTCTATTTGTATTAATTTTACTGCATTAACTTTGACAATTAATAAACAGGACCTGATAAGCACTCGCACTTATTTGACAAAAATAAAAACGTACAATAATATGTTCCGTATTTACATTGTGATTATTTTTAAATCAGTTTGCATTATGAAATTTCAGATTAATGTCAATATGTTATACGCCTGTGTGATTGTCATCTTTACCTCGTAGGCAGAATTTATATTGTGAAACGGAGAACTCTTTGCTTAGTCCGTTTCTCTGTAGTCAAAGTCAATTAGCAAATGTAACTTTCTTTTCATAACTAAATTAAATTCATTCGTTACCTGTGATTACAATCTCCCGATCTAATATTCATGTTCATTTATATTTCTTGTTTAGAATTTATTTTATCTTTCTGTATCACAGATATTGTGGGGATTTGAAATAGGGTGGACACGTTACAGATATTGTAGGTGATGTTCATATATATTTGTTCCGCGATTTGACTTTGAATAAACACAATTTGTGATTTAATTTGTTGATTTATATCAACTTGTGTTGGTTTGTTACCACCTGTCTTGATTTTTAGCATTCAAATGTGGTCAAAAACAAAATTTTATCTATTATTAGCTGCCGACAGCGACTCCGTCGACGCGAATTAAAAATAAATAGTTGATGATTTATTTAGTTAGCCTATGTGCTCGAGACTGTTATGCATCTGTGCCAAATTAAAAACTAGATAGTAGCGGATTCTCATACCTGACTGAATTTACATAGTCATAGGTCAAGCCGTTTGCGGATAAGTAAGGTAACTAACATTACGACACGGGAATTTTGTAAACAAGGTTTGGTAAAGATGATCGTTCATCTAATTGTATTTAACTACAGAGTTTTTTCTTTTATTCCATAAAAAGTTTTTTTTCCGGTAATTTAACTAGTAAATATTTATTATGCTGTTTTGTTTTTAGAAAAAACTTCTTATACAATATTTTCTGATTGATGAAATTATACAGTGAAAGCGACCAGAAGAATAAAATTAGAAAAAATTAAACACCATAAGTAAAAAACAAAGCATATTAATTATAAGGGAGGAAAAGATGATTCAACTGGAAAATATAATCGTAGATCTGAGGAAAGTCGACGGGTAGGAGACTCGCCAATTAGAATTGCAAATTCGGGATTGCGAAAAAATCGATCCTTCCGGCCAATCCGCTGCCGACTGGATGTGCTGAAAAGCCCTTTGAAATGAAAATTAAAAAGTCAAAGCCGACCTGTCTCCCGGATATAGGACCCTACCCGTAGGAATCTAAATTGCGGAAAGTGGCGACATCTCGCGGAGAAAACATAATTATTAAATTATTTTATTTGAGTGATTATCAGGTTCTAGTCATTCTTCTTTTAAGAAAGTTTTTCCTATGGCTTATTTATGTGAAGAGCAAAAGTTCAAAGTTTTTAAATAAATATAACTTTATGTAACTTGCGTTTTAATTTAGAAAATTTACAAAAACCATTGAAATAAGTTCAGAATACATTGCGGTTAGTTCCAACATCGGGTGGCAGTGCAATCGTACCGGACACGGATACGTAAGCAAAATTATCCCCTCCCTCCCCTCTCTGCCAGAATGGAGAGCGGTGTTGGGGGAGGAGGTGGTTGTGGGGTATGTCCTCGCCGTAATTGCACCTAGCGACTGAACATTTTACGAATGAATTGCCATCTTGCAATAGATTTATCTGCAGCGTGATTGCGACTCGAAGCAGTCAATCGAGGAATGTAGGCGCTAAATTCAGTTAGTTACTGATGTAAGTCTTAGGTTTTTCTTTGAAGTTTAGAGTTTTAGAATCCAGTCAAACTAGCTAAATGCAATAGAAAACATAAATTATATAATAGTTATATTTAATATGATTTTTTTAATAATAATAATAAGTTTTATAGATGTTTTCGCAGAGGAATTTATGAATTTCCTTGAGATCCATGAGATGAGGCATGGCTTATCTAAGCCATAAGGGGAGGGTTAACAGTTGTTTTCGTACCTTTAATAATCAGTTTTTATCTCTGGAATATTCAATAATCTATTAAATTTATGTCATTATTTCTTTTAAAAAAATCTTAAAAAAGAAAATTGCAATCTTAATACGATATCTGTGGGTGTAATTCTCTATCCTTTGAAAGGTTGCAAATTACGTACCTCAGGTTCATTGGAGGGTCATCGACATGAGCGACAAGCGCGCTGATTGCCGCCGCGCAATCCCAAATCCCCGGTCATTACCTACTTCAAACTGTCTAATGCGCAACTGTTGAACACTTTTGCAACTGCAAGTTCTTGCCTAAAGCTATTCAAGTAGGTATTTACTTTTAAATTATCACATAATTTATTAGATTAAATTATTAGTACTTAATTCGAAAGATTTTATTACATTAAAGAATGCTGTTAGTTGGTATTTTTGTGTGTAAGTACTTATAACTGTTATTTACTGTTTTCTTAACTAAATAAGATAAATAGAAGTACTAAACAAGCTTACCAGCATATCTGTAATTGGTAATTATGAATATTAACATACTCAAATACATCTTGCAGCCCAACAAACATATGTACACTTAATTAAGTACATAAAATCTTTTATTATTAATCGATTATCAAGAAATGTACTAACAAATGATTGATATCTTAACAAGAGGGCAACGCGCTGTTGAACTTGAGGGCAACAATTTATCAATAATTATCTAGTTTGTAAACAAGAACATTTAAAGGATAGGACAGGTCCTTTATACGGGCTTGTTTACTTCCACAGTATCAATTTAGCGATACGTAACAATGTATTTTCAATTTCTGATCTGTTCTAAATGATATTATTAAAATGTATGCACTTTAATATCTACAAGAGTTTCAAACTAAGAAAACTAATAAGATATTGTATAGTAACTTGACAAAGAACATGACATTAGTTACACCCAAGTAGAAGACTTTAGTTCCACTTTTGCCCACCGGGTCAGATAACTTAGTCGCACTATTTACATCCATGTAAGTAATATAAATAGATCATAGCAAGTTCATCAAACCTAATAGATTATTGTTCATCTTCTGGAACGTTCCATGATACTCTGTGAGTGGAACGAAGCTGGATCAATCCAGTTATTGCAACAGATTTATGAGTAGGTTGTTTCTGCTCTTCCAGTGGTTAAGTCTAGTCCAATCAACTGGAATATATGTGATTTATTTCTTAGTAACATTTATGAATATAATAGACAGCTTCACTGTAATCCTCATGTTTTAACTGTGGTTTTAAATTAGTGTATTTTTAAACTATGATACAGACAACTATTTCTTTATGAATCCTGAAAATAATACGTATGATATGGCATAAGTTTAAAAAACGTTGAAGCTTTATAAGTTCTCTATGAACGGTGGGCCCAACTAAAAAAATTAAACAGCATCAATTGAAACTGGATACGTAACGATAAAAAAAAATTGCCGGGTCGCTTAACATTTAAACACACGTAGTAATAATACTTCAGGGGGACCTTACAGTTACACCTTTACATAGATTTCCGGCCCCGCCCACTGGTGCATCAACCAATGGGTGTACGCGAAGTTCGTGGGGTCCAACTTAACGCCGCCTTGATAACTTTGAAGTTTAGTTTATACGTAACAACCGCGCGGTGTGGCCGCGTGGATAGTGCCCTGTCTTTACACTGTTTTAATAAAAATTCGCTTTCATAATCCTAACTGAAACTCTTGTGATGTTTTGACTTGATGATTGGAACGGAACGCGAGTGTTCGATATAGTTTTTTTAGTGATATCAAAAATTCTTCAAAGTGTTGGCCGTAAAAGAGGAAATGAAGGTGAGTTGTGTGAAATAATATAATTATTAAATAGTCTGTGGTACAAGCAGAAAAACGTTAGTTAGTACATGTAGGTGATTTTGGAGCTCTCTCGAAAATCTTACAGCTCTACCTTCTTCCTCCTATAAGAATCCATTTATTTGGTAGAATGTAATAAGCGCAGTTTTACATAAAATAATTATTAAATGAAATAGTTAACTTAGATGTTAACTTAAGACTGTATGTTTAATCTTTATCCAAAACTTATCTAAATCGTTTTATCCATACTTAAAAAGAAATGTAACTCATATGTGTCCGTTTATGAAAGGAAGAAAAATATGTAAGAAAAACCATTACAGAAAGCATTTATCTAAGTTATGAATCTCAAAATAATGATTTTTGTTTGTCTATATGCTAGTGTGTTTCGGTACTGGAAACCCACGGTAAGACCACTTTATTTCAAGTTCAATGTTAACACAAAGGTCAGTGGTAAACAAGAGATATGCATAATCTATTGCAGACGTAATTTATTATTAACAAGGAAAGTATTGATTATAAACAATAAATAAGTTGCATACTGCACTTAATAAAGTAGCAGTTATTGCTATTTTCACTAACCATCACTTAAGTGTAGGAGGCCCATAAGCAGCATTTAAGTGGCTCCTTGTAAGAAATTAGTTTCCAACAACGCTTAGATCTCACTTAAGCTCATATTTTTTCTTTACATTTACGGAGACTCTTAACCTAAGAATACTTTAAACTGGCAGTTAATTAACAACTATGTCAATAGTTATTAAATAAACTTTACAATACTACGGAAAGAAAAGGTTGAAATATATCTGAAACTGTAAAGAAAACATACAAATGATCTTGTAAAAAATCGATAAAAGATTAATCGGCCTAGGCCTAGTTAGAATAATAATAAAAGTTCAAACTTATCAATTTTGTAAATACAACTTAATGGATGTATTACAAATTATGTTCGAGCGCAATTGTACTTATTAGTGTTTCAGTGGTTTTCAAGAACAGCAAGAATCGCAAAAAAACAAACGATTTGGCAGCGAAAACTTACTCATGAAATATACATAATAAGTTTTTATCTTATTTAATAAGGTGACCGTAGTAGAAGTTCTTAATTTTACTACAGAGATGAAGTAAAAAAAAATACGGACGAATTGATGTGAACCTCCTTCTTTTTGAAGTCGACTACAAAAGTAACATAAATTAATTACTGTCTATATTGTGCTAATCATATTTCATCAAAATTGCAACATTTGTTTGTCATTCTCAAATTATATTTAACGAAAACAGAGCAACAGTTGCAAAAATATCTGCATTCAATGAGGAAAAAGTGTAACGCGTGAAGTTCATATAGGTTTTTAAAGCAATAAACATACTAAAAAATTAATAAAGCTGTTCTGTGAAAATTATTTAAACTTTTTCAACATCATTTCTTTTCCTGTAAACTGTAATGTATGCAGTATGAAGTTGTTCACAAATGGTAAATCATCAAATACATTCAATCTAGACTAATACTAGCTGTCGCCCGCGACTCCCGTCAGCGCTCGAATCAAAAATATAATAGTAGCCGATTCTCAGACTCTACCGATTATTCATACAAAATTTCATGGTAAACATTTAAGTCGTTTGAGAGAACTAACATTGTGATACGAGAATTTTACATATGATTTGCATTTGAAAAAAAAATCACAGTTGGAAAGCTAAAGTATCCCCGATGAGATATAATTATTACTAGATATTTTAGTTCTGCACTAACGAAGTCACGGGCAAGATGTTACTAGCGTATTTTTTTATAAGAGTAGGGGCTAACGAGTAGCGGGAACACCTAAGTGTTCATCGATGCTCATGGACATCTGCAAGACCAAAGGAACCGCATATGCGTATAAAATACTTAATATTACTAATTACATTTTTAGTGTGCAGTTATCCCGGGAGTAGAGTCGAGTATCGTAGGCGTATTTCAAATGGTCGCTTAAACCG
The DNA here is from genome assembly GCF_000836235.2 of Papilio xuthus. Classification (NCBI taxonomy): domain Eukaryota; kingdom Metazoa; phylum Arthropoda; class Insecta; order Lepidoptera; family Papilionidae; genus Papilio; species Papilio xuthus. The sequence goes on from NW_013530472.1 coordinate 618,418, forward strand.
TTTAACTCGTAATTTTATTAGAATGGGTGTCTATCAACATTAATTGGTTTTATTCAAGTAATTATGCGGTTTATTTCAACGTAAATAATTTAATCGCAATATTAATTCATAAAATTAATAAGAAAATTGAATATATTAAATATTTTCAATCGAAGAGCTGACAAGACTATGTAAGAACTAAACGCATGCATATTTCTAGGTTTCATACAATTCCGATAACACTTATATACAAAGTTGATTTACTAAATTAACAAGTGGCATTAGTTCTTTAATTGATGGTAAATGTAGCCACTAAATTTAGTTCAGCTATGTTTCAGAAAACAATTTGTCATTTACATTAGGTTTTTATGTTAATTATGTCCATGTATAAAATGGTTGTCCTTATGAAGAATTAAATCGTGGTTCATAATCAAAGAATATTTTGATTAAGCTTTACTTTTATAAAGCTGTTTTTTAATCAAATGTCTTTACATTATCTTAAGGTGCAAGGTACAATATTTTTAAAAAGGAATACAAAGTTTTTAGACAAAGAAATTTTAATATTAATGTGAATAAGGTATTCCAACTATCAGACGAACAGAGTTACATCTCTTACGAGATATAACTTTTATACGGATGAGTCAAATCCAATATTGATTTTAATGACCATTTAAAATGTTTTACCGTTTAAACTTTATTAAGCTTAAGAATGTCTAACATTATTGTTTATATATTTTTAGTCGTATATCTTTTTGATGGCTGCTGGTGTCTTCAAGATTTACAATCAACAGTGATATAGTGTTTTTTGTTATCCAGTTAATATTATCATGGAAGCATTCATTAGAATATAAATGTAAATATTTGAATTTCGAAGATTTATTTATTTATTTTTAAAAGTTATCTACGGTTTATTACTTTAGTAGCTGTCACCCACGACTCCGTCAGCACGGAATAAAAAAAACCTTAAATAGCCTATGTGTTCTTCCAGGCTATGGTCTGGATAGCCTGGAATAACAGCGAGATCCTTGTAGCTGATTTGGAAATACTTTCTAACAAATATTCATCCATCCAAACATTCGCATTTATAATATTAGTAATATTAATGGTCGTTTGTGAAGTAAAACTCGAATAATAAAATTATTGATATAAATTTTAAAAACTTTATCTCAGTATAAGAAATCAACGAAATTATAAGAGAAATTTCTGAGCAAGTCGAAATATAATTCAAATATTACTCAACTTAAATAAATTATTCAATAGTAAGTTTTCTCATAAAATTATGAGACACTTCACGAATATACATTTCTATAATGTGAAATATTATTTTTAACCCGGTTTCGCTAAACGAAAACGTAGTTATGTAATTTACCTATTACCTATTTCCTTTCAATGAAATATCTTGTAGAATTCCGAGCTATTTGGAAATTATCGTAATAGCATATTACATTTTATGTTACTTTTACCAACTAACTGATACTTTATCAATAAACAGCAAAATAATTTGTTAAGTTAAAAGATTGTCTTTCCGCTATTATTATCTAAAATATCTTATCTCAGTTGAAAATGGGAAATATGTTGTTACAAGGATGTCCAAGATTTCGTTCGTATTCTCCTCGAATTGAGATCTTTGGAAAATGCACACAATTATATTTTTTTTACTCAGAAATCACACATGATATATACTTGCAAACTTATGTATATTATATTCTTTGGGTGTTGCCGATGTTCATGAGCGGCGGATAAATTAACAGTAGGCACTGCAGAGATCCATCCCATCTTAGGTTAATACAGGTGTTTTATGTAGCGGTCTAGACGCGCGAGGGACGGCGCGAGAGATCAAGGACCCAAAGGTTAGGTTAGGTTATCGCGCACTTATCAAGTCCTTGCCATATACAATCGCCGTCGCCAATTGAGCGGTATACAGATACTAATTTGTTAGCAAACTGATACGTGATTCTAGAAGAACGTAACGTATTCGCGAATTCGCATGGGAGCTTTTTTAATGCTGCGTTAAAACTTGGCTCTTGAGCGATGAACGATTTAAAATCATTGTACTTTGTTTCTTTCGCCCATTGTTCAATATGCAACACTGCGCGGTACAAAGGCGATCGAATACACCAAATGCATTTCCACGTATCTATTCATACAGCAGCGTTTTTAAATCGCGCCGCTCCCGTCGAAACAATTGAAGTACGGCTTTGCTGTTCGCATACTTGATCATTTATTTACAACACACAATCACTGCCACAGCGAACGTGTTAAAACGTTCGCTGTGGCAGTGATTAGTGAGCGTGTTCACTGTATCTTAGCGCGGTCCGTGCGATGGCAGCAGCATAAAGAGAGCTGGTGTAAGCGGGGCTGCTTCAAATCCGATTAGTATGGAATCGGGTGCACGCGATAAATCGTACCCCGCGTCGGCTGTCGTCGACGTCGATTCGTTACGTGCCGGTTTACCGAAAAACTTATTCGATACATCGAGAAATATGGCGGCGGCCGCTTTGGAGACTAATATGTTATTTAAAGCTGGCGAGCCGGCGCGGAGCCCCGCGGCGCTGCCACCTTCTCAATGCCGATATTAATGGTCGGAATGTATCACCGATCTTCAAGGTCCGCTGCGAATGTCTTCTTCGATACGGCAACGATCGCTTGACGGGTCAACAGGCGATTACCTTAGCAGACACGAATGTGTGCCCACCCCCCTTGCTACTAATTCATATATTTTTTAGTCAATAGTAGCTCAAAACCCTAATTTGTTCCTTTTTAACGCTTCGGAAAGAAACAAAACATTTATTTATTGAAATCTATAAAGATAACATTTGAACATTCATCATTTTACTACGAGTACAAATTGTAAACATAAAATAGTCCAAACCGGAATGAACTTCTCCTCATATATTAGACAGAAACTTTATAATGGCGCGTCAGAGATGTAAAGAGGTTGATTTAGAATTCTAATTTCGAAACTAACGAAACGAATGAAATTTAGTTTTATAATTTGATTCCAATAGCAATTACTTCACGGTCGGCTAGAATGGAGCTTTAAAAGCCGGCTATTAAAAGTCATAATATGTTAATATCGATGAGTTTGTGTAGCTGTTTATGAGCTATATTGGAATATCGTTTTTAATGTTTTATTGCATTTTAGTTGCGGGACTACTTAAGATGACTTTCACATATCTATAAACAGTTGGACACAGAATGTAATTACTCGTTTTACAAGAGTAATGTACAAGCTTCTTGATGTTTTTTAGGCACAACAAAATATCAAATACTAATCCAAACTTCAAATCAATCGTTGGCGATTAATAATTACCATAGGTTTTTATGGCGAGTTAGCGTTTTTGGAAATTATAACCACAATTCTATTCCAGTTGCTTATAGTTCCTGTCTCACTCCTGGATGTATTTTACGTCATACTTTTGTAGTACTTAGTTGAATAGCTCCATGGACTTGTCCCAAACATGTAATAATACAAACATCGGTGTGTCGGCGAATTTTGTTAATTATACAAATGTGACAATGCTGGAAAGTAGATCACACAAGTAAAATATTTTATTATGTTCAATAACCATGTAAACTGAACGTTTATACGCCTAGATCATAATAATAAGATAACAATTGTTTTATTGCATAGATGCTATAGTGAAAATTTACTCTAAACTTTGTTAACTTCAAGTAAAATAGCAGAAAAACTTTTCTATATTTCAATCTCTTTTATTTTGAACTTATTATACATTTTACCCTTATATTCCATATAAATAGTTATCGTCTTTAATATTGTTTTGCAGATAAAAAAAGAATGACTTTTGATTATAAAGTTAAAGTAGCGTATCACTTTGTTTTTTTATCTGTCTCTACACTGACAGCACACAGCAAGAATTTAAACAAAAAAAAATTTATTAAAAATATGCTGTAAAACTTAACTTGTATCACAAACAAATAGATTAAGATTTCTTGATACATACGTGCTACCGTATAAAGTGTTGTCATTAAAGACAAGACACGTCATCTTAGTGACACGGGTCGTCTCTCGCGAGGAAAGGATTGGTGTTTATTGAAAAAATAAGGGCAATAGGAAGGCATTGATACGAAAACGCGACGCGGTCAGCATGTCTTTGTGTATGAGTGACAAGGCTTTTTCTCAATTATTTCACTAGGGTACCTCTTTTATTTTTTTATGCAGTTAAGTACAATTATTAATAAATAATTTTTCTTAATATTTTACGGATTTACTTAAAATACGGATGACAATGAAAGACCATCATAATACGGTACGTTTGTCACAACATACTGAACTATGTAAGTATAGGATATATATCAAAAAGTTGAACACCTCGGTGTTCCCGCTGCTCGTTTGCCCCCTTCTGTTATAAAAAAAGTAAAAAATCATAGTTTTTGAGTTAGTCTATATTATTAGATACGCCGATATCTTAATGATGTGATACAATCAATTATAAAAATTAAAATATTAATATGCGGAACCCTTTGTCATTGTTCGAGTTAGTTATAAAATTCTTGTTAATTATGCCTTGAAAATGTGCTTATCTAATTAAAGTCTTTAGAAACAAAGTACAATAAAAATAATATAGATTTATGGACTCTTTGGCAAATTTAATTCGCAAAAGGTTGAATTCCACGTGGGAAAGTACTTTCAGTAGTTTTTGGCACTTTCACATGTTTTAAGTTTATTGAGGTTATTTCAACTGATTGATGAAAAATGCTTTAACCCTTAACTCTACCAAATTGTTAGTTTTCAATGAAATGAAGTTAATTAGTAGAATTCTTTTTAAAATGCTAGTTAAAATGTAATTGTATAGAGAAAAATTGATTGACCTGATCATTTTGGTAACTAAATTATGTCTAATTGTACTAATTATACGAAGATAGTTAAGGTTCGTAGTCCACAGTTTAGTTGATTTGCACCTATTGAATTGAAACTCTTGCATCAAAATCTCTGTCATGAAAATCGTGCGGAAATTTAATTGATATTATAAAATGTTTAACTATGAAAACGCTGCAATGACAGAGATAGATGGACGGACATCTAACCTTGTAAACATTTGACACCTCGGTGCCTGCCAGCATTATTCACTGCAGTCGCAGCGCGGCTCGACTTCGTAACCACAAAAAGTTCAAGTCAAAACATCGCCTGTCGCTTTCGTATAAGGACCACAATAGCACTGGATGTGAGCTAGCGAGCTAGTGTGCGGTACGCCTATAATACAATTAGGTTGGCGTCGGTATGATTAATAAGGCTACGCCGCGTGCAGTATGCCTTCTATCGATGCAGTGCAGGAATCCCACCCCATTAATATATCATCAAACAGATGTGAGATGCCCAATATTAATAGCACTCTCGATGAGGAACGATCGAGTACACAAAGGGTTCGTTCGACCACAAAAAACTTGTGTTGATGCTTTAGAAGTGAAAACATCACATATTTCACTCTGAGCCGCGTCCCTCTGTTTGGCGACCGCTTTGAGCGAGCAAAGAGCTGCCTCCGCCGCGTTAACTTCACGATCGACACACGTTTTGTTGCAATTGGATATTGATGAGCATCCATATTGTTAATGTGATAATATTTTAAAAATAAAACTTTATTTATGTGCATCAATCAATCAAAATTTTATATCCACATTTCCAATTCACGTCTAAATTTTTCGATGTTCAACTCTTTCATTTTGATCTTGAGCCTTTTTGTGTTTAGTATATATACACTTTAAAATCACTAGAAAGTTTCCTGTCTTATAAATACATTACCTATTTAGTTTTATTGTTTTTTCAGTGTTTTCAGCAATGAGTTTTTTTTTTTCTACGTTAAGAAAATATTAAAATTATAGAGCAATGCTAAAGTCAATGCCCATCAGTTTACGTGTATATTTAAATATTTTAAAGACAAATAAAACGGGAAGCATTCCGTACGCGGACGAACATAAATATTGTAAGTCAGACACAGTGACAATACCTGTGTTTTATTGTGCCTCATGATTTAGCGCTTCTAACTCCAATGAGTTCTCAGAGGCGTGCAGTTCAAAAGCTGTAGCGGTCTACATAAGATTTACTAGCGTAATAACATATTTTACCAACAATAAATATGATACTGCCTTTGTTTAACACGTAATATGATCTTGCAAAGACTTAGAATGTTTGATTAGTTGTTACTCGCTTTTAGGACACATTTAACTAAACATGGACATCAGTTGGCTATATTTATGATTGGATTTTAGTCTGACATGAAGCTCGACTTATTGTTATTATTGAAATAATGTTGCTTACAATATGTACTTACACATTTCGTAACAATCGCCTAATGTACTCCTTGTTTTATTGTACATATTTTCCATTTGAATGGTTACACTTACTTAAAAGCAATAATTTGGATTCCCGAAGGTGTTAGTGATATAGTATACAATGGTCATACATCATCGTACAAATGTTTCGCCGTTGGTCCGAACCACTTAGTGGTCGGCGCACACCTCGGCGCACACTTCTGTACCCGCCACCAGTCCTGTAATCCCAGTATAAGAGCATATTTCGTGGGGATTAAACGTGTCCTGTTCCATGTAATTTATCAATTTGTGCCTCTCGATGTATGGCGATATTTTATAACAGCTTATAGAAACGTAATGTAATGGAGTCCGTATAAATTATCGATTCGATTGAACCCATGTTATAAGTATCGGAGGTGCGTGACCGTTATCTCGATGTACGCGACTCGAGATGAGATTTAATTAAAGAAGCTTTTATTCCAAAAGTGCTGTTTTTTCATTCCATTTTATGTTTTAGGTCCTTTTTTTATAATACTAAAATTGCGTACACTTTGCAATATTTAATGCATTAACAACTAAAATATAGTGATTTGAATATATAGGAGCTTTAATTAAATTTAATCTCGTGTAGTATATAGCTATAGTAAGCAGCAAAGTGTTCGGTAAATGCATTTGTCCATTTCTACGGGTACGACGTATGAGGAACCAAGGCGACCCTACTTGCGAAGATTTTCAAACTATCGGTCTCTAATTATAAAATATCTTTCGTTTATTATACCTACTTACTTAATTTTTATTTTGACTTTTTATACATTTTTAAAATGTAAAATTGTATTCAGCAACCGAAAATGCAGGCGATTCTTAATTGTAAAGGTTTCTTTGCTCGCCCGTCTTCACCTTCAAAAATTAATTGATAAACGCTGCTGCACCCACAACGAAATTTATAACTCAAAGATATAAATAACGTCGGAGCCGATTAGCAGATCTACTTTGTTATGTTTATGAATATCAGCAACTCGTTCATTTAATGTGGATCAACCGCTGCGCTCTCGACCTTTTCGACCCGATACTTTTTTGCTCCTGCGACTGGGGTGACTCGTTTTCTGTTTGCTAATGGAAATGCTTTTGCTTAAATTATTAACACACGGTTTCGGTTTTCTGTATTCTAACACGATGCTCATAAATTATATAAATATTAACTCTATTTGAGGCATTCTGTGTAAACATTTTTTTTTATTTTGTTCATAGAAATCGGATCTGTTTCGATATAAAAGTAAGGATTGATATTTAATAATTATTTCATACAAACAATCTTAGTCATTATTATTTGGCTAAATCTATCGTATTTGATTTGTGAATCGAGTTAAATATAAAATGGAATACCTTCAGTTCTATTGTGTAAAATGCGAATTTTCATTTCTTTTCATATAAATAATTTATTGCCTACTTTGTTTTATAATTATTTATTATTTAACACTTAACCTTCAACTAGAAATAAGTGAAATTATTTAATCCAAAGCGAAACAGCTTTTAATTTACTATCAAATAGTGGTTTTGTTATTAACATAAATTAGTGATGTACTTTAATGTAATAACTACGAACTACAAGTTTGTCTTCAGTCGGTTCCGACTTGAATATTATGTTAATTCTGTTTCTAATCATGCGACAAGCTCCTCGGTTAAGACGATCATTTTAAATACTAACTCGTCAATGCGTTGCTTTTTAATTGAGGGATCTTCACTATATCTCCCTGAAGTCAAATAAACGTGCATTAAATTGCGTTATTTTTTACATTCAATGGATTAAAGCAAATTAGAAGTTATTGCAAAAGGTAAAAGAATTAAAAAAATAAACGACGAGGATGGGATTCGAACCCACGCGTGCAGAGCACATTGGATTAGCAGTCCAACGCCTTAACCTCTCGGCCACCTCGTCACGGCAATGTGGGACCAAATATATGAGGGTTTGTGCCTATGTAGGGAAAGTGACGAGGAAGTTACTTTCATTAAATGTCTTTTTTGACTTTATCCTTATCGTCCTTTCCTGTCAGGACCTAGATTTGATCTCCGCCATGTAATTATGTGTTTTTAGAATTTCATAATTTACTATGAATACTTTCATTTAATCAACAAAATTCAAAACAAGTTTGGATTTAACCAATACCTATTGGGCTAGCGCGATTGACAAAGGCCTATCACTTTCAGCAAAGGTAGAACAATAACATTTTATCCGTCGCCGTCTCGACTGGTGCAATACAAGGGGAGTTGGATTTGACAGAGTACGCATTAAAAGGGGAAATATCCTCTTTCTGTGTTTCCCTTCTTCTGTTGATTCATGATAGGTAACACTTCTGAAAATGCAGATGTCTATGAGTAACGGTCGCTTCGCTATTTTGGCGAATTCAACTGGCCGTTTGCTCGTTTACTATAAAATAAAAATCACCTTGTTATTCTCAACATTCATACTTGAATATGACCTTCTAATAAAGAATTTGTGTTAACAAAAACATGATACGATTTTTAAAGAATGTATATGGGTCGGTGGTACAGAAGTAGCTACAAACGAGTGCGTGTGAAACGCAAACTAACTATTATGCCCTTTTGACATCTATATCACTGGCTATCAACTTTTTTACAAGCAAAAGGACATAATTACCTAAGTATTACAAGATAATTACGACCTTGCTACTTAAGGAATACGACTTAAGTTTGTATAAATAGGTGATAGCTTCAAAAAGGCTTTTATTTGCAATACGACGGATTCACTTGTGTCAATTGATACGTCTGCTTTAAAAACGCTTGTTTCGTGAATAAACATCGTGGTGTACAAATGAAATATGTTATTTGATGAATTTCGCTCATATTTTTGTAATTGGAGTGTTAAAACTAAACTTTGAAATTGGTATGAATGAAGTTAAGATTAAGCAAAAACTTTATTGAATGAATACTATATACTATGGAATATACTATTCTATTATGTTTTACATAATATATGCGAATCGCGTTTATAATGTCAAAAACTACGAACACGTTATTTCAAATCACACAATAAATAAGTAATTAATTTATAATTCATATTGTATGTACTAAACACGAAGTTATTTTTCTTATTTTGGCAAAAACATGTAAAAATAAATAAATAATCGCTAACCAAGTCGGCAGTATTTTGTAGACAAATGTAAACTGCACCTATTGAAAAAAATATACTAAAAACATTGCTAGTAAAACTGGATTTGCAAATTTATTTTTCTTAAACAATTAATAATAAGGTTCTGCGTTTTTTTTACAATCTCTACCAATAGGTGAGGTAATAAAATTTGCTCCGCTGGATGGACACAAGATTTAAATAGTTGATAATAAAACTGTGACTACAATTTAGGCGTTAGTCGACAATAGAAGGTATTTATATAGGAAGATACGTGGTCAGCGCAGGTGAGAAGAAGGCACGAGCTGCTCCGGCGCCCCGCTGAGACCCCTAGTGTTGTGCGGATATCGATAGCTACACAATTTATCGACGTCGATGATTTCGCACTCGATAAATACTTTTAACCGACCACATAAAACCGCAACTTTGTCATCCAGCTGTAATATATCGATTTATTAAACCGGTCGCGTTAGATTTGTATAGAATAACTGCAATATTTTTTTTTATCCAAATAACGGGTTTGCTATAAGAATGACAAATGACATTGAATTTATTACATTTACAAATGATGAATGTCATACGTTTTAGACTATTTCCATGCATGTATACAGAACAGAAAATTGATAATTAATCATTTATGTAACTTTATATATGTTGATTTACGTATCTCAGATATCTGTCATATATTATGGAATAATAAAAAGGGCCATATTCGCTTATACATATATTTTTACAGTATAATTTGTTCATAACTGAAAATATTTTTTCCAATTTAAAACATAAATGGTTTACATATTACGATTATCACTGAATAGTTTAAACTTTAAGGTAAGAATTGTTATTATTCGATTTAATTTTTTTGCAACAAACGGCAGTTTTTTCTTCAATATTTTGAACGCAGGCTCATCACTACCGGTGCAGTTTCAATCGAAGTAACACCTGCGAACGTCAAATGCTCTTTATCTGTTTATTTGTAAACTAAACTACGAACAAACAGAAGTAATATAAATTATGAATATAATGATACCATACGCTAGGGACATTTTTATTATATTAATTTGGAAAATAATATTTTATCGTACGCCATATTAGTTTTTATTAATTAAATAATAACGTATCAATTTTTGCTATTAACGACTCTGATCCATAATTAATTTTTCACATTTAGTGATAGCTTGTTCAGTAAACAAACATTATTATTATATGAATCTATCATAGTTAGACTCACTCACTACTATTAGTCAGACGTTAGCTAAACAAATTAAAGATTCTAAAGGCTATTTATTCTATTGGTTTGGTTACAAAATTGGATAAAACTTTTACAAACGTTTGAAGATAATACTAAAAGGTATCTTTGTATATGAAACTGGGCCACCCAAGCATTTTATGATTGTTTTTGTTTGTCTTTCATCTTATATATTTTATTCAAATACTGTCATTATAATTTTTAACTTGCCATAACTAACATTTTGAGAGCACAACCTCTGAGTATATTTAAAAAGTACACAAGTTATAAATGTTCATGTAGCAGGAATAAAATGCAAACAAATGGTCCATGCCGCGAGCATTTATGACCAAATGAATTACACAAGTTTTAATTAGTTTAGCATTTTTGTTTAAAAACGCTATGAATATTAAAAGCGGCGGATTAATTTAGTGCGTCCGCCCGACGTTCGGACTCGGAATCGACCGCCACGCAATTAAACCCCCAAACTGAACTATCGCGTTATTAATATTGGGAAGCAACTGGCGCCTTCGGCTGTTAAGAAAAAAGAAACGTTTATAAGAGTTTGTTGGGCATTATCGTAAAACTTGTATAGTATTTAATAGTGGGCTCAAGGCGTGCCGCTCCTATTAGCGTATAAGTTATATGGCAGTTGTATTTCTGTTGACGATGGCCGATGCAGGTCAGTTTGTGCTCACGCCGCTCAAACTGATTTGGCGCTCAAAACTTTCTCACGGTATCGTCATCTTACTATACAATAACATACTTCGATTATTGCACTTACAACAACATAACTAACGTACGTAACCCAGTGTGGTAGGCAGAAACAACAGACGGTTTTAGCGCGGAAAAAGAACTCTGCCCTCCATATATAAGTAGGCGATTAAATGTAAAACACGAAATTGGGAACTATGGGCAAAGTTACAAACTGAAAGAAATGGAACATGGCGATATATGCTCGCAACAAGACATTGATAACATTTTATGTGGAATCCGCAAAAAGAAGTTAATAGCTTTTGTATTGTTTTGAAAATTTAATAAGAAGAAAATACTAGAATAAAAAAATAAGTTCAAACAACTATGTAAATATATTTTGTAAATTGATGCGATTCTTTCTACGGTCGTAAACTATCTCGCGAACCTAACCTTATTAGCTTCATAATAGGCTTTTTTATACCAATAAAATTATTAATTAGTTTTTGTTGATACAGAATTATATGATGATTTACTTTTTAACCTTGCTGTTAAATGTTTAATGACTTTTTTAAGATTTACACTTATCTGGATAAAAGCTTAGAAAGTTAATTTATCGAATTTTTAAAGGTTTCGAAGGTTTTTGTTATATTTTTATGTATTTTTGTATTGTTATCATAATCAATAATATGAACTTATCAAAATTAATACTTTGATTTGGTTCGTTGAAATCTTTTACATGTGAACGCTTGAAATTGGAAAGTTACAAAGGATTGAAAAAGTTTAAAATAAAACGAAATATGACGTTTTCCTTTTTTATTCTTAAAAAATTAAATTACAAAACATAATAAATTTATAAAGTTACATCTTCCCACCTGTACTCAATATACCGTAGCATATTTATTTTATCCGACTCGAGAGGACCGGCTCATTTAATGTCTCGTACGATTGCGATTACAATTTAATCGACGCAGTATCGGCAACTCGATTAACCTTTTAACATGAAATACAATCATTTTGGACATTTCTCATTTCTATACCTGCTTACGAATCGGTCTCAGGCCATTAATACTTAAGTAACCTATTACAGAAAATAGGAATCGGGCGCAGACAGACATCCCAAAACTATAACAGTCAGCTAGTTGTATCGTTTTTGTTTCCAATATGCAATAAATAGGGCAATAAAGAGTGCGCGCGCGCCGGCGCGGCGGGGGGCGCCGTGGGGCCTTTAATTGTTTGTAATTAGGCACGATCTCGGCTTGCGTTTATTGACTGTTTATTGCTTAATATCCAGCAAGAGACGGGCCCGATGTTGAGGAGTCTATTTTGTAGGAATGTAATGGTGGAGCGGAGCGCCGACAGAGATTCTCCGGCTATTAGAGTTTGTTTTTATATATCGCGGATGGACACGCTTCGAACGCTTACACGATTATTCAATTGATGTAGATTGAAGCGTGAGACAATAGTAGTTTGCCTTAAATTACAATCTACAAGAACATTAAGTATATTAGTTTATTTTTAAATATTCAGAACCATAGATTTTTTATGCTATTATGAGAATAGCAGCAGTCGATGATTGAACTTTGTAGCAGTTTTAATTGGTAGTATTAAATCGATTTACTTAAGAAATCCATATTAATTCATACTAACTATTGCTAAATATGCGTAACATCAACAAATCGTTTCGTTCAAATAATTTTTATGTTGAGGTTATGTATATATTTTATTTATATCTCCAATCAGAGTTGATATGGTAGATAGTACTAGCGTGTTCAACATATACCAGAACGTGAACGATAAAACCTTTTGTCAAATTTTAAGTGCTCTTCAAATTATTTAAGAGGATACAGCTTTATTTGAAATGTTTCATGAAGATCTTGATGAGACAATTTTGATCATACTGGTCGCATTACTAGCGGTGTTGTTAATGTTTGCGATGACATCGGCGGCACAGGTTCTGTGCGGCGGCGGCGGCTCGAGCCTCGGCCCGAGGCACGCACACAAGTGTGCTGGTGAAAGTGACGTCACTGCAAACAACCGCCGGCCGCCACGCCCTGCCACGCCTCACCCGGCGCCCGCAGCACCCTTTCAACACCCAAATAAACACGCTCCACAAAACGCAACTCTACATACACCTAAATAGAATTCAATTTCTCTTGCACTCATTCAATGGAATCTGCTCTCGATCTTCCAAGTATGTTTCAATGTAAAAGTTTTGTTTATTTTTCTTTTTGTAACAAATGTCAGTATGCCATCTTAAAGATACTTGAAGAGGATTTGAGGAGATCGAACTTAATATTTTATATTCACTCAGCTATAAATAGCTAGTTTATTCAACGTATTAAGATGAAGTGGCATTTATATTAGATTATTTTATAAACTAGTATTATTGCGGTTACGTAGAAATAATATTTTGTACAGATCTACCGAGAGAGAGATCGCTAAGTATTTCTTAGAAAACGTAATCACATCGTTTACACAAAATCTATTCAGCTTATAACTTAACGTGTGTAACTCTCTTCGCAATATTCATTCAAAATCCTTTACGTAAATATTTCTTACTATTCTGAAATGATTAAATATTTTAAATCGTAAATATAATAAAAGTATATCTGTGGGCAATTATCATATAATAATTAAAAATGGAGAATCTAATGGGAAAGACAATGGAAACGCGAGAAAAGAAAATAAGCCAAATTCTGTCCTAATGAAACTCGTTATCTCAGTTTACATCTGGTTGGCGGGTGAAAGTGTTTTTTAATTGTTTATTCTAATATAATTAATTATTCTGGCTAAGGAATACCCCGAGATAAAAATGATCGGCTATGTCCCAACCTTGGGCTCCTGTTAAAGTTTCTTTATAGAAAAGATTATTTGAACTTGTGAAAGTATAGAAACATTTTAATATAAAATAAATGAAGCATTTCATTAAATTCATTTATATGTAGAAATATTCAGGGTTAAATTTTATAAAAATAAACATATGATTATTAAATAAAAGTTTTTTCACAATGAACTTGATCAGCAAAATCCTAATATGCTCCCGTAGCTTGGGCAACCGCAAATTGACGGATGGTCGCCATGACCCCCGTCACTGTGAAAAAAACCCGTGAGCAATGCGTGAATGGCGAGCCTCTCTCCAATATCCTGGCCCCCGCCGCGCCTTTGTGCGCCGGCCCGAAGCTCACCTCGCTGACACGTACCTTATTTATCTCCAACGCTTTTGTTGTCCAGTTGCTTTTCAAAACTTAAAAACACTCGATCGAGGGGCGTTCGCACAAAAACAAACAACTCTGATAGTCGAGTCATTTTGTATGTTTCCCCGTGCACGCCAATTGCACATCAATTGAGCCCTGATTCGAAAATCACCTCACCTCGCCTCGACGAATGTAAATCGGCCAAGGAGTTCGCCATCGCCAAGATTGCTGTCTGTTATGGTAATACAACGGGGAAAACGATGCTCGTTTGTATCGTATTGTAAATGCACAGGGAAATGGTGATGTTTGTTTGAACCTACGTGTATTGCTACGACACAGCTTTGGATTTACCTCCTGGGAATCACTATCGCGTGTAACGTTTGCATAAGACTATTGCTTCTGCCGCAATGGAGTAGCTTTGTACTCGAGGCAGTTTGTGGAGAAGTAAAAACGGAGATATCTACGTTTAAATTAATAACTGTTAAAGTAACAATTATATAGAGAGTGTTTAACTGTGTAAAATTACAGTTCCTGTATAGTTATCAATATTATACTAAAATACACAACCATTTAAAAACTTACACTATGACACAGTTAAAGTGAATGCTACTGACGATTAAACTTCTAAGAATAAGGTATATGTGTGAAATACAACGGATGCGTTACTCACTGAACATTTCCTTATTATTTGTGGACAGCGGTTAGGGCGCTGAGGTCGGGGCACGGACCATAATCTCACAAATACATTTATCATGTTCGAGCGATAAAAATGCCATTGAGATCGGGACCAGACAATGGGATACAAGCTCTTACCTGATACGAAGCCGAAAGTCAATTATATTCAAATATAAATCGGATTTGCGAACATAAGTCGGGGACAATGACGTGGGCCGGCGCCGCGGCCACCTTTCCGTGTACCCACTCGATAATAGGAGGGAACAATGGACGGTTACGTCGCGCACAAAGCGGACCTACTCCGTGCCTTCTGTACGCCCGTACGCCCCTATGTTATCCTAGTTGATGTCTCCGCTCCTGTACACAAAATATGAACTGTCGGTAA
This sequence comes from Papilio xuthus, assembly GCF_000836235.2. NCBI lineage: Eukaryota > Metazoa > Arthropoda > Insecta > Lepidoptera > Papilionidae > Papilio > Papilio xuthus. The sequence goes on from NW_013530472.1 coordinate 633,987, forward strand.
TCGACTTTATGTGATTTAACTGACTTCACAATAGCTTGATACTAGTACTGCCACAATGAGAATCATATAATTACTGGGTACGTAAGCAGTATAGATTTAATAAATCTACACTAAACTACAACTCACTCCCAACTTATCGACTCAGAATTTTCCAACTAGAAATCGCTGTTCCTATGCAGTCACACAAAACACATTTTATACTCAAACTTAATGTTCCAATAGTGTAATAATATAAACAACAATTAAGTAATAACAAAGTGTAAAAGTAAAGGAATGTAATGAGGAAACAATGCAACGAGATAGAGAAAAAAAATAAACGGCTCACATTCGAGTAGTCTAGCAATGCCAGTTGTAATGACAATCGTAGTCAATATGCGATTAACAAGGCACAATGGTTGCTTACATTGAATATATCTACAATATATTTACATTGCAATTTGTTTATGTGAGTTTATTTGTTTTAAGTAGTTTTGTTAGATCCCTTTTCCATTGGGCGACTATCCGCACACGACTACAATTATATTCTATATGTTAGATTAAGATTAAGTACAGTAACTACTACTTATAGAAATACCATTTGAGTGTTGAGTCGCGTACGCGGCTAGTGGTAATGGGGTTTTATTCAGGAATCTATATGGCATTCCGTCAGGCAAGTGCAATGTGTAACGATCTGTCTATGGTAATTGCCGTAGATAGAGTATCGTTTCTTTTACTATCGGTTTGTAATTTACACCTATCGTTAATTAAAATTCATTTAAATGCAACTCTTTCTGTTCATTCTCAGAATTATGAGCAAACAAGTCGCGCAGGTGATGAATTGTGTCATTTGGAAATTTCGACGAGTCAGTTGCAAGTGTTAATATTACTTAAATTTTTTTGTCGAGTATGAAACTCGCAATAAAGGTGCTTACGTGACACCGTAGGTTTCCACTGCCAAAACATTAGCGATATTGTCATTCCTCTCATTCAATTTAAACCTTCTGATTGCATTCAACCAATCCGGAAATCTAAGCAATATAAGGAAAAGGTCTATTTTAATTAAGGAAAACAGAAAAGTTTATTTACAATCAAAGAAATAAAATATTGAGGATACAGTATTGATGTAAAATCATTTTCCTATGGTTATTTTTCGATAGAACGATAACAAATAGTTTTAACAGAGTAGGGAAATGTGTAGAGCGGTCACGCCCGCCGAATCACTTCACAATGCTGTACGTTCCGCTCGTCATTTCTATTCAATGTATTTACAGTTGCCGTACTCCGCTTTGTCAACCTTTATTAGATATCAATGACGCCACATAAAGGGATTTTGCGGCGATATATCATTTTCTACCTTTTGAACTTGAATGTTTGATAGTTTTTGCTGTCGCCTCGTGTGAAACGTCTAGTTATGAATAAAAAAATTAAGACAGTTTACAGCTTTATACAAATATTATTTCTTTTTTTTTTTAATTTTAGATAATACGCTGATTTTGTATAATACATTTCACTCAATACTCGTGTAATCTGCGCAAGCGTATTTAAAAATATCGATACTAAACTCAATTCTCAAAAAGTACAGAATCATCAGAAATGGAAAATAGCAACATTTTTTTAGCCGACTTAAAAAAGAAGGGGGTTATTTTATTAAATTCGTACCACATATAGTCATGCAACCTTATCTGGGCCGGTACGAGAGGCGCTGCTGTCAGTGCTCTCAGAAAATGTGTAAATTGTCTAAATAAGACAAAAAACCAAGACAAGAACGCTACAGTACAAGAAGCATCTTTTGAAAAGTTTATGACTTAGGGGGGCGCTAGTAAACTGTCATAAATAAGTTTCACTTATGACATAACATTGCTGAACTATCGCAATATCTATCATAGAATTCTGGAAAGATTCTTTTACTTTTTTTTTCAATTTAATAACAAATCTTTTGCTAAAACTATAACCGTTAATAAAATGATTATATACTTTCAAATATATCCTTTACTTGTTTTATCACAAGTAAAAACCAGGTAGCAGCTAACTACTTGTGTATTTTACAAAGTCAACTGACAAAAAGGTAACATTAGCATAATTTTAGGCAAAAAGCGGAATAAACAAGCCCTTCTAAATGACGTATTAAACAATCAAACAAAGTCATTATAAACGAGTAGCTCGCTGGCCGGGTGCGAGAAGTGTCACAAAAAGGACATACGTCAAGGGATGTTGGGGACAAAGCGGCCACCGGGGCGCCATTATTTGCCTCCTCAATGGCACTCTTAAGAAATTTGTTACGAAACGTTTGATAGACACACATAGGGTGGCCAAACTTGCGGATTGTACGAGGACATCATTTCATATCAAAATAAATTATTAATAACTTTAATTGCCAATAATGTTAGTATCGAAATCTAAAACGGTTTTAAGTTTTAGGTCTCAAATTACAAGATTGACCTATTAGTTTGAGAATTAGTATAAATACATAATAATAAAATTGGAGTGTTTGTTTTGTACAACAATTTGATTAGCATTCATCTGTTTTACGATACTATACATATATACTTTTATAGTAATTTCAATAAATAATTATCATCACACGGATACTCAACGTCAATAGTCAAGCATAAATTTTAACTTTTATTTTCGCAACCAAAAAAAAAATGCTTGTTTCAAAGTCGATTTCTTTGATATTACCTGAGGTTATGACACTTTAAAATTTGTGACATCATTCTTGATGGCATACCCCTGCTGAATGCCGGTGAATGGTGGGGAGTTACAGATGCGGTTACTGGACGGCTGTTCTTCTTGTATTTATTGCGTACAAAACGGTGTAAATTTGTTTTAGGGGTGTCGCTGTAAAGTTTAACATTACCCCTTATTGTGTTGTAGCCCGGTGCTTGTGTGAATGCGTCGCGGTTGTTACAGGGGACGGAGAACAGATTTATAGCACGACTATGAAGTCGAAAGCTATTGATCGTGAAATGATATACTCCTTGCACATTTATTTATGTTTTGATAGATTATTATCGACATTTTTATGTTAACAACCAATTTCATTTCATTTCTGAATTTGAAATTTTATCAACCGCATCAGTATTGTAGTATTAAATACATTTTGCACGCGCTCGTTTAAGATTAGGAAATCATTTGATTGCAATAGTTTAGTATAAAATAAACATACAAACAAATTAAGAACCTCTATCCTCCTTTTTGAATTCAGTAACAAAGTGACGCAGAGCATGTGTGTAATGCACATGTACCAAAAACAAATCTTTTTACTAATCAAAGTGTACATTCGTTTCTTTAACTTACATAATATTTTACCAGGAAAATATGGATGATTATTTTTATTTTATATAAAATGCTTCCTAACTCTTTATAGTTTGCAATCGCCATGTGTTATATTACTAAAAACAAATTGTTATTCATTTAAGTCACGTCACAAATATTTGACTAAATCAATTTGGCCAACGTTTGATTACCGCGCGCGAATCAAAGGGGGTGTTCTATTTGTGCAACGGCTCTATTAGATTATTTGCCCCCCCCCCTCCTTGCCCCGCACACACCCCCTTTATCTCGTCGACTGTGTGACAAACAAATCAAATAAATAGTAGGCACGGCTTTGTCAAACACATGTACCGATACAAAATTATTGTTGTACTTATTATATTTGGCAGAATTGTTTGTGGCATTTGCGTTTAAATCGGTTTTAATTTTACTTTATTGAATATTTTAACTGTTTACTAATAATTTGCACTGAGAAGTTTGATTGGATAAATTATCAGTTCGACTAGTCGAAGAAATGACTAGATGACATAAAATTTGACTTAATGTTCCGACATTAGCTTGGCAGAAATATATTTTGCTCTCTAACTATCACACTCAGATTCTTTGCTAGAAAAATAAAGATATCCTAGAAATCTATTCTAAATTACTCTATCAGTGATCTATTAACGATTCTGGGTGCGGCAGTAAGATATAAAAATATTAAGCATGTTTTATGTTTGCGAGAAATTACGAGGTTACGGATTTAAAATTAGAATACAAGTTACGTGATCCCTTTAATGGATAAACGAAAATAAAAGAAATAATTAACTTTACGTTCAACATGGCAGACTCTATATTTTTAACTCTTTATTATTTAACATCCTATTAGTAGATAAGATTATGTTATTTGGGAATTTAATGTCTTATAGAACTCTTAATAAGAAAAACAATCATCATCAACCTGCCCTTATCCCTATCGAGGGTCGGCACAGCATGTACTACTCCTCCATACATCTCTATCAGCCGTCATATCCGAGTCTACCCCCTTCTTACGCATATCCTCTTTCACACAGTCATTCCATACTTTTTTTGGTCTTCCTCTACCCTTGTAGCCATCCACATTCAATCTCATTACTTTTTTGCTTATATCATTATTTTATACTTCTTAATAAGAAAAACAATATAATCAATTATTATGTTTGTTGTGTTGTGTTTTAGTTTCTATTGATCGCAAGCTCTTATGATGCTGTAAACTGCGGTCTTTGTGACGGCCACAGACTTTCAAGCAGTCGACAGCAGCTGCTTAAAGCAATGTGCCTTTTCAACACACCTACTGCTTGGAACTGCTGTTGCTAATGTTTTCAGCTGTCCATTAGTCTTAGCTCTAAGTTAGTCTGGAATGTTAGTGATTTATTGTTGTGTTGTTCCAGACGGAGCACCACACGTGCTGCGCGTGCGGCGAGGCGATCGCGGACCGCTTCCTGCTGGAGGTGGGCGGCGGCACCTGGCACACGGGCTGCCTGCGTTGCTGCGTCTGTGCCGTCCAGCTCGACAGACACCCCTCCTGCTTCCTGCGCGACAGGCAGGTCTACTGCAAACAGGACTACGTGAAGTAAGTCTACGTCATCTCACGCTCTTACGCTTTGCTCACTTTTAATCATCACATTTTATACTTTTGTATAACTTGTACCTAATCTTTGTAAACATTTTATGAACCGTTAAGTGTGTAATGGAATGTTTTTGCAGCGTTTATTTTGTTTCTTAATTTTAAGCGTTTTAAAGTTTATCTTCCTTTCCTTTTCTATGCATGGCATAGTAAGTATTATTAAGGCAACTTATTCCCTTTATCATTGCTAAAAACTTAAGATTTAATATGTCTATTTAGATATAATGTACGTACGTTTTAATCGATAATACAAGTCATATAAATTTATTGCATTCTCAAAAAGAATCGAAACATCCACCGAGACTAACAGATGCACTTAATACCCGACAACAGTAGTCAACTGCGCCACAGGACATTCACAATATATAGTATTGTAAGTACGTTGAATAAAGCTGAGAATCGCATGAGCATTCGATATTAATTTGCCTCGTCCAGCTTATCGGTGTTATCCACAGCAATGTTTCAAAAGCACAATTTGCATTTCAAAATCGTATGGTAGCAGGCGCGGGGCCGCGCCATCGCCCTTTATCACTACTTATTAACATTTTGTCGCCGCTTGAATCAATTAAAGGCGAGCCTCGCATAGTAATTAACAAAGTGACAGATCAACAAGTTTTAACACTCGGCGGTAATGAAGATGTCGCGTAGTGGCCGGAGATAAACAACGGGAGATGCGCTTTACGGGCGGTGGTCCGCCGGCTACCGGCTACCGGCTACTAGCCGCTACCACCGCTATCCACTACCCGTTTACTAACATACAAATGCACTTGTGTGCTCGACACTCCTTGTACACTGCAATTACAAAGTTTATTAACATTTCAAAAAACGTTTCGCCAAAGAAAACAATACGGTGTATTTATATTATACATAATAAACATGTTATTTCGTTCTTACATTTTGATTGTGATTTCCCTTATTATTTTGCACATTCTACTAATTTACAAACTTCATCAATTTGTCCGCCTTTGTTCGAAGACGAAATTCATTGTTACATTTGTTTATTGGCAGTGCAACAAAGCCTTTACTTTTTGAGTTAGAAGAAAGCACATATGCCGCCGCAGACTTATTTTACTGTAATCTGACATCTATTAACACTTTGTCATAAAATAACTAAATGAGAAATTGAGTAAGAAAATGAGAAATATATATAATAAATAACATGGAGAGTTTTGTGAGGCCGAAAGTATTTGAATGTGCCGGCGGCTAGGCTCGTAAATCCACACTCGTTGATTAGTCTTACTTCCCCCTCCGTCCCCCCACTATCGAGTACCATGCCGGCCCATTAACTCGATGACATGATTTAAATTATTTGTTTTAGATACAAAACCCAATCTAAGATACATTGGTATATTATGCGCGTTTGTTCGTGGCACCGGGCGACGCCGGGGGCTACGCTTGTATGAATCGAGAGCGACCACAATAATACCGTTTGGCCGTGACTGATAGCTCGACGCACGAAGTTTAATTACTTTTCGCTTATTGAGTTATTGAAGTTGTACGACTTCTTTGTTGTTGATAATTTTAACGAGTAGTTGTTTTTTTTACCGTAGTTTTAAAGTGATTACATCTTGCCAGTTTTCCTGATTTTTTATTCGACTAAGTTACATAAATACTTATGATACATTTATTACTGTGTGTTTGAATTTCGAATTTATTTATTTCAATGATAAAGCAGCGCTTAATCGTCTCGAGCTTTTAATAACACGCCTTTACCACGATATCATTACTTTGACAATTATTAGAAAGGATAATTATTAAATTTCTATTAGCTATTATGCTAATTGATTTGTTTATTTATTTAAGACATTTTAGAACAGTTAAAATAGTTGTTGCTATCCTACCAACATTATCAGTGTAAGGGTAACATTCCTATTTAATTTAATTGCAGAAGAAATGTTTGTCTCTATGTAAATCGCATACATTTCATTTAGGAACATGTCTAAGTTGTGTTATGATTGTGTTTTGTATCGTATCCTCATTGTTTAATATTCAGAGTGAATCGATTAAAGGAAGGTTTATTTATGTGACTAGAGATTAATTAAACTCAGGGGCGACATGGTGCATTTACATAAGACATGGCGCTCGCATTTGCGGGAGGACGGTGTGGGCGCAACATCGCGTGAGAGCCTCCAGATACCAGATTCGGATATTGACTCCAATTTCATACTTCAGCAATAAAACAAGCCTTATCTGAAACTTAACTAAACAATACCATTAATAAACCTTTCAACTAAGATAACTGAAAAAAGTGGAGATTATTATGTGACCGTAGTTTAAGAATATATTTTTAATTATTATTAACAAGTACATACATTAATCTTGTTTGTATTATAAATATGAAAAAAATTATCATCCCCAGACCAAAAAAAAACAATCGTAAACTTTAAATAAATAGAAGGTATGACAATAAAATTAATTCCCATTAATAAATTGATTTTTTAACGTCAGTTAGGAATGGTTACTTTATTAAAAAATCGAGTAAGATTATAAAATTAAAATACAACAAAGATTAAAAAAACTTATGTTGCCATAACAAAAGCTTAAAATAAAAAGTTCAGTTAAAAAGTCTATCATTGTATGAAACAGTTGACTTTAATTTGAGTAGTGGCAACACTCAAACATCCTGTCTGAAACAAAAGGGGCGGTCGCGTGGCGGCTCTCCGGCTCCCAGTCAAAACGACGCACTAAATAAACAATGAACAGATGATATATCAACAAAAGCAATTACGTACAACGCCGGCGGCGACTGTCAATTTACGTACCTGGCAACACCACTCGTTATCCACACCAAACAAACGTTATTTAAAATATGATCCTTAGCCCGGCCGCTTATTAAAATGGCAACATTACATTCAAACGCAAACAATCATTGAAATAATTTAAATGAAATAAATATTTGTATAAAGTTATTGAAATACGATTGATGGAACATAAACTAATTCATCTAAAATTAAACACTGCATTAAGATAACGCCATGTTCATTAAGAAAGCTTAACTAACATTGTTTAACATGTGTAAAAAAGCTGATTGTTTTCTGAACAACAGAGTTCCTTCTAGTTTTCGTAAATTTAATTAAAATAATATTAAGTTCACATTTTTCTTAATATCCCATGCAGGCATGCAAGGTGGGCGCATCTGCCTGTTCTCCGGTCCACATAGCTTCGTTCCGATTAAAACATATCGTCTCGCGTCGCACCAACTTATCACAATCAAAATAAATGACAAATGAAAATGTCAGTGTTGCAAGTCACGGAGCGCACATGGCTCACCTATATTTTTTTCGACTGGCAACGTTCTTGTCGCTTTGTTGTGGCCACACTCGAGCAGTGGTTTTCAATAATACCGCTCTCGGGACATTGGCCTCTTTTTTATATCGATCATCGAGTCCCTTTCTCACGGATCTATTATTATCAACTATTTAAAGTTAACATGTTAAATATGTGAAATTAAAATAAAATACCACTATAAATCTTCATAAGACAACATAAATACTCCAAAATTATTTTTTTTTTGCAGATTTTTCTAGTATTTAATTTAAGTAGCAATTGAGATATTTAATCGGCATGAAATTTCTGGACTATATTTATGAATGAACAGTGCACAAGAATACATTTTACTCATAAAGCTCGTGAATTTTCTGCGTAAGAATGTAATATGGTGTAGATATCATAGATATCAAATCAAAGATGGTGTGTCGATTGAATCTGAACGCCGAGATGACGCAAATTGTATGCTTTCTGGCCACACAGCGCGCGGGTCGTAGGTCACTACACACCGGCCCGCCTACCCTACCAACATTCTACCAAACATACCAATAGCTACACTACCAATTCGAGTACGACATTCCAAACTATCGATAGTATTCTAATGAGTGTACTCTTCAATTCGGTCGCATAGTACAACCACGAATGACTTAGGAAAATGACTATGACTGTGAATATTTTTAATACGTCGAAGGTTAATTGGACGCGGGCAGGGTATTGTAAAGGAATTAAGCGGACCGACTAAACGATCAAAATGACGAGTGAACGTGAAATTGTTTCTTATGAATATCATTCCTTTTTAATTGAACGTACGAGAATAAACATTCCGACAATCCGCTTTGTTGGTGAGACGAGATACTTGAGCATTCCGTTAGAACTGCGCGTTGATTAGAGTTACTAATTCTTAATTAATAAATAAAGAACGTGCAAATATTATAACGGCAGTTTCCACTGCTGAAAACATATAACGAAACACAATCTTACTTCTGTTTTTCAAAAACAATGAGAAGGATGACAAGACTTTCAAGATGAATTTCGGCAGTGGAAACTCACGCTACCAGGTAATATTAAGATATTAATTAATGCACAAATCTCTAACTTAGCTTTTTTTATATTCACTTAAACAACTTATTTTGATGAAATCTTGTTAATAATGTAACGGTTTACCAAGGAAATAGTAAATAGGTATTTATTATAATAACCAAGGAATAACCGAACGGTCTTAGCGTATCTTCATTCGTGGATCCTGTGCAAAGTGCCCTTTGAATCTTCAAACAAAAACAAACAAGACATTTTAACGTCGGCAGCGATATGATACCGTGTTAATGGAGTGTTGCACGAGTTTATTTAATTAATTAAATATTAAGGGTCCGCGGAATGGTAATGAGCCAATGTAGCGATAAACGCGCCGCCTAACCGCCGCCGCATCGCTGCCGAGCTGGCCGCTTGTAAGCATTCACTGTACCTTTTTTAATGCAACTTATCCCGCAGTGTATCTGTAGTACGGATGCTGCGGCGACGTCAGAGCCATGTTCACAATATAAATCTCCACCGACAATAATTGAGTGTTAAATTAACTTTAAAGTTTATTGATTTGTGTAACTTTTTCTTTTTTCTCTCGATTCTTCTTTTAGTGCGTTTTTAAGATCTGTCATATGGAATCTAAGAACCTAATAAGAATGGAAAACAAATAATGTGAAGAAGCATTTTTACTTTTTTTTTATGTGTCTTAAAATTGGGAATGAAAGAGTTATAAAAGCTGCAAATCAATTTACATTAAACTTTAAATTATAATATTTTTATTTATTGGTTATCCTTAGAAATCTGTCTTCATAATTAGTGTAGTACTAATAGCTACATAAACATTTATACTAAACTATAAAGGAAATAACATGTATTAATTTCAATTTGCATAACAATTTCATACTAATTGCTTTTAGGATTCAAATATTAATTGGAAGCGACACTGGATAATCTTATATTATTTTAATTAACTAGATTATAATAACATCTGTAAGAAACGGTTGTAAAGTAAGCTTTTCAATTTCTCATTAAGTCAATGCGATGTGCTGCGCGAAAACATGTATTGGATTATTTTAATTATTGCTAATGCGAGTTTTGATATTATATTTTAATAGTTTATTTTAAGAGCCGCCGCACACGGACATGCTTTCAAATCCTTGAATATTTTGCTTGAGTATTCAAACAATTGAAAAAATGTCATCGAATGCTTGAGCCTGTCCTTGTATGGCGACTCTTAGTTCTATTATATCAACGGTGTTTACTTGGTTTATTATACAATTTTTGTGTTAATTTAACTCGCCTGTTTTCTAACTTAACGGGAGGCTCGTTGTTCTCAGGACGTTCGGTGCTAAATGCTCGAAGTGTTGTCGTGGTATATCTTCGTCGGACTGGGTGCGGAAGGCTCGGGAGCAAATCTACCACCTCGCTTGCTTCGCCTGCGACGCGTGTGGCCGTCAACTGTCCACGGGGGAACAGTTCGCACTACATGAAGACAGAGTACTCTGCAAGCCACATTACCTTGAAACTCTTGATGGTGGCTCTATTTCTTCTGACGGTAATTTCAACTTAATTTTTACCGTAGCTTATTTTAGGACACAAAGATTACTTTGGTATATTTACCATCACACTCAGGGTTGTCATTGGTCGTGAAGGGACTTTAGTTTGTCTTATATTTCTCATTAAATCTACACTAAGGGACAACTTAACTTTCAACTCGATAAGCTTTGCTTCTGGAATCAAGAAAAAAAAATAAACAATTTTACCTTAAACTTTATAGATGGCTGTGATTCAGAAGGTTACCACAAAAGTAAGGCTAAGCGAGTGCGGACGACATTCACAGAGGAACAGCTACAAGTTCTCCAGGCAAACTTTCAATTAGACTCGAATCCAGACGGTCAAGATCTGGAAAGGATTGCACAGGTCACAGGACTGAGCAAGAGAGTGACACAAGTCTGGTTTCAGAACAGTCGAGCGAGACAGAAGAAACACCAACACACGGGAAAAGGAAAACAAAATCAACGTCAGTATTCAAATGTTTTATCAGTTTAATGCGAAGTTACATAATATATTATTGTGCAAGTCATTCTGATGCGTTTGTGCGAACGTATTACGCGAAGCGAAATAATGTATCCGTATATTAAATTCCTTGTGGTGAAATTGTTATAAAATATTTGCAGTGATGTCCCGAGATGCAGATCCGGCGGGGTTTGGGCGGCCCATCAACCTCCACCTCACGTATTCTTTCCAGAACAAACCGCCGTTTGTCCCAATAGGTAAGTTGTTACTGGCAGAAATGTACGAGTATACCAGTGTCACTTTCAGTAAACTTTTCAACAGTTATTCTGTAAAAGTCAACATAGAAATATTGTTTAGTTTTAATTCCCATAGATTTACTTACAGTTACTACAAATTCTATGCATCGTAGTTCAAAAAATGAAGTTAGATTGAGAATCTTATATTAAATAATCATATCGATTACTTATCTTTGTCATTAAAAAAATTTAAAAAAGGATCTTGACAGACGGACGGACAACAAAGTTCCATTTTTTTTATGAGGTACAGTACCCTAAAAATGGCAGAAACAAATACAAAATCCAAGCAATCTCGAACACTGTTTTGGTCCTAATAATACCGCAATAGTCGGTTTCATTACACCTTATTTTAGTATATAATAAAAAATATATTAATGAATGAACCTAACTATAGCATTTAATTACAATTTTCCAGACGGCACTTCTTTCACGGACTCTTCAATGGATGAGCTCTCCGAAGATTCGTCTATCCATTGCATGCAGAGTGAAGTTTGAATATTCTAAACTAAACGAAGCTTCTCGGCGTTATTCCTGTCGATACACCGCTGGCGCAACGATTCAAAGTTGGTGTTGCTCTTCGACATGAGAGATCGTAAAAGTCGCCTGCTCTGCGCCGTCCCCAGTCAGTCCATCGCTTGTAGTTCCCGCAGGAGCACCTCGACGGCTTATCGCCAGCGGTATCCCCGTAGATATTCAAAGAATATGTAGGTCTTAATAATTCTATATCAGCTTTACGTGTAGTTCAGATATTATGGAAAAACTAATTGTTAAATGGGAAACTATTGAACTAAGCTTATATTCCGATTGATAAGGATCTTAAAATTGATTTACTGTAAATTTTCTTCTTCTGAAAAACTCATATTAAAACATACAGTTGCCTTTGTTTGTACAAAGTAAAAAAGAGCGGGATGACTATATGTTTTAAGCAAGTATTTCGAAAGTGGAAAACCACAGTGCGATGTTAACGTCGACAGATTAATAAAATAAAGAATTAGTGCTTCTCAAAAGTTATTCTTGTCGAATAACATAGATTTTGTTCGGTTGTGTTTATTGCCTTCGTATATTTCGAAGTGTATATACATCAAAAGTTTGTAAATGTTTACATAATATAAATTAATATATTTGCTGATAGATAAATACTTTATCGTATTATTGACTACAGTTTGCTCATAATTCATACAACATTGTATCGAAGAGTTATTGTAATTGACTTATTATTATACATTGTTGAATAATTGAACATAGATCTTGTTCATTCGATCAACAATAAATGCAGACAACACATTTTTTTTAATATATATATTTCTACGATATTGACGAATCTTGTAAAAATGGTTAGTGTAATTTATTCCTTGATATATAACTTTAGTTTTTATTTGTCATGTAAATTATAGAAATATATTCATTATATTATTTAAATTAAGGAATTTTTACTCTCAGTGTTATTGTAAAAAATATATTTATTTATTTATGTCTAGTAACTGTGATATAATTACTTTTGCTGTTTAATTTTTACCGAGAATTATTTATGTATTTATTATATATTATTTTAATTCACACCGGTACTGCGTAAATTGGTTACATCTTTGGCGCAGTTACCTAACATTTTTACTGAAATATAATTTTATAAGTAAAAATAAATTAAGTCAGGTTTATTTATATGCCTACATTAAGTAAAATTAGTTCAGTCTACCTAGATTTATAGATGGCGATGTTTCGTGTAAAATTGTGAACAGGATAAATATTGTTACGAGTGTTTTGATAGGCCGATCGGCTCAACGGGACTATAGACACGACCGGCTCAATGGGACAAAAATTCCTGTTGGGCCGGGATAGGAAGGCCAATCGTCCCAATGACAAAAATCCATTGTAGTAAACCTATAATTTCATCGATTTTTTTTAAACATTTCTTATAATATTTATGTAAATATATAATAATTTGTAACACTAATATTTTTGTTACGAATTTCGTATAATTCAAAAGTAACAATAGAAAATCTTATAACTTATTACGGATTGCTTTTACCTTCATTATTATTTATATGGTTAACACGCAATTTATCTTGAAGACGGTTAGATAGATAACTAGATCCTAACCATATATAAAACTGGAAATATATAATGTTTAAATGTTTAATGCGCTCTCTTGTATTATAAAATTTGTCTTTAGCAGTTACTTAAGTTTAAATAAGGACTGTCGATATATCAATGTAAATCCCCATAAATATAAAGGCTATATAACAAAGCCTTAAAAGCCTCCTAGTATACATTTAATATTTCCCATATACTTATGTAAATTACGCATTGCGTCTTTGTCGTGTTTATATAATAAGTTATTTCATTATCTTGTCATTACCTAGATGTAATTAGATTTAGACAAGTACTAGGTACTTAATTTATACCATAGATTTATTAATACTAACAGATTGGTTGACATATTACTTTGAACTTTGTAAAACGGTTAACAACAATGATAAAGTTATATGTTTTCTTCGGTCTATTAGTATATTAGATCTTTGGCTTTTCTGTACAAATTAATAAATATATTATGTTGGTTATATTATGAGAGCAGTTTTATTTATAATTGAAAATGATTGAATATTCTTTTGGCATTTGTTTGCAATAAAAACAATTAATTCGCTCAATCATTGACAAACATAGAATTATATTGAAACGTAAGTAGTAAAAGAAGGCGACCGTTAGTTTGATAATAAAAGATGGCGACTAACATTAGGTACTCATTATTTTGTTTTCAAACAAATAATACTGCGATAGCAAGAATACAATAAAACAATTGAAATATTAAACCATAATTTATTATCCTGTTGTATAACAATAGTTTCTGTGTCGAGAAATATTTCTCAGTCGTAAAATAACTTTAGGTACGTGCATAAATCTCGAACAATTAATAAAAGACTTCTAACAGAGAAAATAGGGCTGTCATAAATGTTTTCGGTTTAAATATCGATATTAATATATTCAGTTCGAATATCCTACATAGAACTAAAGTTAACTTAAACTCTATAGATTAATATCAATAAAGATTTTTATACATTTATATGTTTTATTAAAAAATAAAATATAATTTTGTTAAAACTACATTAAACATACCATTCACTTTGTCCAGCAAAAGTGAAAATCATAAAGATAAAGCATTAAAGTAAGGTATTTAAAGCTATTATACATATTTTATATATAAAATACACTACAATTTATCCATAGTATTGAGTAATAGACCCATTTCCTGGTGCACTTCTTTGAGGAGATCTTTCATCTGTTTCGGAGAATCGAGAATATCGATACTTTGAGTGTAAGGGTTGTACCTCACTCCGAAGTCACGTGGTATAGTTTGAGCGAATTTTCTGAAAACATATATTTCGATTAACAATCCGAATTACTTGAAATATATTAAAATGTAAATACAATAACATCATTCTAAAATGCATACATTGAATTGTCAACTTTAATTGCAACGAGTAGCAAGAATATACATTTATAATCTGATATATAAATATGCGGATTTAATTAAATACATACATCATCTTGTCCTTTGCACTTTCGAAGCTCTCAGCCACGTAGTAAATGGGTTGGTACTCCGTAATTGGATATTTCTGTTCTCCTGTCAGCTCTGGTTCAAACTCCCTTAATTCAGGCTCATCTGACAGACAGTATTGGAGCTCTCCGAACGACGATAGAAGACCAGCACCGAATGCCTTTATGTTACCTTCTTGTCGACATAATCCAAATTCTACTGTGAACCAGAAGCACTGTAAAGAAAGTAAAAAAATATTACTTCTTTCAGTATTAAATATTCAACAGGAAAAATACACAAAACCTAAAATTTACCGTTGCCAATTTTTCAATGTAATCATCGGGTGCGCCGAGTGAGGCTAAGCCGATCTCCTGTGAGAACTGAGCGAAGGCGGGATCTGCGAATAGTGGTGCGTGTCCGAGTAACTCATGACACACATCGGGTTCCGGTGTGTACAGCGGCTTAGAGTGGTGTCGGATGTACTGCGTGCTGTGGAACACGCGGAACGCGAGCCCCGCGAGAAAATCGCGTGAAGACAGCAGACCTGCTACTGGCCGCAGTGTAAAACCGGTACAGTCTGAAAAATAAACAAGTTATATTTTTAGTTACTACACCACCTTTTGTTTTTATCCATATTTTTATGTACCAAGACGACTACATTATCTGTTTACTATTTGATATCATTAAATAAGTAGTTTAGAGTAATGAACATTGTATATTTGATCTTATCAACATAAATACCATTATCGTAGTATCTAAACTATCGACCGAATCTTGGAGTTTGAAATAGTTTTGTAAATAACTTGCCTTTTAAGAAATTAGAAACATCTTCCAGCTGAGGAATGTTGTCCTCCCTGTATCCGCAATTCTCAATCAATAATGGGAAAACATGGTTATGTTCTTTACAAGCATGAGTAGGATACAGTTCTACGAGTTTCCTAAACACTACTCCCCAAGTGCCAATCTCCTCTTTGGTGTAGTTAACGTGTGGTAGTGGTTGACCATGCTTGTATTCATAAGCGATGTCCGCGAAGTACTTCCTGCGCGCTCGGTATACTGGGTCAGTGAAGCCTGGATGATCTGAGTCCAATTCCGCTCCGTATGATAAGATCTGGTTAGCGAATCGATCAAGATCACGTATCCTTCTCGGGAACCACGGCACAGCACCTTGCAAATAAAGATCTGTATGTAAAACATATATGTAAGTGTATATTCGAAATTAATCAATAGTTACAAGACACCTACATCTATTGTCCTTGTAATTTCTTGAGATTATGTTCAGATATCCTACGTTTTTCTTCAAATCTTCCAAAGCAGCACCGAAGTCGCCAGCACCATGTTCGCATTCAACCATGAATTCGTAGCCTGGACGTCTGGCTGAAGACCTGGACTCTATATGACTGAGGTTGACACCATGGGTGGAGAAGATGTTTAAGAACCGCGCCAGGGAGCCTGCCTCGTCTCTTTCCGGAGAGAATAGCAGCCAAGTAGACTTCGAAGAATCTCTTCCTTCTTTGATATAGTTACCGCCATGCATAAGTTTCGGCTGCAATTTAAAAAAATAAAAAATATAATACCACATTTAATTTTGACTTCTCTATTTGTTAAAGTTTGCTGCTTTTTGTTGATTAACTTGAGATTTAATTGCTCATGATAAGCAAATAAATTATCTTTTTATCGCCTTCGTAATTTAGAAACAACCTCTGACTTTTCGCGATTTCTCGCAGTAACCTAATTTTGTACGTCAAGGATATTACACAATAGTGACGTCACAAGATGATACTCGTGGTTATTTAGCGAGAGATATCGTGTGTCCCATTTAGCAGCAGAAGGGTTACAGAGTTAAATCGATAACCCCGACAATACAAGATGTCGACGCACTAGTTGAACATAAGTAATCGATTACTTAGAATTAATAGAATATAATAAGGTTTCACTTAAGCTTGCTTCACACCGTCAATTTTATCTGTACAGTTTCACTGTAGAATTAAAACTGTGCAGTTAAAACTGAAAGTGTGTAGCGAGGTTAAGCAAAATATTTGCTAGTCTATTTCATTTTCTCCTAATCGCGTTTGAACAATTATGAATCTATGTTGATATACATTTTTTGTCCAACATGGTAATGGTATATTATTAGGCGAAGTGAAAGCTATTTTAAGCTAAAAAAAAGATGTTTTACTTATTCATAATAATGTTTAATGTTTAAAAAAATCGTTGTCATATTTTGGTATTTTGATAACGTTATAAGATTTGTAATGTTTATAAACTTAAACAATTCGATAAGGCAACGAATGTATTACATAACTAATTATTAAAACAACATTATTTAGGAGATAGGAGAACTATAAAATTTTATGAGCTTCGACAGTGATAGAACAAGCTACTGGAAATTGATAAGACGAGTTACGTCTAAGTTATCATTATATGGTTTTAAAGTTTAATTTTTATCCCTTAAAATGCCACAGAGCGACAGCAGGAGATATTTTAATAGGGTACGCTTAATCTGGATTAAGTACGAAAAATCAACATTAAATGTGGCAGAATTTATTTTGTCTACCAATATTGATATAGTACTAACTACTCGAAAAGCTACTCTAAGCTGCTTGCTGATTTTTTTTTAATTTGGTACCTACTAAAAAGTTATACTGAAATGTATTTAATAATTTACACGGTATTTTGGAATATTAGATAAATAAACATAATTAAGTATTCTATTGTTTTGTAAACATTGCAAATATTTGTTATTGCTATTAACAATATGGGATTCCACTGCCAAAAAAAAAATTTCAAAAATATCTTTTTGACATATTTTTCAAATCAATGACTTCCACATTGAGGTTTATGCAGTGGAAGTCCACGTTTATTTTACACAAAATAATTTAAGGTTATGTTCAACATACAACAAAAAATAAAATACTACTGGGTAATTAAAGAGTAATAAAATTCGCAAATCGGCATTCCTGTAGCGTAGTGACGCGGAAATTAAAACGAGAAAAAACAGCTTTGCTAAACAAGGTAACATATAGTCAGACAAATTTAACTGGATCGTTGTGACAAGGGCTAATAGCGATATTAGCCCTTGTCACAACCGCGAGGTTAAGCACACAAAATTAAACAAAATTATGATAGCACACTAGCGCCCTCCTCCTTCCATATTTTCTAAAAACAAACAGCAATAGCAGCGCTTGTTTCGCCGGGTCAGCTATTCTTATTAGACTATAGGCATAGAAAAGGACATACAAAACAGATGTAGTACAAGGATCATGTAGAGAATTTTTTAATAAAGAGGAGGGCGCCAATGAGCTATTGGAATTTAGTTTCAAGTATGGTCATGTAGGTTTATCTGTCTATCCTTATAGACCTCCTTATAGACCTTAACGTCCGGTATGATGTATAAAGTATTTAATCACCTTATCCGGCGGTGAACCAGATATCTGCTGCTCCTTTCTGCCAACAACTTGTACTCCCATCATCTTCGGTGATGAAAACTTAGCAAAAGATACGTGTTATCACGGCGCGGTGTCTACTGCTGATTTAAACGCAAGCGTCGATCGGAGCGCTTTTATGCTTTACTCTGACGATGATGTAATTGATAAGTAAATGGATGTGGTATTGTGGCCTGCCCTAGTGTAGCTTTACACTTCGAAAAGCAATTTGATACACGAAAAGAAAATTAATATGTCTAAGAATACTTACGGGGGAAAATAATTTGATTGGAATGAAAATAAAAATAAACTGACTCGTTACGATTACGGAGATCTAACTAAAAAGTAAATTAATTTCATTAACGCAATTTATTGGTTGTATTAATTAAAACATTTTTGATTATTGTTATTTTTATTGTTCATAAATAATACAAAAATAATAAAAAGGTGTCATAATATTTAGAGGATTCTTAATTTTTCTAGAAAGATGTATTCAAACTATGATGATGTTACCTTCTCCAAATGTGAATAATTTTGTATATCCAGGATCTTGATAAAAGGCCACTCGATGCAATAAACCGTTCGAGTTACATGTTAAGTTTTTTTACTGGCGTTAGTGAATTCGAAGGTCGGACGAGATTTTTTATAATAACAATGAGAATGTAAATAATGTAGTTTAATAATTTGCAAGCAACGACAGAGTTTAGTAAACTTAATTACACTGTGATTCTAACATTACTCAATGCAGTACACACCGTCATGACATAGCTTTATGTATTTACATAAATAATTTAATCAATATTAATTACATAATTAATAACAACTCACAACTTTACCAACTTTAAACCCTCAAAAAAATAACAGTCAATAATTGGTGGTGATAAAAAATAAAATATCGTGTCATATAACATACGTAAATGTGATAGAATTATAAAAATATATTTCTAAGGTTATACTTATATTATTATATACTTACTATTAACAAGAAATTACAAGACATTCATTCAGTTATAACTGTTCAATGAATTTAGCGTCTTATTTCAATGGTATCTTTTGTATTACATAATAATATGTATGTATGTAACTGCATGTCAATGTGCCCTGAGGTTGTTTCAATACGTCGAGTGACGTAGCATTGTTTTCCATCTGGGGATTTCTCGATGTTAGTAAACATTGATCCTTGAACAAGTCCCAGATACGGTCGTCTATCTATATACTGACATGAATTCTTTGTGACACAGTTCAATTGAACTTTAATTTTTATTTTGACCTAGAACTCTTATTACGTTTTAACAATTGCGATGGTTTTCGGTGATTTAAATTAGATGTCTATTACATCAGCTTATTTGCGCATTTATTTCTACGTTTGATATTAGATTGTTGGAAATTGCTAAGAATTAAAATGATACTTAATATTTTATTGAATACTAAGTATTATATCTTCTTCAATTAATATAAGTATTAAGTTAATTATTTATGTGTTATTTATATGATTTTAAAAGCTTCAGTATACTTTTTTCCAATAAACCATAGAGTAAGAACTAATTATTTACAATCTTTTAGTCATAAACCTCTTTTGTTAGTCGTCGAAAAGGTTGCATTTGATTAATCAATTTGACAGCAATAATAAATGTTATTTCCCGTTATTTGTCATAAGGAGTGCTCTCGATAATAATAATGGTGCAACTAAAGCAGGTCTCAATGAGATTAAAATCAATCCACAATATACAGAAGATCACTAAAACAATGAAGATGGTATCTGCCAGCAAGTAAATATTTCAATTTATTAAGCTTAGTTTTATGTTCGTTTCCATTGTCTTATGAAATCCTAAACCTATGAAATAAAATACAACAATTTCTAAAAATGATAATTGCACTTTTATTATTCTAAGATTTACAAAAGCGGAACGTGAGTTGCAATCAGCACGTGCATTCGGCTACGGGCCTCGCAAGTTCTATGTGTCAAGTCAACTGCAGAAGGAAGCTCTTGATAAGGATAAAAAGAAAGAAGCAGAACAAGAACCAGCTCAACCACCAGATGTTAAGAAGGAAGATGTCAAGAAAGCTCGCATTATTTATGTAGCAGTAACTTCTGATAGAGGTATGTATGACTTCCATAGACAAATTCTTGTACTATTTTTTTAAATCTAAAGCGAAATTATTTTTGATATTTATTGATAGATGGAGCCAACATTCAATGCAATGATACAATATCTAATCAATAAACATTATATCATTGTTCTATTTTTTTTTATAAATTGAAAAAAAAAAATGTTAAAAGGTTCACAACCTTCTCGGCATACCGCAGAACATATCAAGTACTAAGTAAAGTTCATACATTGGCTAAGAATTCTATCCATTGGATCTAAACCTTCGTATCCGATGATGTAGGACAGATTGATTGTTATTTCTATTCTCGATAAGTATAAATTACAGGGTGATTATTTAAACTAATTTAAAATATTATTTACTCCAAAATCAGGAGCATAGTGTATGAAAGTCGTGTGAAGCTATCGTGTACTACATTAATTAATCTTCAGACTACAGTTTGTTCATTGTATCTATCAATATTCCATCCATTAAAAGGCGATAATATTTATCTTAGCGAATTAGACCCTTTGACCTCAGAATGAGGCACGCGCGAATTCCCATATGCGTTTTAACAAACACTGGTAATTCCCACATAGTAAATTCGTCTGTTCTATCGTCATTATGAATGGAACAAATATAAATTATTTATATATCTTTTATTATTATCTTCTAGAAGTATTTATTGCTATTCTAACTTCTTCATATCAGTGTAAACGTAATTATCTTAATAGAGTAAATGTTTAAATCTTTATTTTGGTCTTGAGATCTTTGTTATTTGATTACCTTAACATTAAAGCCCCTTACATAAATAGTTTCAGCCAACAATAGATTTTGTTTTATTAGTTGGTTACCAAAATCAATAACCCTGGGTTTCTGATTCCATAATCTTCGTTGAAAACATATTGTTATCTCTGTGTTGTCAAAGATAATGAGTGGGATCACCACATTTTATACAGAGATTTTATTGTTAGAAACCCACGGTAAAATCATATTTAGACTTCGGTCGAAAACCAAAAAAAATAATCTATTTATTTAAAAAAAACTAAAAGTGTCAAGATGTAAGTACGTAATGCTGTTATTATGTTACAGTATCTGGATGACCGAGCTTTACTCGGTATTTTTTTTTAATTGTGTTTTTTTGAAATTATATTTAAGTACGAATTACTAATAAAATGATGAAATATGAATAATATTTTTCGATCTTACCGATAGAAAAAGTTAAGTTTATGTTTAAGTTGATTATCGATAAAACACGAATAAAATGACATTTTCTAAAAGTGATTCCTAACTAGATCGATTTATCGCCCCCGAAACACCCTATATAGTAAATTTTATGAAAATCGTTGGAGTGGATTTCGGAATTCCAATTATATATAAATACAAGAATTGCTCATTTAAAGATATTTCATTACATAAGATGGTGAAAGTCACAAGAGTGTATATTATATAATCTCAGATGTCATTTTATTGCAAATGGAAAATGAAGTATAAGGAAAATTATTCCACACGAGATAATTCTGATACAAACAGTTTTCTTCTCATACAATGTACATATTTCATCACTTTCTTCGTAAAAAAATGCCTTATCACGCCAACGGATTAAAGAGAAATTTGGTATAGTTAAAATTAACGTGGAGAAGAAGTGCTTATAGCTTTTTATTGAAAAAAATGTTTAATTATATATCATGGATGAATTTGGACCAATGGGAAGACCTTTAGTTTATTAAAAAAACACATTTCTTTAATATTTAGACTGTATAGAACTAATTATTTAATTTCATAATAAGCTTTTGATATAAGGTACTTAGAAAAATTAATATGGTCGTGGGTTTCCACTGACGAATAATTGTCATCGTTACATTTGGAAAAATAGAGACAAAAAAATGTTTTAACACCGGTATCAAAATTCGCAGTTATATTTTTTATTAGTGTTCAATACCATATCTTATTGACGCGACATCGTTCACTGGGTTATCATTGGATCAGGGGCGCGGAGTGACACATAAGAAAATGCTTTCAGTGCCACAATTACATACTGTACCGTAACACCTACTAAATAATACTATATATTGTCTGATTTTTTCTTTAAGAATGAAAGGGATGATTATCTTATCTAAATAAGTCTCGTGTCACAATTTTCGTTCCCATACTCCTCCGAAACGACTTGACCGATTCTCATGAAATTTTGTGAGTATATTGAGTAGGTCTGAGAATCGGCCAACATCTATTTTTTAACCCGCGCGGACGGAGTCGCGGGCGAAAGCTAGCATGTTTATAAATTGTTGTTGTGGTAGTAGAAACGTAGTAGTAGATCGTTGCATGTACATCAATCGTTCATTGGTGTTTATTTATTTTTTAGTAATTAGAGATATCCTTGACTTTAGTACTTGACGTAAAACGACATTCAAGACCTTTATGTAAAAGCGCAGATCAAACTATCACTCGAGTAATAAAAAAGGAAATATGTAGATGTCAGAGGCTTGGTAAATACTAAGAAAAACTGGTTTACGATATTTATGCGTCACAGTTTACGCATTAAACGTGAATGTTGCAAATTGGTTTATATATTTCATAATAAACTGCGTAATCAATATTAATATTGCGACTATAACCGCTCATTAATAATTTCTCGACAATTCATAACTAACGCAATTTAGTTTGCAGTTGACCAATAAGCAACGATATTGACAAGTACGGTTGCAAAATTTATTTTTAAAACATTTTCAGTTTCATATTTTGGTTAGAATCAACATAGCTTTTAAAAAAACAGCATTTATATTATATTTTTGGTAGTATTTATGTATATATAATATTCCATTACAACCCATGAAGGACTTAAACTTTATGTAAACTCGCAAGGTCCTTGTGAAGAACAAACATATTAAAAGGATACGAAAGCGTAGCACACTTACTAGGACAGGCGATTGTAGATTACTACGTTATAAATTTAGACTCTTTATACATTGTATTTTTGTCAGGTTTATGCGGTGGTGTCCACTCGGGTATAGCTCGCATGATTCGTCGCACGCTGGCAGAACGCAGCGCTGACGCCCCGCATCATAAGATAGTCTGCATAGGTGACAAGTCTCGGTCGTTGCTCAGGCTCGCGTACGGCGAATTTATCCTAGTCTCCGTTAAACAGGTGAAGGTTTTGTACTGATTTATTTGTCGCATTAAGTAAACTTCGAAACTATTAAACTGTTATGAAAAATTACATTACGTACTAAAAAAATACGATACGATAACAACATAGGTAACAACTTTATTCAAGTTTGATTGAATAAAGGGTGTACTAAAAAAATCGTAAACAGTTTTCATATTTCTAGATTGGGCGCACAAGTCCTATCTTTAAAGACGCGTCAACTGTAGCGACGGCGATCACACAATCCGGTTATGCATACGACACAGCTGAAATATACTACAACCAATACTTCACGCCTGTTAAATATGTGACAACAATTGTACCGGCATTTAGCAAAAAGAATATTGAGGTAAGTAACTGAAATGACGAATGATCGATGAGCTGGTACTCTGCACCTAGCGTGGGACTTATCTCCTCGGACAACTGAGATGATGCTAAAGTAGTTATGTAAAACGATTAATTATCATCTAAGCTCCATTTACAATGACTCAACCTAATGAAGATTAGTTGCCGCTTCAAATTTACAGCATCTAATTGCAGATTCCGCCACCGCCCAGCGGCAAAACTGCATCTACATCATAGGCCACTTGGGAGTAAACGAGTCGGTGCCTGTGTGTTTAATATATAACTAAAAAATATTTTACCAACAGTTGGCACCAAAAATGACATCATTCGATGACATCGAAGAGGATCAACTCGAAAGTTATGCAGAGTGGACGCTCGCTGCCTTACTGTACTACGCGTTGAAACAAGGCGCCGCTTCCGAGCAATCATCTCGTATGTCCGCTATGGATAATGCTACGAAGAATGCAAACGAAATGATTAGAAAGCTATCGCTACTTTACAATAGGACCCGACAGGCTGTTATCACGAGAGAACTTATTGAGATTATATCAGGCGCTGCGGCACTTAAATAATAGAGGTTCGAAAAATTATTTTTTTCTGCATTTTGTGGCTGGCAGGTTAAACTGGCAATTGATTTGGCACGTCCGGAATAAGAATACTCCTTTGTCGAAAGTGCCAAATCATGTCCCGTATAATAAACGGTGTGGGTAATTAATTTAAAATTAATTAATTTCGTACTTTAATATGTTTACAAAAGTTGTTCTGTATTTAAGAAGTAATGTAATACGATTTTAATTTGGTAATAACATTTAAATAAAGGATGAATGATGTAACTATTAGATTCTCATTTATTTTTAAAATTCACAACTTAGCTTTAAACATGTATGAGATTTGTATGGTTACTAGTAACGAGTAAAATTGCATTGTTTTAACTTACCACTAATATTAATTACCTTATATTGCATGGAACATTTTTAAAGAAAATTCTTACCAAAAAACAAATGTACATAGACCACTCCGTAATAGAATATGTATATAAATACAAAACTATAGCCTATTTCTGTATAATGTTGCTAGAAATAGGCTTCAAAGGTCTTATAAAACACTGAAAAATTACCACGAATATTGTCTATTTTAAAATATTAACAACACAAAAAAGGTAGATATTAAGTTATATTTCTTACTAAACCTCTTTTCACAATGACCAACAATAAGCCATTTTTTATTGTAAAAAATAAATATAAATTTTTGTACTTTGATTTGATAATAAAAATAACTACTAATTACCGCACTCACAGTGCTCACTAAAGGTGGCCTTTATCTTAGGTTTGACATGAAAAACCACACGAAGCCAATAAATGACTGGAGTGGCAAAAAATGTATAAATTTTTATTAAAAGTTACTAGTTAAATAGTTGCAAGATGAATCATCAATGAGATTCTTGTAGATATTTGTCATATGCCGTCTGATCCATCAATTTCTTTAATTCTTCTGTGCCTGCCAGCTTCAGACGGAATAGCCAACCGTCCTCGTAGCATGACTTGTTGATCAAAGATGGCGTGCTTTCCGCTTTGTCGTTCTTCTCTGTCACCTGAATAAAGGGATTTTTTGGTCAATTAATTAATTTTGTGAAAATATTGCGAACTTTTCATATAAAAATTTAAATAATTTGAGGTTTTCAAATATTCAAATTACAGGAGAGATTGCTCTCTTTGTAAAAATGTTACAATGATGATTTTCTTTGGAAAATTAAGCCGTTTGCATTTTACTTATTATTCGTCTCTTTGATCCCCGTCTTTGATTCATTACTGTCATTAAAATTCTAACGAAATGAACGGAGGTACGATTATTTAATCAAACGATCTTATTAGAAGAAAGTTTAACTAACTTGGTAGAACATCATTGATGAATATATATTTTCGTTAAAAGTTTCATACTTAACCTATCATACATTTGAGTTGCAATGTCGAAAGATGTTTTTACTCACAATCGATAATTGGTCACTGAGCAAGACCCGTATATACCAACGATTAGGTACTCTTAGGTCCACTAAAAGACTCTGAGTGCGGCAGATAGTTCCAGTTACATCTAAGAACTTACGGTCCCAGATATTGGTGAAAATATCTCGCTTGCAGCTTTAACGCTCTCAAGCGCCCCGCACTCCTCACCCGCCGACACCTGCTTGCCTACGTCAGGCAGTTGTACAAACACCACCTCGCCCAATGCTTCCTGAAATTTAATAACTTGCAGTTAAGATCTGTTCAGTTCAGATTGATGAACTTGACATCGAAGTTTAGACCACTAAGAGTAAAGTTAGAGAAACCTTACGCGAGTTGCGACAAAGATGCAGCACTGCTACACATATCTGTATTTTAGCCAATTAGTTTTCACCGCCATGACACTTGCAAAAAACGTATTTTCATATCTTTCATAATCATTGAAAGAACAGATGTAACAATATGTTTTGTACAGGTGCTCCGTCTGACGAAATTCGCCGTAACGTGGAACTTACTGTACTTTTACGTATGTGCTTTAGGAGATGTAATACTTTTGCAAACGTTCGCTAAAAACACGGGACGGTTACATAGAATGTGTATTTAAATATTAAAAAAAAGATTAACTTAATAAAACATTAGAAATACAAAAGAATATCTTATCGTCGAGCTAAGTACTAATGACCCGGCCTCTGTGACTGCAGATAACGATGTGTTTAGAGGACCTTGTGTCAATTGATGTGTTTCGTACAAGTGAACCCGATGCTACTGACCTCACACTCATGAGACTAAGGGTACTTCCACATTTGACGATTGCGTCGTTACTACGCATTTAGTCAGATCTGAACACATCCTAAACTTGATTTTAGTTGCACTTTATTATTAATATCTTCTTTTGTTCTTTACGCACTTTTAAGTCTTTTCCGAATGTCATCATTTCCTAAAAGTTACTCATTTCTCTCTGGTTTTGTCTTTCAAAGTAAAAGTCAATAAGCGTTCTAAAACATCTAGGATTTTGGATTTATTGTAAATTTTTGAATACATGTACGCCTGACTCTTACCTGTGCATATTGGGAAATGCCGACAGTACCAATGTCTCCATTTACAGCCACCCACTCATGCTTTTTCGTGTAATATCTCGCTAGAAAAAAATATTAATAAACATTAAAAAAAAGGAAAGGTATTAAACGTATGTTTTACGCATATCACATGAATCTAACATATTTTAAGCTAAACTGACTGAGTAGGGATCAAAAGTTTCTAATTTATCGACAATGTTTTCTTTCACATGTCTGTAAGTGAGTTATCATTTACTGCTGACCTAATGGTAGACTTAGACTAAGAGACACGGTACACTCAGTGTATACATTAAAGTGTGTGTATTTTAGCAGTGGTAGACGCCAGCAACAACTACATGTTTCACGTTTGGGCCAACTCGACCACACAGAAGACAGGCTTCAAATGAAAGCATTTCAGCATTCCAGTTGCCTAATTTTATTCGCCCTTCGAAGAGGGATTAGACAGTTTGGCAACGCATTCGCAATTGCGGATGTCTATGGGTAGAGGTCGGTTTCGGCGAATTCAGGTGACAGCTTGCTCGTTAGTTAACTTTATAATACAAAAACAAAAAAATTATCACTAGTGTCTCTTGATTAATTTATACAATTGTAAATAGTCGTAATTTCTATCGTAGTATATTCGTACTTTACTTCGATTAGCAATAATAATGTTATTGCTATTCAAAGGTACCTAAATACACATTTATCAGAAGTACACAGTTAAAATCGAGAACCTTAAATAACAAAATATCAGTAATATTACAACATTTGTTGTGCAACCGCTGGGATATGTTTATGATGCAGATATTGAAACTTAACTCGGGAGGTTGAGAACTGTTGCGCAAACGATAACCACACCAAAGTTTAACAACTGTCCTCAAGATAAAGCGAACGTACTTATTATAAAAACATATTTTTAATTACAGTCAATAAAAATTTATATTTTCGATGTAATGTAAATGTTATGGTAACAGCATTTAAAACAATATAACGCAGGTTAACAAACCCACGCCGATAGTCCAATGGTTAAGGGTATGGACTATCGATTTAGTGGTCGTGGATTTGAATCCGTCATTTGAGTACTGCATATTATAGTAGGAATGGTTACAACAAGTAATCTTTTTTATGTGGGTGTGCTTCATACGTATTATAAGTATAGAGAGAGTGTTTTGTGTAATATTAACGCATCGATAGCAAACAAATATAATCAATGGACCATTATATTGAATCATACAATCGCGTTGCAGCATTGCCAGATAATTGTGCTCCAGATAAACAAGTTTACGAAACATTGCAGCTAAACGAGTAAGACATAGTTTGTGTATGTGTGTAACACATACTGTCTCGGTTATTTTCAAAGAGAATGAGAGAGATGACAATATGTGTCGATACAAGTGTCACTGCAATGGAAACAGCTTACGATATCTTGTAGTCCAAGTAATTGCGACGTAAGATAAATCGTTGAATTTCTATGTTTTTGATACTTAAGTTAACTTAAGTGAATGTTGTATTACATGTTTATTGTATCATCATTTGTCAGGTCATAAACTTATTATATCATAAAGTGGCGCTTAGTTTAAAAAAAACCTTCGTTTGTGATTCCAATCTTGTAAGACTGAAACATGATTGCTTACTTTTTGCCTAATGCGTAAAACGTGGAAGACGTATTAACTCAGTGAAAACTTTTATAACAAATGCTGTGTGGAGCCTACCTCAACACGTAACGCTTAGCAAGCAAATAATTAATTATGTATCGGTATAATAAGATCCAAACTTATGGCAACTATGTCACTATTTTAAGGTGTCGTAAAGTTTGGATGGGACTATACCTTTTTTTTCTGTGCTGTACTGATGGTGTCTGCTGCACGCAGTGATAGGCCGGCATTTTGTTATTCTGGCTGCTATACGAATTATGCTACTTGTCATCTTTATTATTTTTTCTCCTGTAATTAAAAATATAAAAGTTGGTTTAACCTAAAGTTACGTATTTATTATAGTCAGACCTAGATTTTTGCTTGTAGAGGTTTCTCGCTTATCATAGTAACTACGTAACTAGTATGTTGAATCAGTCTTGACTACATAACAAATTTACATATTTACTTTACTAAGCTTTAAGTCTTTGAAACAACTGAAAGAAGCTTCAAAGATAACTTAATAATATAGTTACTTAACTAATTATTGTATCAAAACTATAAATAATAATTGCTTATAGTAATATCAGATAAAAAACAATATAATTTCCTTAGGTTAGAAATACAGTTGACTTAAAAAAATAAAAGACTTACTTAGAGATTTGAATAAATCTTGGGATAATTAAAAGTAAGTCGTGCGACAAGTTCCGATCTCCTGAACATAATGACTCGCCACCCGGGGCTAAGAGATAACAACTCAATGACTCAATGTCACACGAATTTAACGATACCGAGATATCGACTCAAGAACGCTTATTGTCGCGTACACTAAAGTTGATTAGACTTCATTCTTCTTCATACAATACAGTAGGTTTCCACTAACGTGATACTTGTGTGTCGTCCCTTTTATCTTGTTTAATAAAACAGAGACAATATTACAAGTGAAACCAATTCAAACCCACCGTAGATAATATATTGGCACTATTAAATAATACACCGAATTAGTTTCTGTTATATAAAGCTCAAAGTTTATCACATCTTTCGGCAACTCGCCGCGGCGTAGACTCGTTGACCACGGGCAAACCCCTCGCCTTCGAAACAACACATGTGTTTTCGCTAAGTTTATATTTCCAGATTGCTTGATTGCTTTTGACGTAAGTTAGATTTATGTTAGGACAATATAATTCCATTATGATATAACTATTATACACTTAACATTTTAATTAATTTCATTCTTTATGTACAGACAGTTCATTTAGTATATATTTAATTTCTTCTTTCTAAGACCGCCTTGATCACATTTTTTGTCATTAAAATTTAACTTTAATTTGTATCTTAGCAGGTATTTTATTATATGAATTCAATTAGATCATGATATGGGATTAAGATGAAAATAAAACCAACAATTTTCGAAAACTACCTTTAATAAATCCAAAAAATAAATGCTACATAATAATCAAATAATTCGAATACTCTTAGAAAGAGTTAAAGGAAAAATATAATTAAATTATTAACTTTGCGGTTAAACTTAGATGTAAGCACATGTTACATTATTTAGTCAGAGACCTTACTTATAAAGAATAAACCGCGTATACTACTATTTGGCTTTTTTTGTAGGCCAAATATGAAAATAATAAAGCTTATTTCATATAGCAGGGAGTTGCCTGCGCAGTGCTAAAGATGGCGCTGACGGCGGAGAATGTAGCAGCAGCGCCCCCTACAACGCCCATCACTATTATTTCCCAGCAAATCAGCTTCATCCAGCCAGGTGTCTCACTGAACAGAAAAGACATTTAAGACGTTAAAGAAATGACAGGAGTTCAACAACAGAACATTCGTAATGGAATATATATATATATACTAATCTAGAGCCAACATTAAAAAAACATTACTCTATTACCAGTGGAGCAAAAATTACTTTCGTCCCATTATTAGCAGTTCCATGGCTTTTTTATTTTTGAACAAAGACAAAATGTGCTATATTTAAATGAAATAACTTACGAAGCCGCCTCTCCCTGCCTGGGAGGTTGGCTGGTGAGGTTCAAATAGCAGTAAGAGGGCAGAATGAAGGTCAAGAGAGCGACGGTAGTTCCTCCAACCAGCGCCAGTATGGTGTAGAACCGTGGAACACTCTCACCAATGAACATTATCGCCGCCATTATAGATACACGGACAAGTGTACGGTATCCAAGAGAATCTGTAATAAAAATTAAGTTAATTTAAATTTAAATTCGATTTATTAAGTTAATATTAATATCGAACTTCTTTTTTATAGCCAATTTCTATTTGTTATCACGATGAAGGTGAAGAATATAATTAAAAAACATATGAAGTTCTTTTTTATTTTAGAGATAGGAATAAATTTAAAGCAAACCTCTTGAGTTAAATAATGTAAGATTTAGTTGGAATGGTTATAAAAATGCAAATTATTTAAATACGTATTTGCTCATATGAATATAAATTACCTCTAGGAATGTTGTACAATTCCTCCATTTCTTGGCAAACAGGGTTGATGATAATGATGAAAGCGGCCAGAAGATGGACAGCCATGAAGATGTTTCCGACGAGGGTCAAAGGAGTGGCGGTTAGAGAACCAGAAATATTGGGTGCAACAGATTCACCATACACGGCGTAGCCTCCGATAGCTATTGGCAGGTACAACGCAAGGATAGCTGTGGAACGAACGTATAATATTTCCAATTAGCGCCTTTAAAAAAACGACAAGCAAAGATATAAAACATTTAGCCGTCAGCGAATCTTTTGTAAGTAAAGTTATTAGTATACTAGTTGTCGCCCGCGACTCCGTCTGAATTTAAAAATCACATAACTAGTAGCCTACGTGTTCTTCCAGACTATATATTATATGTATGCCAAATTTCATCGAGGTGCGTTCAGCCGTTCTGGAGATACCTTCAGACAAACATCCATCCATCTTAACTTTTGAATTTATAATATTAGTAATTAGTATACTAATATATAGAGCACCCATAGTCTGCTAACTTGCGTCACTTTAGCAAACTTGGAACTTCATAAACTATAGCCACAAGTGAAATTAAGTTATATACTGACGTTTCCAAGAAAACTAAACTGGTTTTACCATTTCGCAATTTTAGTGAATCATTAAATTTAATTATATACAATATAGCGTTCAGTATGATGTTTTATTTTCGAAGACATAATTAGAAACCGGATTGGTGACATGCAAATTGATTCGGCAATTAACAACTGTAATAGACATAGAGCACAAATATGTTCTATAATTGTAAATATTTTACATTACAAATATTTTATATTATTACCTAACTATATGATTTCTTACCTAAGAAACTGTAGTGAATGCTTTTTCCGAACTTGGATTTGTCAACCATATCATTCTGGATAGTTGGGAAGGTAGAGGCTCCTCCGAAGGCAAACATGATGGTGCCGAAAGCCAAGAAGAAGTCTTGGAAGCCGTGAATGCCCCAGCGGAATACAAATGGCTTGATATCATTCATCATCTGGATGAAATAGAGCACGCAAGCCACTATTGTCGAGATGAAAGCAATCACTCCCATGAATCTGAAAGTTAAAATAAATACAATTGTATTGCTATACTTGATTATTACTATAATTTTATTTACCACGTATTGCTTAAGAAGAGTAGAGTAGATAGTACGCTCCTCTTCCCTGTTTATCAGATAAAGTTCATAAGACGTAAAGCAACAGTTTTGAAACATTAGTTGTTATACTACATAACATTTGACCGACCAATATCTATTTTATTTATTCGCCTACTTGATATACTCAGCCCTGTCATAAAAGGTAACGATTTAAAATCAATATTCAACTAATTTTCATATTATGTTTAAAACTCTTAGATAAGCATCTGTTAAATATTCATCCGAAATAAATAAGTTATTCTTGTTTCTGGCAATAGTCATCTGACTACAAAATACGTCGCTATATACAAGTTGTCTTATGTTACACACCAGTTTTGGTAGATCACATTGCCTTATGACAATTATAGATATAGCGACTCCCCGCAACTTTTATTTCATTGCCAATACTTCATGGTGATATAATTAAATAAGTTTTCTTATTTAGAGTCATCTGTGGTGAACTCATAGCTCGCTTCGGTGTCCCCACCTCGCGTTCGTTGCTGCCGAAGTGCGTCGTCGACGCCTCGCTGTTAACCGATGAACGCCTGACCAACGCTGCGGCATTCACTATTCCAATCACTTTCTTGCGTGTCTCTAACGTATTGATTAGTCCCGGAATTTCCTTAATCCCATTTTATGATCCATTTATAAAAATAATTAAATCAAAAAAGGCAGATAAAACGCTCCAATCGTAACGGTATTTTTTGTTTGTTTTGTAAAAGTTGTATTCATATTTAAATAATACCGATTTACTAATATTTCTTGTACCATTCCAACTAAGCTCTTTGCTTGCATGCTTGCTTGGTTCCTAAGAATAACTAGGATAGGAAAAAATGTGAACAATGTTGATAGTCTTTGAAGTTTTCACCAGTTCTATATTGTCCTATTTTAAGTTAAAAAAAATGGCAGTAACTAATAAATGCTTACTGCGCGGGCTTGCGCAGGCAGCTAGGCCGCGCCTCGGGACCCGCGCGCTTTTGGCGTCTTGACTGTTTCTCTGACTTGACGCCTAGCCGACGTCGCCTCACGGACCGCTTTTGGGCGGCCCGCTGACACCACGACGCCGGTGCAGGCGAGTGAATGGTGCTCGGGTTGACGCCCCGCGGAAACTTCAGGGACCGCGCGGCGTCAACCCGTGTAAGCGAGATATCGCTAGTAGAATCGACAAAATGTGTCAAAATGTACAGGCATAATAAGTACACGACAAGCACTTGACATATCAATAGTTATTGTCATCCCCATACATTTTTGACTTGTCGAATTGCTTTGTCTAGAGGGTCCCACTGGTTTACTTACGAGAAATCCTTTGGTGTTGCGAAGAGCATGAGGGGTGTCATTGCGCCGGCTACGATCAGATACCAGAGGCAGAATGTAACGGTTGGCACCAGCGGCAGCACCACCGCCTCTATTATCTGAGCGGCCAACAACAAGTACACCACGGCCGCGCCGAACAGCGACACGATGATCGCAAGGGACACCGCAGCACTGAAATATACAATTAAATATCAATTTAAACTATAAAATAAATTTATACATTTTTTCACTTTTATATAATATAATAGGCTAAAATTAAGATTACAGGCGGCATAATAATTTTATATTGTTTTAATATTTAATAAAGTGATTTAAAATTGCATATATTATTTCGATATGTTGAAATGTTTGTTTCAACGCATTCATTCCAAGAACTGCTTATTGGATTAGAAAGATTATGTACAGATGTTTCAGCAGAGAAAACCAGTTTATGGATTCGAAGAGGCAACTCGCAGAGGATAACCCCAGAAGTTTAATTGTGGAATAATAGTATATTAAAAAATCTATATTTGAACACTAACATTAAATTATATCAACATTATTTTCATCCTCGACACGTAGCTCCGATTTCATCACATACTTATGTTAATTTAAATCTAACAGGAATCTTGATATCATTATAGTTTCACATTAGATTCTTTTAATGTATGCGGAATAATCTACAAAGTTCATCGAATATTATATAAATAAATCGTGAGAATATTACCTCCATGTCTTTCCCAGTGCTTGGTCAGCTATTATAGCGTACGGGTTCCTCTTCCTGCTTCTCATCTCAGGATCTCGACCCTCGATGATTGACCAGCAGTCCCCAAGTCTTCTTCCGCTGAACGCGGCCATCGCAGCCATCAGGATGATGATTGGGACACCGATCCAACCTGGAAAAGATAAATGTCTATAATACCACACAAGATACGAGTAGGTTTTCCATAACAGTTATAACCTTATAGGTTTAACGGACAGGATAAGTAAACGAGTTCCATAGCACAGTATTGTCAAAAACTAGCCAGGGTTTGCCTGTAGGTTATACAGGGTAGAGTTACATTTACCGTTATGATAATTTGCTTGAAAAATTGGTTTTTTGTCCCGCACGAAACTCAAACGATAATTACTAATTTTACAAATTTATTCACGACTTTATCGCCTGCTTTTATTCATTATCTGTATACATTTTGAAAGAAATCAAAAGGGAAAGTTTACTTTTAACTTCGCTATAGCTTTTTGTACACAAGAACTTGAAAAAGGCGGCCACGCATGTGCAGAGTACAACGCAGCGCAGGTAGATTGTAAGGTAAACGACATATTTATTGAACGAGAACGTCCAATTCTTCGCATCGCCTATAATATCGCTCGCCAAGCAATTTAATCTAATGGAACCAAAATATAAGCCAAGGGTATCAATTCAAAAATAACGCATCAGATGTACTGGCTAAGTCTACTTATTGAAAAACAGAAATTTAAAAAAAAAAATTATTATCCGTGGGCTGTGCACAATAATCGTTTTACGATATACCTGAGATCACATATTAGAAATGACAGTAAAGGAACGCGAGTTATATTATTGTTAATGCATAGAACTAGAAATGCGGTCACCTATCTCGGTCACTAAGGGATTAGAACTATAGTTCAAAATAATCATCCTGTATACTTGAAGGCGAAGAAATAAAACAGAATACTTAAGAGATACTCGCTACATTTTAAAAAGTCAATTTATATATGCATTTCATTGATATTATCGTGCAATCCAAAAAAATATAACGAATAAAATTGTGTTTTTCGTAAGTCAATGGCCAAAGCTTATCTATATTAGTAGCGGTAGGTATGTATGTAGAGCCGAAACGTTGTATAGTGAAGGTTGTCCGGTTTCGGCTAATGAATAGTAGACGACGACTGAAGGACGGGATGTAATATTATACTCATATTACTTTGAGGCTTCATTGGATACCACGACGCGTTCTTAATATATTTTATTTTTTATTTGTTACTTTTACTCAAAAGCGATTGAAATATTCGAATTGTTCAATCTAAATAATTAATATATATTTTATTTAATACTGTTTATTGATTATATCTCATCCTGTGCGAACGTCAGTGTGAGGTGTTTTATTCTTTCTTGTTTAGGTAATATTAAATTTGATTATTGTCTTGTCTAAGAGGTATCTTTATTGAAGTATTTTACTTCACTTGCATATTTAATTTATCAACATATTACTTCGTTGCCTATTTTTGTAATGAATTTTTCTATAAAATTATAAAAGTTCTGTTCCATCTCGACCGACCTGTTAACCGGCGATGGGGCACTTAGGATTTAATATGTTTAGTTATCAGTCTACATCAACCGGTTTAAGAAAAAACTTTGTTGAAAACTTACCGAAATAAACTTTAATATGTGGTAGTGTAGTCGATATTCCTTTGATAAGGTGTTTACATCCGTGGGCAGTTTTATTCATGTTAGATACCGATAACATTTCTTTGTTTCAATAAACTGTGTGTCTGTTCGTTGCTTGATAAGGATAAAAAAGAACGCCTTCTTTTCAGTTTAGCAACGAACAAGACTCTCATTTTTTAACTGAACCAAAATTAAACTCAAGTAAATGCAAATTGAGGGCAGCTTGGTAGTGTCTTTAAATTATTACAGATTTTTTTTTTGGCAAAGTGACAAATTTTTTAACTTAACAAAGAATTGTTTTTAAAATTTATTAATCCATTCTTAACTTTAGATTCTGTTACTTCAAACATACTCTTTATATCTTTTTCTATAACTTTGTTGTGTAGTCAATATCTGTACGTCTCTAATTATAATATGAATAATATATCCATTAACTTATCTAAGAATTTATGATTACAACAAAAATACTTGTGTCTAACTTATACTCATAACCTTGGGAAATATTTATAAATAAATTTATTTTGTTACTTTAATATTTAAATACTTTTAAACTCATTCCTTATAAAGCTACAGACCTTTAAGTCAAGTTGCCCTCAATAAGTTAAAAACCATTTTAAGTAAAATAAACTTTCTAAAGTTAACCAATACTTTTAATCTTCGTAATAATTACTGGTTATACAAACAACAACAATGCTCCCCTATCTTTTTTTTAATTAATTTCTAAAATATATAATCGTAGAAATCTTAACTTACTTAAGGATTATGTTAAGACTATGTTATAATAGTGTGGTTTTAATTAGTCGTATATTAGAGGTAACAGTGACAAGTAAGATTAACTGTAATTTGTTTCGGACATAAAGAGATATGGTTAATTGTAAATACGTTATATAGAATTAATTTAAAGTCTGAACTATTATTACTAAATTAAGCTTAAATATTTAGGTTTATCTCAAAGATATTTAAATACTAAAAATATTAGTGAATAATGAACTTTTAAAAAGTAAAATTACTCGTGCTTTCAATATTCTTACATTCGTATGATTTCCAGAGTAAATGTAACATTACACCTATGTTGTAATGGAGAGGAAATAACAATGTTTCAAAGTTGAAGAATTCTTCTATAAATAGATATCAAATAACACAAATTTATGTATTCGTTTTGAAGTTGAGAGTCAAATTTAAAGTTAACAAGTCGCACCGGTTCTGACAACTTTGTGAGCGCCATTTCTTATTAAGTAAATTAGCTTTGTGCAATAGTAATTTAGCGTAATTAATCGCAGTTAGGCAGCAAAATACCTCTGTTAAGATAACGGCCTAGCAATATAAATGTCATAGGTTCGAAGGTATTCAATCATTGTAAACCTAGCATAACTTCCAGCTTATTTGTTATGGTTTCAATTAGTTATAATTATTAAGATATTGCTTTTAAAAAATTTACTATTTCAATATAAAAAACAGTATTCCCAATAAAAGACAGTTGTTTATAGATAACAGTGTGGAGGTTGGAAAGGAAAGTTCCATTGCCTGTCGTTGCGGAATGTTGCACCTGCTTTTAACGTAATTGTCCGATGTTCACGTCAACCAATTTCATATTTGTATTGGATTTAACGAGAAAAGTTCAATTTAAAACACAATATTAAGCGTTTAAGAACTGTTTCTTAGAAAATAATAATCAGGCATCCTGCAGAATAGTAATTGAGCGACCAGATTTATTTTATTTTACAATTATATCACAAATGATATGTAATTTAATAAAGTCTATAAGTTGGATATCAAGTTTATAATTTATTGCGAATTGGGGTCAGGAAACGTGCACACAGTAATAAATTGTTATTGTAAATGAAACTTGATGCTTATCAATTTACCTAGGTTATAACCATTAAATGTGATGTACGGAATAATAAGAATCAACAGACTAAAAATGTTTTAGTTTTAATCACGTATTATAAGATTCAAACTTTATAATGGCGTGGACAGCTTACTTGCAAGCATATGTAAGCCTACTGATGATTTCCGGCCGCCATAAAGCTTGGATGTTTCTATACATTTGCAACTTAATTTTTTATCTCTAAATCTTATTTTAGCTGTGATATTTTAATAAAATAAATATATTAAAAGAATATATAATAAAATAACCGATCCATGGCTACATTTGGGAACTGTCATTATGTTGATATCTGACCACATTAGCATAACGGCGCCGTCGGACTTGTTTTAGTATTCCATCTCTCTCACACTTGAGACATAAGATGAGACAGCATGTGCACTAATAAAATCTTAAGTGAACTAAACAAGCAACAAATGTTAATGTGAAAAAAAATGATGTTGAAATATTCGCCTTCAGTGGGCGGATTTGAGAATCTGAACGCGTTGGTTTAGAACTTGTTGTTCGAATAATTTAAAGTTTCCATAGATTAACGATATAAACCTTATTTGTCCCTGAGAACACTTACATAAGAACATACGTACAAAACAAACCATACTATATGTTGTTAAAAAATTAATACAAAGTTTAAAAATAAATAGAATTTTGAAAAATAACACAAATATGGAATACGAAATCAATTGGGTTCTCACTTCGCTATAAGCATAAAAATTCGCTTTGGCATCAGTATGGTAATATTGTAGCTTAGCATGTACGAAAAATAATTCAATATGAAGTCGTCATCATCAACATGGTCATGAAAGTATTACCGTGGGTTCCCACTGATACGAACACACATATAGAAATATAATTTTCTTTGAAATAAAACAGAAAGAACTTATTTTTGTACAAGTGTTCAATCAGTGGAAATCGTGAATCGTACGATATTATAAATTTAAATGTATGGATGGATGGATGGATTGTTAGAAGGTATCAGAACAGTAACATGGCAATGGTTGCAATTTTGCATAGATGTAGAACATAGTTTAGAAGAACACATAGGCTACTAATTATTTTTATTATTCCACACGGACGGTTTCGCGGGCGACAGCTAGTTAGTTAATAAAGTTATGAAGATTTTATTTTCAAAATTATTGAAACAATTATGCACAATTAAAACTATAAGTATGTTTGTATCACTTGGTATTGTATCAAGGACAGTATCTTGGTGGTGTGTTTGGTTAAGTGTCCTTTGGCTGCCTATAATTTCCTATAATCGTTAAACTCTAATTATACGTCAGCTGGAGAGAACTGTATATTCACACGACTGTGTTTTACATATGTGCACTTTGGATACTGTATCGACTACTTTTAACTCAAGTTATATATTTTATGCCGGGTCCCAATCCACACCATTAATCCTTGGCAAACTTAAATTAAGTTAAAACTAGAAAGTTCAAAATATTTCTGTTCAAAGGTTCAATCTGTTTATTTTATAAACATTAACAATGTAACATTAGCTATCCGTATTTTACTAAAAAAAAAACTTTATGAGTTAATTTTAGACAAATATCGTATCTATTTACTTAATTTCAGCTTTGAATTGAAAAGGATACGACGAAGTTTGATAAATTAATTAAAAACGCCCGAAATTAGCCCAACTGATTTTACCCAGCAACTCGAAAGAACAATACGATCAGAATGACATCAAAATCCGACCAGTTGTTTAGGATACAAAAAGTAACGACACGAAGTGTAACAAAAATACCAAATAAAAACCATTTGAAAAGGTACTTGTAATGTTATTGATATAAAAATTGGATCGCTGTAGCTAGCCATCGTAGATAAAGTGGTGGTTGATCAAGGGATGGTACACATTAGTTTGAAATCTAACATTCTGTTTCGGTCAACGACAATTTGAGCCAATCTTAACTTAAACTGTAAAAAAAGAATTTTATTCCAACGGAGCTGTGATACATATACACATGGATATAAAATGTTAATGACGAAGACTACCCAATTTTAAGATCGAGAATTAAAAATCGATTAGATTAAGTAAATTACTCACCAGTCTTGACGAGTGCACGGGGCAGCGCCAGCACACCGCTACCGGCCATCTCACCAGCCACCAGCAGCGCCGCCTGGTTTACAGACAGCCCGCTGCCTTTCTGTATCTCTTCCCCATCGACGTTCTACGCAAAAAATAAAAGTTACAACATGCAAACATCAGAAACCCAAAAGGTATAGATTACTCCTTTTTTAATTCGTTCGATAATGACTCTCGTTTCAAAACTCCTACTATAATGTTCAAATTGAACAGAGAAGCATTCAATAATAAGGACCGCTGTACATAGACCGATTCAAGTCGTCAGCGGCAGCGTCAAACCGTCGGCGTAGTTGCTAGATAAGCTGCTTTCATTGCTTAAACACTCACACAAAAACACGTTGTCCATCTTTATCATACTTTTTGAAAATAGAGAGATATTATTAATGTTTTTCTATAAGTATTCCGCGGTGTAAACTCACCATTACAATCTATCTATCATAAATTCTAGATGTTCATAATGTTGCCGGTTTGTTGTAATGATTTGAAATTAATCTCTGGTATTGCATAATAATTTTACAAGGAACTTGATTCTCCTTATTACATTACGCGGTTTGAGTAAAAAACTTGTGTTCAAATTGAGAAATTCTTTCTTTTTAATAGTGGATTAAAAAGTTAATATTAAAAACCGTTTCAGATTTTTTTACGCACTTATTATAAGATTACCTATAATATTTATAATTTATTTCGATCTTTAGGCGTGCGTTTATAGTACTTTTCATGAAATGGCGTCATTATTTTTAGTTAAAGCTATTTTATTCAAGTTAATAGACGCAAGATATTTTTTACTAATCTTATTGGACGCTTCAATTTGGCGGTAAGAGTCATCAAAGTAAGAACAACGGGTTTCAAAAAATAAAACTTTCGGTGTAATTAATAGTAATTGTAATTTAACTACCAAGACAATTATTAAAGTAATTCATTAAAATGATAAAATGTTTCGTAATAATAAAGAGGGTAGAATAAAAAATGTTGTCCGTAAAAATATGAAATATTTCTTGTTTTTCTTACCGGCTTAGTGATTAGCGGAGTTGATTCCGAAGCTTTCGAGGTGCCGCTGCTCATGGCAGCCTCCAGATTACTCTTCTTGGACATCTTAGGGAGAGTCTAAATAACAAAAAATAAAAAATAAACCTCTTTATCAAAAATATTACAGAATTTAAAAAAGAAGGCTTTCAAATAATATTTAATTATGGTTTCAAAGTAACCACAACAAAACAGGCCCAGTCAATTAAAAACAGGTTTCTCGTCTAGCAAATCACGACTTCACAAAATTGATAAGAGCCGGTAAATAAAAATAAGTACTTTTTAAAAACTGATAAGTGAATTGGTTGAAGAATTTTTAACTTACACGTGGTCTTTCAAATAAAAATTGTTCCGAGGGAATACAACGTGCAGCGCGTCCACAAACCAACTGGCTACGACAATCCCAAACCAAACTGACCAGTTACAAGATAAGCCCCCGTTTCACTAACTCGTCTCTAGCACCGCGCGAATTTTATTTCTATAAACAATGCACAGTGTCCTCTGTTGACGCTAAATATTTTAAATACTGAACTACATTAGCTTATTGTATAATTCTTTTTTTGAAGACAAAATTTTATCAGTGGTTCTCTACTGGTTATTGTTTTGGCATTTCAAGACCAAACTCTAACTGCAAATGTTCTCATGATTTTCGCTTCAAATGCCGTAGAAATATTATGCCGTGGTCGCGCAACTTCTCATGTAGTGGAAAAGGGCTTAATAACTCGCCGCAACGACGTAAGAACTACTCACCCGCTCACTCCTGCCTTGTCCCCTGCGTTCCTTATGAAAAATTAAAGCAACCGAAAATATATTATTCATATTGACCTCATAAATAAACAATTTTTTATACGTAGTTTCGCAGACTTTAAAAATAGAATTTAAATTTACCTACGTGACTGAAACGTAATGCACTAAAAAAAAGAAGTCTAGGAGCTT
Source organism: Papilio xuthus (assembly GCF_000836235.2). Taxonomy (NCBI): domain Eukaryota; kingdom Metazoa; phylum Arthropoda; class Insecta; order Lepidoptera; family Papilionidae; genus Papilio; species Papilio xuthus. Next base: position 675,969 of record NW_013530472.1, read on the forward strand.
AAATTTGACAGCGGATAAGCAGTTTCCAGAATTTGAAGGATTATTACAAATTTAATTATTGTTATTGAAGGGTGTAACTTGGCTTACATTAGTTTATTAATTTTTGATCAACGAAATCGCTCGTATAAAACATAGCCTCCATAATGATTCTAGCTTCATAACATAAAACTACAATAGCGAAGCAATTTCTAAATTTCGCATTTAGAGTGTTTAGGGTTTCCCTTAGTGTAGATTTCTATGACCAATTAACAGTAATTCAGTGCTGAGGTTACACACAAATGGTACAGTAAACTACAGCGACACTTCTATCTTGTTAGTAAGTATGTCACACTTGCACATGTTTAGGTTGGATTTAGGTTACAAGATTGGAAAATAAGGTAGTATAAAGATATAAGATTAGATATTGATTAGACGTAAATCGTTAATTTAGCTAAAAAGACTAGTTAACTTCTATTAGTAGAGGGACGCGTAACAATATATGAGGGTTTCTTTTTAAGGGGCTTCATTTCTTAGCTTAAATTACAATTATTTTTTTAAGATATTTTGTATCGATATTATAAGCTGTCAGGTATTGAAACAAATGGAAACACAATCTTAAAAAAAGTGTAAAAATCAGTCAACGACTTTAAGGCTTCAACTTAGTTTTTAGATCTATATTCTATTGGTTTCAGATAAATTGAATTTCTATGAAATTGCCGTATAACTTTCCTTCAAAAATTGCTAGTCGTGTACGATAACAAACTATTAGTTCAACTGTTAAATGCGTAGTCATAATTTTCCTTTCTTTAAGTGAGAAAAAAATATATGTTTTTTGGTGTAATAAATACATATGTACATAACACTTTCACAATATAAACAAGATATTCTTTATTTAATGACATTCCTATTTGCTGATTATTTCAACGAGTAATTCTTCTTATAACAATAGTTAAATTATAATTTAAGCATGTTTTAACAAACGGCGCGACAAGTCTTCGATTAGCTAATAAAAATGTCTTTTTAAATTTAACGTCTGTTGTATAAAGTTCTGCTCTTGGTCTATACGATGACCGTGACCGTAACTTATGAAAAATTATGTATTTTAGCAGCTTCGCTCACGAATCTCGTTCCTTCCATACACATTGCTTACTAGTGTTCTGTAGATAATTTACATAAAACTTATTCCTCGTGCGAAGTTCGTGCGTCATTCGACACATACATTAACTGATCTTATTCCAGAACATTTTACATTTTTCCTCAGTACCTATTTTTGATGATTAGATAAGAGTGGAAAATTTTATTTAGTAGTGACTTGTTTTGGTTTATTTATTGTCATCCCTTATACGACTATTGTTGCTCTTTATATAAGTTTAACATAGATTTAGAGTTAGTTAAACTTATGCCAAGCAAGTTTTAGATGCAAATCTTACTAATTTTATGAATTCGAATGTTTTGAAGTATAGATAGATAGATACGTGGTTAGATGTTTGTTAGAAGGTATCTCGAGAACGGCTGCATAAATTTCCCTGAAATTTAGCATCAAGGTAGAACACATACACTACTTATTACATTTTATTTTTAATTCTGCGCGGACAGAGTTAAGGGTCACAGATGATGTATGAAAATTTCGGATTAACTTATTTTCTATATTCTAAATTAGAATATAATTATTTCTATGGAACTAAAGTACTGAAGTGCTACCATATCATTGAGCTATTCGCGCTTGTGACCGAGTTTTAACAAAACGATATCCTGTTGGGAGGATTGGTCCGATTGATCTAATAGGACAAGTGAGCCTAATGTAGGCCGGTTAAATTAATCTATCGCTCCGCTCATCTCCCAGTACAGTATACTAGAATATGTTATAACTAAGAAAATAAAAAGGACGCAAAATAAAAAAAACACAGGAAGTGTAAAAAATATAATTTATGTGGATGACGTTATTGGTTGCGATCTATCGCAGACATCCTTGAGATAAATTGTATTCGGGATGGAAAAATCAGGAATACATTTAAATATCACTTATCTGAAAAAAATATAGGTAATATTATCATAACTACGAACTATATGCGGAACAATATCGTACATAATTTTGCCATATTCCTTAAAAAACGTTAGTTGCAGTAAAAATTAAAAAGATGTGAACACAAACTTAATTTGTGTTAGTAACGGGCTAAATTCTAAGTTTCTTAATTTTTTCGTAGTCTTCAAACCTTCAAAGTCTACTTTAGTATGAAGATGTTTAAGTAAGTTACGTTTTATGTTTACGCCAATGTGTCAACGAAAAGGTTTTCTACTCGATTCTTATCTTTTCTTTTTCTACAAGAATATACGTGGGACTACAATGAGCCTTGTTAATGATTTTTCTGATACTTACTTTATAAAAATATAGTTTGATTAAAAATATAGTCTTACAAGAATCTTATAAAAGAGCATAATATACAAGCTGTCGCCCGCGACTCCGTCTGCACGGAATTAAAAGAAATCTTTATTAGTAGCCTATGTGTTATATCTAGACTATGTTCTACACCTATGCCAAATTTCATCAGGATCCGTTCAGCCACTCTAGAAATACCTTCAAATAATCATCCATCCATCCATAAAATCGCATTTACAGTTTTGACATTGACAGGTGAGCGCCTTCATGTTTTAGGTTTACTAGTGAAAAGTGAAAAATTGCTTAAATTCCTTCAGAAGTCGTCCACGCTGCAAATCCAAGCAATTGATTTGCAACTGATAACCTGAGTTCTCGTAGTAATTCCTTACTATCGATAGAAATCGATATGTCCAACATCATTAGCAAATTAACGGACATGTCATAACATTATGCGTGATATTTTTTAGAATTACAAAATTGTGAAAATGGTAACATTAAATCGTGCAGCTGCCGCTCCCTTATTGGTCGAAATATGACGTTGTCAAGATGACATTGTTTGTTATCATATTTTCCGATTGCCATAAAATCCTTGTGAAACTTGAGAAACAAAGATATCCCAAAGACAATTTTAATCGATTTAAGTTTTTAAAATCGATCCTGGCAACAATATTAGATGACATTTTTACTTTTTACTTTTTGAATGTGTCAAATGAGATTATACGATAGATAAATGTGAAAATGAGTAATAGTGAGAAAGAGGTTTCTTAATTTACAACAATTTTTATCATAAATTGAAGTACAATGAAATTCATTTCAAAAAGTGGTAAATTTAACAGAAAATAAATAGTAAGGTAAGCTATTTAGAATTTTTTTTTAATATTACGCATACATCACAATGATATTTCAAGCTTCAATAACATGTTATTATCGTTAATTTTAGCACTTCATGCGTTTGGTCAAGTAATATTATTTTCTTTATAATTACGCTCACAGGTAAATTTGTGCGTGTTAAATTAGTACTATAATATTCCAATTTAATGTCAGCGTCAAATACAATTCAAAGAAATACGACAGCATTATAAAAGCATCTTTATTATTTCGAACTAAAGTAAAATTTCACTGAAAAAATTTCGAGTTGTCGATTACGAGATGCAATATTGTTTGCAAATTTTCCTCATTTTGAACTGCAAATGTATGGCTTATTATTTGCGGCAATATGTTTAAAATTAAAAGGGTTCATACATGTTATGTTCTATCATACATATTCTTATCTTGTGTTGCACTGGGAGTGAATGACCATTAATCAATTTGAACTTGGTGGGTATTTGTGATTGAATTGAATTTGTGCTTCATTGCATGATTGGAAGTGTATATGAAGTGTGTACAATTTATACAGTACATATTACAAATATCTTTTAACAGTTGTAAGTATCTGAATGTGTTTTTCTAAAAAAATATTTTATTTTTATTTGCATAAAAAGTCCAATTTTGTACAATTTCATAGCTAATGTAAATGTACTTTTATTTGATCATTTCAACTGAAGTTTGAGGTAAAATTATAATAATTACCATCGTTAAATCTCTTAACATTATATTTAAGATAATGAAATTGTCAATTACCTTTGAAATGGCCTACAACATGTTTCACTTCTAAGCTGTATCATCATAATATTTCCACCATGGTTTTGTTGCTATATTACATTGTTTGATACACTGCTCATGATAGCATTTTTTAGCTAAGCATTTTAATTAACAAAATAAAATTTCAGTTTTTTTACTATAAGATGTATTAGGAAGGTTAAGTTCCTTCACATTCATTACTTATCTTTTTCTACCCTCTTTTCCATTTGACATATCTTCATAAAATGCACTGATAACCATTAATAGCATCAATAATCTATTTCACTAGTCACATTCTTTCACAAACAACATATTTCATAAGTTCACTACTAATTCTTAAAATCCATTGATGTAATTGCAAAACATATTTCTTTACAACAAAATTCTTAATCAATATAAGAAGAGACAATACTATAAGAGATTTAGTCAGAAATTCCTATTTGCTCAACCTTCTAAAGTTCTGGAACCTTCTATAGCTTCATCTCTCGGAGTAAAGAAAAAATATTTTTTTCAAAACTATACATAGTAATATTTCATTCATTTATTTTAGGAAATATGAAAATTTATATTTTACACAGTAATAATAAGGATTACTTAAATTGAATTTTTGCATCTGGAAACTACTTCTGTCATATGAGTATTTGCAAAAATTATTTTCATTGAAGACTAGCTGACTCGACTGACATTGTCTTAACAATTTTGTTTTTTATCTTTTCTTTAGTAAGAACATTCTGCAAACAAAATAATCTTAAATTTTACTGCCCATCTAAAAACATTAACATATATCCCTTTAATGCAGGCAACTTTAAATATTCAACATCTAAAATAAGGAAATACAATTATCTTTTAGTTGCGAACAATCCATCCTATTCCTTAAAAGTTACAAAAATTAAAATAGGTTATTAGGTTACTTATTAATAGAAGTTATTTCTATTGATAAAAGCATTGTTAAAAATCAGTTGACACTTTTTTTTTTGTTTAACAAGAATATTATATCTCAGAATCAAATAATATTATGCTGTTTATTGTGTCTCAATACAATGTTGCATAGAACAATGGGTCATTTAAACTAGAATAATGTTATAGCTTTGGGTGTGCTTTGAAATACCACTTAAATGAATTTGTTTCTTTACTTTGTATTTTTCTTCATAAATCTTTTTGAATTATCGATCTTCATACTGATAAATTTCTTGAATATTTATTGGTACAATTCTATAATATTTGTACACAGTCAGACACGCTACATTCCACACTATTATGGGTGGTCCAGTATTTTGTAGTAAAGTCTATTTGAATGTTAATTAACTTGGTCTATTTACAACAAATAGTACATTATGCTGATTGTAATATTTCCAAATTATTAGAACTTCTGTAATTTAATTCAGATACTAATAATATTTTTTGGGCACTATATGGCCATAACTTGAAATTGTTTTATTCATCAGCTGTATAGCAGCAGTAACAACACTGAAGAGAAACATGATAACATTTGATGTATCTGACATGATGAACGCTGCCCCCCCTGATACTCATTCAGAAGATGCAACTGGTAATTCATTCACAAATTACTATATATTAGGAATAGAAATATATAGGAATTATCCTTCCCTTAAGTTAGTTTAAATGTAGGCAATGCATCTTTGGTCTCTTAACATCTGCTTGTACTCAATAGCCGCTTTATCAACAAAATTCATATTAAATATACATTAATCAAATCATTATCATCATGCCCCCTTTTCATCAAATATCTGCTAACTTAGTTTACCTTTCTTTAAGGCACTCTTAAATCATTTAAAGAAACTAGAGAATGGGAGCTTTGGTTTAATAACCAGTAAGAGTAGTTATAAATTTTATCAATTTAAATTTGTGTACATTTATATGAAGGAATGGAGGAGACTCCATCATCAATGGTGTCGAGCGAGGCGGAGTCGGAAGGCAGTGTGATATCGGAACAAAGAGCCCATGACAGTGAAGCTCCGATGCCCTTCAGCACCGACGCCAGTATCTCAGATGCTCACGGCTCGCTGGACAGGTCCGCACCAACACTCACTGCCAATGACTGGAGAAACGTCGGCAACTCGCTGGCATCAATTATATCTACCAGAGGTATATATTTAATATTAGTGTAGTGGTACTCTGCCATGCCATAATATATATGGTACATATGCTAGTTCTTTTTTGTCAAAAAATCAAAGGGTGACAAGTGTCATGACAGTGGAGATGTACAGTTATATTTGTTGTAGTATCAATATTAATATATATTGTCTTATCTATGATTCAAGTTAACTAAAGCAAATAATACCATTATTATTAAATAAAGTTTAACACAAAATTATGATTAATATCTATGAATAATAAATTTTCAAGAGTTTGTTGTTGTATGCCCTCTCTTTGTTTGTGTTCATTTTCTATAAACCATATACATTCAGACTTTTCATAAACATTAGAGTCTGTATAATCCATTCAAACTCATCCAACCTTTCTAATAGTATTGTAGTCTTTATAGATTTTTTTATTAGGAATTAATTTTACTAAAATTGATTAACTTAACATTTTTAAAACTTCAATGATGAGATATAATTTCCTCAGTAAATTGAAATATACAAATGGTGTAGAATTCATTTTTGGATGAAAATTTAGTTTAAATATTGTCACATTAAAAGCTGTTCAACTGCAATTGTAAAATAATTCTTTCTATTTAACTTGTTTTATGTAGCATATATTACTAACTTTTTTTTTATTTCAGGCTCAATGCTACCATGGGGTCCACACAAAGGCCCCATAATACCACCTACCGATATGGACCTACGTCCAGGAGAGTATGTCATGAGGCTATTATTTACTGAATTCACAGTTCAAGCTGAGAGGAAAATGGAAGCAGTGATGGCTGAACCACTGGTGAGTAGTTTTATAATATGTTGTAGATAATAATAAAGTACCAAGCATCTCATTTGGCACACCCGGAACAAGTATACTCCTCTGAACAATGGCCAACACAAGTACTAAGTATTTTAACTGTAAGGTATTTTTTTAGGAAAAGCCTTTGAACAAAACTCTTCAGCGTGGTGAAGATCCTCAACTCGATCAGATTCTATCAGCATTTGGCACTGTCGCTGAGCACTGCCTACCTTCTTTACTTCGGGCCCTGTTTGGCTGGCTTGAACGTCAAATGGCTGATTCACCACAGCTCAGTGAACAAGCAAAAAAGCCAGCACATGATTCACGTAACAAAAGGTAAGTAAAAACATTCACATGTAAATTTTTAGCTAAGCCACATGCCTAGAAAGATTGGAATCTAATTTTCCATATGAATAGGAACAATGAAACCAATCTAAGATAAAGATGTTTTGTCATTTAAATAGTCCCAAAATTATAACAATTGGTAGCTAAGGTCACACGTTCTTTTCTTATCATCAAAAAAAATCAATATAAAAGATGATACCCAAAAAATATTTCAGACATTGGCTGTCAGTAGTTTCTGTGTACTTGACATCTAGTTATCTTATTACTTGGAGCTTTTATTCGATTCTTAAAATTAAAAAAAATATATAATAAATATTTTCTTTTCTTTTCCTCATTGATTTCCAATTTGTCTCATTTCCTGTGATTAAATAATTTCTTTCCAAAAAATTGTTTTATAATCCTGTTATTCTACATATTGTGTTGTATATATTCTGTCGACATTTTCCTTCAAATCCTTCCTTTCTTAAGGTAATTGGGTTTAAGCTTTATGAAATTACTTAATTTTTTTTGTTTCTTATATCCTGTACATTAAAAATTGTGATTGCTTATTCTTTTATCTACACTTCATTTAAATACATTTTTTAACACTTTAGCAGCATAATCTACATAGTAGCGGGCAGTGGGGCTGGCACGGAGACGACTGAACGTAGCCCCGAGGAGTTGCAAGCCGAGAGACGAGATCTGGCTGTGGAGTTCCTCTTCTGTCTCGCGCTGATAGAAGTGCTACGTCAGCTGCCCTTCCATCCGGGACACGAAGATCTAGTGCATTACATTGAAACGCTGGCTTTCAAACGATTCAATTATAAAGAAGGGTAAGTGAAATTAGTAGATAATAAGAAAAATCTAAATAATACATCTGATATGTGATCAATTTTTCGCTTTATTGCTTACGAATATCTTTTATATTATGCAGTAATAGATTTTTGGTTTGGTCACAATGATTTAATCTAAATGTTCATTTTTTTAGGCTCCAATCGAACCCTAACGCGGCGAACGTGCATATAATTGCTGACCTATACGCAGAAGTAATCGGCGTCCTGGCGCAATCACGCTTCTCCTCCGTGCGCAAGCGCTTCACAGCAGAACTCAAGGTCAATGTTTATACAATCATTTATAACATACATCATACACACACTCTGACACACAATTTAATTGAATTATGAAACTGCTAAAAGGTACACAGCAGCTAAAGGGTTAAATATAATGGTAAAATCTGTAATTTCTGTCTACTTTGTTATATTACTCTGGTGATTATTTTTGTTATATACAATATCAATCATATGTTTATATTCGTGAAGACCTATTAGCATATCTATACCTGGGGTTTTCCTATGATTAGCACAATTTATAACTATAACGTAGTAAAATGTTCACTTTTATAATATATTGCAGATGTTAATACCTAAAATACCTCCGAAATACAAAATTATGTGAAAAATACATTCACTGCTACCGACTCAAACTATGAATTATCTTTAATTATCAAAATCATAAAAGCATTAACACATGTATTTCCAAGATGATAAGTCTAAAACTTTGTTAACAGGATCTCAAGTCTCGAGAACCATCACCGCATTCGACACAAAGCATAATATCATTATTGATGGGCATGAAGTTCTTCCGAGTGAAGATGGTGCCCATCGAAGAATTCGAGGCATCATTTCAATTTCTTCAAGAATGTGCCCAATATTTCCTTGAGGTGAAAGATAAAGATATAAGACATGCGCTCGCTGGACTCTTCGTTGAGATCTTAGTACCAGTGGCTGCGGTAAGTTCATAATCTACATTTATTATTCCTATAACATATCATCCATACATACTACGTTATAAGTAACACAATATTTCAATCACCTTTTATACTATTAGTAAGATAACAATATATTCCTACAGCGGAATTGCACATTTAGTTTTATTTATTACAGACGGTAAAAAACGAAGTGAACGTCCCATGCCTCAAGAACTTTGTCGAGATGTTATACAGTCACACTCTAGACGCGAGCACCAAGTCTAAGCATCGTTTGGCATTATTCCCTCTCGTCACCTGTCTACTCTGCGTCTCTCAGAAGCAGTTCTTCTTAGCAAACTGGCATTGCTTCCTTGCCATGTGTCTCTCACATCTCAAGAATAGGGATCCGAAGATGTGCAGAGTGGCACTAGGTGAGTTTGATGTAAAACATATTATCTGTAAGCGCGGCAGTGCCCCTGCCGAGACACACCTAAACAATTCAGTCGTCATTTCTTACTCATGACAAAATTTTAATCTCTTTTTAACTTATGTGGTAGGTTAAGGTTTTTACAAAATATGTTTCTAAAAAATTGTTTTCTTTTTAATATTCTAGAAGCACTATATCGCCTGCTATGGGTCTACATGATAAGAATCAAGTGTGAGAGCAACTCGGCCACCCATTCCCGATTGCAGAGTATTGTCAACTCTCTGTTCCCGAAGGGATCCAAAGGTGTTGTCCCTCGGGATACTCCCTTGAATATATTTGTCAAGATAATTCAGTTCATAGCTCAGGAAAGATTAGATTTTGCTATGAGAGAAATAGTTTTTGATCTACTTATGGTGGGAAGACCGATAAAGATAATTATGACACCTGAAAGAATGTCTATTGGTCTTCGAGCGTTTTTAGTTGTCGCTGATAGTCTTCAACAGAAAGAAGGCGAACCGCCAATGCCACGGACTTCGGGTACTTTACCATCTGGGAACACTTTGAGAGTTAAGAAAACTTTTCTTAATAAAATGTTGACCGATGAAACAGCAAGGTCTATTGGTATGAGTGCTTACTTTCCGTACGTCCGACGTGTGCTTGTGGAGATATTGAGAGCATTGGATGCTCACTACGGTAGGCCATTGATGTTGACAAATACACAGAATGTTACCAAAGAACAAGAGATAAATACGGGCGAGAGGAAGCCTAGGATTGATTTGTTCAGGACCTGCGTTGCTGCAATCCCACGGCTTATCCCCGAGGGTATGAGTTCAAGTGAGCTGGTGGACCTGCTGTGCCGGCTGACGGTGCACATGGACGAGGAACTCCGCGGCCTGTCCTTCCAGAGCCTCCAGACCCTCATCGTCGACTTCCCGGAGTGGCGGCAGGACGTGCTCACAGGCTTCACGCAGTTCCTCGCCAAAGATGTACAGGTATAAAATTCATAATGAAACGCAAAACAGCTGCAGTCCGAGTAGAATTTTGCAACACTTATATTCACCGGGTCATATTTTATATTTCAGGATACAACACCGCAATTGGTCGAGAACGGTCTTCGAATGCTGCTCCAGTTGATAACAAGCTGGAAGAACGGGGAGCCAGTGGCGACTGTGCCCGCGACACCTATGAAGCACGAACCACTGGTCTCTGTGCTCAGAGGCGCGGAGGCTCTGGGCCTGGTCATGCTGTGTCAGTGCAAGTCATATCCAAGGAGATTGGCTGTACACATACTGAGGTGAATGTATAATAAACTAGAGAACCATTATCGTTTTTATAAAATGTTTAGCTATTTTTGTCTGAACGATAAATTATTTCCTTGTCAAATATGCAATTATTTCTTCATCAACCTATCAGTCGATGTATCTAAACTCCCTTCTAACGCATGTCCTCTTCCACACAATTCATCCATACTTTTTTCGGTTGGTTTATATATGACCATCTATGTATAATATGTTCATAAAAAATGTAATATCCTAATTTACGTTATATAAATATTTTCTCAGAGAAATCAAGTATCTACTAGAAAAACTTCAACTAACACGTGAGGAGCCGGCTTTAATCGACGCGGCCGACGCGCACGTGCCGTACTTTGCTGAGAAATGTCTGCCGCTGCTGCCCCCTGCTGAGAAGCAAGCTATACTAGCTGCAGGACAGCCGGACCTCGTGTGGATAGCAGAGCGTAGCCACGCCGTATGGACTGCCGGTAATGTAACTAAGAATTAAAAAAAATCTATAGAGTTAAGTTTTTTTGTAAAAGATAAGATGGTTTATTGAGGCTAGATAGATGGGCTTAGTTCAATATGCTCCAATGGCTAATGCTTATGGACTTTTGCTTTTCCATTAATCGAAATATTGTGATACTCTGGAAATTTAGATTTTAAATATGCTTTTTTATTGTTGTTAACAAAGTTTGTATGTGTTTAAAGGAATACAACATGATGAAACATCGACTAAGAACAGCTGGAGTGCTAGTGCTACTAACGGAGCTGATCCCTGGGAGGTGAGCTTTAATAATATTAGTGAAACCATTCTTAATTAATAAATAACATAAATAAAATACGATTTAATTTTTTTAATCTGTATTTTATATTAATTATATTAATATATTATTTTCTAGGTAATTTTGTACGGGCTATTGGAGCGTAGTCGTGTACCTGCTCGCTGTCCAGCCACTATACTGCAGGCTTGGCCAATTCTACATGCTAGAATACACGCGCTCTACACCATTATAGAACCAGCGTAAGTATATTAAACAAATAAGGAATGCTATACACGGACCGAATTATGCAATCGACCCTAAAAATGCAACTGACAGAAAACCGATTATAAAACAGGACGTGTTTGACAAATGGGTTATTGAATATCTTAATTTACTTTAAATACACATGAAGTATTGAATCAATAAAAGTGTCTATTTTATTCATCAAATTTTTATACAAATTATCATATGGTGGTTACAGGCCAGTAAGTGACAATCGCGCTTCGTTGCTCTCTCGCAGTCCCGCTTTACCCAGAAAACCTGAGAAGGAAAGAGATGGATATATGCAGGTAAGTTATTACACAATTTAAACACATTTAACAAAATTTATAACAACTAATTGTCGCTTGTGACTCCCTCCGGGCGGAATTATAAAAAAAAATAACGAGTAGCCTATGTCTTCTTCCAGACTATGTTCTATATGTGTGCCATATTTCATCAAGTTCTGTTCAGGCGTTCTAGAGACACCTTTAAACAAATCCATCCATCTAAACATTCTCATTTATAATATTAGTAAAATTGGTACAACATTTTTACAATGTATTCTATAATTCTCGACTGACATAAAGAAATTAACTATTAGTGTTATTTTATCTAGTTTTTAATATATATTAATTGCAACTAGGTGTGGAAGTATTACATGACAATGGCGTACTTAGTTGTACCTGCCGTGCCCAGTCCTATCATCCGTTGCGCTAGTCCCGATTTAAGTCTAAGGTAAGTCAACTGTCATAAATGTATAGAAACATGTATGGACATTCACATTGAATATGACGGATTTATTAATATATTAATTTATACCATTTAACTCAATATTTAATGTGTGATATCAATCTGAAAGTTTTAATTATTTTGTAATGGTATAAAATAGCATAGATTATTAGCCCTTAAAATATATATTATATGTAAATTCTTCCGTCACATTCAATAATTATAACAATATTTAACAAAATGAACACTACATGAATATTATGATTGGCTTAACAAGTAATAATTTGTTGGAATATTTTTTGATTGGCATTAAAGCATTTATTTGTATAGTATTATAAAATTAATTTGTTGTGCTGAAAGGAGTAGACATCTTATTTTGCTGTCACATGTATGAGTATTAAACTCGTTTGCCTTTTAACTATTAATATTAGAGGGATTAGTTTATAATTGATATATATATATATATATTAAGGTTAATATAAAACGCCTGTTGAAATATGAATATTTTAAACGTCGCATGCGTTTGTTACGTCTTGTAAGTCAGAATAATCTGCATATATCTAACACGGTAACTGTAAAATCTTAAAAGATTTTCAATTTTAGCTTATATTACGTTGACACAAGTGTTAATATTTTGGAATAAACTAATAATCTGAAAATGGATCGGGAATATAACAAACACTCCGTCTCCGTAATAGAAGCTTATTAACTACTGTGAGACGCGATACTTTGACTAAATAGTCCGAATCGGATTCTCATATTCGAGTTGATGGTGTGTTTAATTTATTGATAATATTGTGTTATATGAAGGTGTATAATGTATGAGACAGAAGAGCAAAGATTACATAATAGTTTGAGCGTAGCAATCGGGGTATGATTGCGTCGTCAGTAGTGTATCGGTGGGTGTAAGAGTGTGATGGCAATATGGCGCACCGTGACCTCTGTCCAGCCACGCGGAGCCAGAGGGGTGGGTCGGGCCGGCCGCGCTGACCGGCTCCAGCGAGAGCCTCAACGCCCCCGGCGGCTTCTTCACGCTGCCCCTCAGCTATGCCCGAGCGCACAGGCATCACAAGCGGACGAGGTGGCCGATCCAATCGCCATTCGCATCGCAAAACGCATCGCCAATTGTATCGCCAATCGCATCGTCAATCGCTATGTGCACGTCGCATTTGATTATCATATCATCGTCTCTGTCCTGTTTCGGTACCATATCGCTTTTCCTCATCGTTATCTTAACATATCGGGGCATGAAACTGTGCCGTAGTCATCTGCCGTCGCAGACTGTTTGTGGACGTTCAGATAGAATCGACAGCTAGTACATTGTCGGTTCTGCGGTGGTTCAAACATCAGATACGAACTCCACTGTTCCGTTGTCATTCATCACATCACGCATAGGTAATATGCACAGCTAGAAACCATCATTGTAAAATCGTCATTACGACTGGGACTGTTTGATCGCAAATAGTTCGCAGGCTGTGCTCTGTCGCCGTGTTTAGTTATTATATACATACATCGACACGTTGTGCAATAGCATTATCATTTATTGTGCGCGCTCTCACATTGTAGTCGCATAATTTAAGTGTTTTCTTGTTTGTGAATGACAAAGTGTATGGCCAATAATTGTCAACTTCAATATGTGGACTACTTTATACGTGTTAATTTGAAATTGAAAGATTGATCATACTGCTGCATCAAAAGCAAACGTAAACTAATGATAAATATTTTGTTTCCTTTATTCATTTTATGTTTATGTCTTAAAATAAAATGTCGATGTGGTCAATAAGTACCATCAATCTTTCCATTTTAATGCGTTTTCCTATGAACGTAAAGTATTCGTTTGCTAAACTTTCATGTTACTTGGAATGTGTAGTTAGAGATATGCTATGGTGAAAATGCACGAATGAATTAAATTGACTATCATAAACTAACAATTTTTTTTAAAGACGAAACAATTTTTTAATATTTCTATTAATTAACATACTAATAAGTTGGAATCTTTTACGCTTAAACATACGAGTGTATGAGTGTTTGAGTACTAGACATTTTAAATGTTGGTATTTATCTTATTAGCTTTCAAATCAATTAAAAATCCACATCTAACAATGTGGAATGAACTAAATTTACAAAATTTAATGTAAATGTGTGGAAAATGGTAATATTGAATGTTCAGCATGTTTTATGAAATCTATAAAAGTGTGTGAGAGGAATGAATTGAGTGAAAATACAAAAGGAATATAGAGAACATACTTTTAGTTGTCTCTTATGAAAAAGGCGTTATAAAACATAACATTGGAATGAACATTTTATTATTTATAAGGCCTCAACGTGTTAATTAATAAGATATGACAGGTCCGGTATGTTTTATTATTATTAAAAAAATAACACGAAAAACTTTAATAAGGTACGTCTAAATTATTTTTTGTTCGCGCTATATAATTATGTTGTTGTATTAACTGTAGCTTTATGCGATGTCAATGTACATAAATAATATAATCTATTCGCTATTTGATTTTAGAAATATTTAAGATTTGAAGGAATTTATCTGTTTTTATTTGATTTCGTAAGCTTTTTGTACATTTGTTCCATATTGCTTTTGTTGTTCGAAGGCAATTTTATGTAGTACATTAACGTTAACACAAAGCCAATATTTTCAATGTTGTTTCTGTGCTGTTTGCTTCTACTTGTAATATGTGCTCTTAACTCGTCTTCCTTTGTCAGAAAATGTGACAATACCTTTGTCGTTTAACTTGTGTTTTCCTTTGTGAGTGTTGTAAATCTGTCTCTTTTTAATGTCTCATTTCAAAACCTACTAAATAAATTTATCTGCAGTAGTAAAACTAGATGTTTGATGTCGTAAATAATCATTTTAAAATTTTACTAATAAATTTTATGAAGGTCTATACTTCATGATGATCCAAAAGGTAGGACAATGGAAATTTATATAATGTGAGTAACTTCTAATATGAATTTTTCATATGATAACTACAAAACTAGAGAGGTTATGAAATATTTACCATCCTTATTTCAAAAACTAACTATTTGTTCACTATGAAATCATGTCTTCAGTTTGACGTAAGGTTATTATTATTATATTTTAACATTTTCAGCCAAAGGAAGTATACACAAAGTAACTACACTTAATATACTCAAATTTAGCTATATCTTTAAAGAAACGCTACGTCACATTATACAGTTTTACATATTAATATTATTTGATGGCTTAAATGTTTTATATCATTACAATCAGAGAATGTAATCAATTTTCCAAGGAATACATAGTGTAAATATACAAGAGTGTAGTTCCGCCATTTTTCTTTATTTGAGCAAAATTACAGTTTAAATAGCTTTACCATCAAATTAAAAATTGCAAAGCCTGACCAGAACAATAAAAGAAACTAGTAAGATTCTGTCAAACATATTTTTTTTAATATGACTTTGTTGGTATCTTCATTGACTCTCATTAATTGTTATAATTCATTTATTTTTCTGTTCAAGTTACATCTATGTATATATACATAAAGCACTGTTGTGATGTTAGTTCGTCGCCGGACTCGCTGAGCGAGCGGAGCGGCGGAGAGGCACGGGGCGCGCACGCCGCGCCCGCCTCGCTCCACAAGCTAGCCGCGCCGCTGGTGCGCTGCGAGGTGTCTGAAGTGCGCGACGCCGCCGTTTCTGCCTGCGGACATATCAATCCTGATGCACTCAAGTAAATAATATTAATAGTATTGAAGATAAGGTTGAGGACTCATAAAATAACAATAAAACCACACATGTTTTTTTAGGATTAAAAATTAAAAAATTGGTTTAGGAATATTAGTTCTATGCACTAAAAGTATTTTTATTCATCCAGGGACTTGTTCGAAGAGCTTCTGCCCATTTTGCGTGAAGCTGTTGATCGCAAACAAGAGAATATGCGGCGGCGACGTCGCAGAGACGCACTTCGTCTGCATCTCAACAAAATGTTACTCATTATCGCGAGGCGGAATACATTTTCGAGCAGGTAAATGCTTGATTTGATTAGCAGATAAAAATGATAAAAGTGGCGCTAGCGTAGCAAAGAAACACGACACTAACGCCACCACTAATATTTTATTTACTGTTAGATCAGTAAATTATATCATTTTCCTGTCTATGTGTATTACATTTTTGATTTATGTAATTATAGAATTTGTTTTTATATTTTTTGGTTTTTAATTTAACAGACTTATATATTTTTGATTGTTATTTATGGCAGTACATTTGCATTGGAGAGCGGTGGGCTGCACTCCTCTATAACCGAGTACCTGGACGGCGTGCGACAATGCCTCGAGGCGGAGACGGACAAGGATGCGGCCGCGGCGCGCGAACAGCGACTTACTTTTGCCGACTTTGTCACTGAACTTGTCAAGAGTTTTCCTAGTAAGATGCATTTTTAAACGTTATAAAAACTATGCCACAATTCAATACGAGACAAGTAGATAACATTAGGATATTGAATGAACTGCTAATTATTTTCGTGTGTAGAGAGAAACTAAAGAGATAATAGGTGTAGTCTATAACACCTCAAACATTATATAAAACAATAAAGTATTTATGCTGCCGCACTGTGAATAAGGCAGGCCCTTAGTGTTCATTTCTCATACTTAAATTACACTTAGGGAGATCACTCAGTAACCAATGCGGCATTCAGTTTAGGTATTTTAGTATAAAAAAAGGTTTGACGTATATTGACTTGTGATATTACTCTGTGCAGTTGAGATGTACGGTACTCTGATGAAGAAAGAATTGTGCCGCGGCCTGTTCTCATTGTTCGCGAGCTGCTGCGGGCCGTTGGCGAAGCACCTTGGCTCTCTGGTGACGCAGCCACCCACTCCTCAGCCCCAACCACAACAGGCTCACGACACCGACGATAGGCTTAACCTATCCGCACTCACGGTAATGAAAACTTCCCCACTGTATCCCTTGACCATTAAAGCTAGGCAATATCAGTCTACCATATTATAAAGCTGTAGAGTTAAATACCCTAATCTGTAATAATTATAAAACCTTGAAATCTTATTTTTGACATTTATAGAACAACACCAACAATGGTCATACTTTAGTACTTTTGCAGCTCCAACACTTTATCTATTTATGTTACGTAGTAACGTGGTCATGAGATGAAAATGCGTATTGAAGTAATGGAGAAAGGATGATACAGGAAGCTACTTTTTTTTAATATTTGTAAATATAATTGTTGTTAGGCAATGAGCGCGCTCGTGTGCTGCGGGCCGTGCTTCGCCCCGACTGCGCTCGCTGAAGACGGCGCCCTCTATCCCTGGCTCAGTGAAATGCTCTCTTCTACTAACGATAAGGTATACGAACACTTTGTACATTGTTACTCAGGTTATCATTTCCTATTATAAATCTTATAAAATTACTTAAATTGATTGCTTATATGTACGTAAAATATACTGTAATAGTTGTCACCCGCGACTCCGTCCGCGCGGAATTAAAAAATCTTGATTAACCTATGTCTTCTTCCAGAGTGTTCTACGTCTGTTCCAAATTTCATCAAGATCAGTTGAGCTGTTTCGAAGACACCTTCAAACAAACATCTATCCATCTAAACTTTCGCATTTATAATAATAGTTAGATTTGAATAAATAGTCTCAATACACAATTAAGAGTGCTTTTGCAAAAAAAAAAACTGCATCTATACGACTGGAATTAAGGAAGGACATAGACCTAAATTGTAAAAGTGTTTATAAGTAAATTACTGTTCTTGCTAATACTCATACCATCATCATCAATAGCCTTTATCTGCCCACTGCTGGGCACAGTCCTTTCCCAATGCCTTTCACAGTACGCGGTCCCCCGCCTTTCGCAACCAACGACAGCCCGCCGTGCGAACAATACTGATATTGCCGTTCATAATAATTTAAATTCTTAGTAATGTTTTCTAAAGAGAAAAAGTTCAAAAACATGTATATTTTTGTTCGCAGAAAATGTGAAAGTAAAAAATATTTCCAATAATTTTTATTACAATGTGACAAAGGAATCCATATACTAATGATACAAAATATTTCATAATGAACATTATTATTTCATATTCGTTATTTTGCTATATTATTTTATGGCAAACAGCATGAATTCGACGAACACGCCGAATTCAACGTTATTGAGAGATTACATGCTAAAATAGTTATAAAGCCTCTCCACATGAAACGAATTTCGAGAAATTTTATAATGATTGTGAAATTCGCTGCTTTTAACAAACTGTTTTAAATAAATATAAATCCCATATTAATGATATACGATATACTTGGTATTTAACATTTTAATTAATTAATTTTACTTATTATTAATATAAATGCGAATATTTGGATGAGTGAATGTTTGTTGAAATGATCTCGTTGAAACTGTACTGTACGAACTGTAGAACAGTTCGTAAGAATACAGCCTATGTTAATGTTAAATTTTTTTAATTAATATTATATTTACTTTTTCTTAATAATATTATATTATAAAGGTTTTTTTTATTGTCTACACAGATATACGAATTGGCTCGCGAGACAATCGTATTGCTTTTGGAACGCAACCCCGACATAGGACCGCTATTAGACTGGACAGTGGACAAATGTTTTACCGGCCCACCACGAGTTGCTGACGGATGCTTCATGGCATTGGCTACTATATTTAGCGCTAGGTAAGTTTAAATTATACTAGAATACTTACATATTTAACTTTGTATTGTTATTGTGATCTCTCTTTTGTCTAAGAAAATAAAAGGGATGGCAATATGTTAGACTACCAATATCACTGCAGTAGAGTTCTGCCGTTATTCAATCATAAAAATTTCATTCGGCAATTTGAAATACCGGACTTTTCTAAGTTATTTACTTGGATTTGGGTTATCGAAAATTGAATTTGGTACAAATTTATACTAGCTATGTCACAGGAAGACTGGGAATTTGTTTGAAATGAAGCAAGATGTTAATAGTCGACAATACTACGTTTTTAGTATTGTTCTTGCGGACAGTTTGGCGAAATTGTGTTATTGTTGGTTGTCATATCGGCGCCTAATGACCTATATCCCCGGTGGAGACAAATATTTGACTTGCCACTGTTTACTGATTGCCGTACTCGAAGTCGGTCAAGACGCTATCGACCATCGATCACTTTTATAATACATACTACTCTAAATGTGGGCTTCCACTGCCGAAACATCTGTACAAAATATAATTTTCGTCGCTAAATCCAAGAAAATTTGGCATAAAAAACGTTGGCCCGTTCTAGAAATACCTTCTAGCAAACAACTATACTTACATCTTAACATTCGTACCTATAATATTAGTAAGGAGTAAGATTTATTCTTTCAATTCAGTCATTGATCTGAAAAAAAAACACGCTACATCTTATTTCAGCTGCCCCCTTCCTCCTCCCTTCCACCCCCTTCCTCATCACCCCCTATTCTCGAGATACACAGTAAAACATAAACAGAAACACGATGTAACCGTAAGTTACTGTAAAGTGTATATATTTACAACTAAGTTTGCGATGAAAGTGCACTTTACAAAGTAAAAACCGACAAGGTCGCGTTTTACCGCAAACTTTATACTTTAAACGTAAAACCCTACCTTTGAGTTAACGAGCTCTCTTCCATCATTATTTTTATTTTATTTTCCATACATTTTTTGTACCTTAGAGCTTTGAGAATACTTTAATGTACAAACAAACGCTTTGCGACTGCCGTAGCCGATCTTGTAAACTACTTTTTAATTTACTAAAGCGATTCCACATCGAGTTTCAACCTTTATGAATATTTAACTATTTGTTAATTAAAAAATAAAATATCCTGACTTTACTATACCATCAAATTGAGGGGAATACGTATCTAATGTCAAATAACTCTGTCATTTCTATCGTATAGACTACAGGATGTCACAAAAGTATGGACATAAAACAACACCCCCACACAAAAAAATCTTAAAGTCAAAAAATTTCATCTTCTTAGTCGGGATATTCAGTTGCTTTCCACGTAGTGACAATGTTGGTTATATGGTGAACATGTAATGTTATAGTGAATTTAAAGTGTCGTGGCACTTGTTTGTACTAATAAATATTGAAGTCCCTTTCATTCTCTTTGACGAAACATAAAATACAAGTGGTAAGCCAACGAGACGCTGTTACCAGTAATAGGTATTTGAAATAGTGTTCGATTGTCTCGCTGTCGGCCTATGTCGCTGGCCGTTTGGAAAATCACGATACAAACGTTCCATCGTTCACGAATCATTGACTTTCATAACAGTCTGGTGAAATCGAATCGTTTATATCTGTAACTTTGACAACTTTGATACCACTGAGTACTTTGATCTTGTCTTATAACTTGAGAAACTATTCAAGTTGATTGAATAACCGATTAATTTGTTTTTAACAAAGAGCCAAGAATTTAAAAATGAAGTGAGACCATCGAGGCAGACAAAGTGCATTCGCTTCGAAGCTATACCATAACAGACTTGAAAAATGTATAGAATTGACAACAACTTTCGATAAGTCACGTAATTTTTGCGCGTCCGTTCCATAATATTTTTAGATTTGTTATGGAATCGATTCGAAGCGAATGCACTATGTCTAGACCTACTGACGAGTGAGAGAAAGTCGTTTAAACCGTTTAGGTTACGGGGGGGGGGGGCTATAATGGACGGACGTAAAATGATGTACTAAGCAAATAACAAGTATACGGGAATATTCATACACGTTAAAGGATTGGTCAAAGCAACATTTAGTCACATATTTGACTGATACGAATAAAAATCCTTTCACTGCAACTTTGTAATAAAAAGAGAAGACTAAAAGTGAAATACCGACTCGCAGGACATGTCCGACTCAAAGTTATTTGCATGGCTGCATTATTAATACCTCGTGTAATTTAGCGTTCCGAATAAAAAGTTGTTAAAACTTTGCATGAAAATAATTACAACTCACGGTGAGACCTCGCTGAGATGTATTAAACAACTATTTTAATCATAGGACTGGTTCACTCTATAAAACATTCTTTGCCAAAGTCCCGCTTTGACTATCATTGTTAAAAGATTTTTCTTTATTAGTTTATTTTATCATATTAAATTATACGAATCTTTTATTCGTTCTCTTTTTGCTTTTATTTCCAACTCTTTGTGTACATCGTCCGTGAACACGTATAAATGAAAACCGCTGTGTAAATGAAAACCTGGTGCACGGGAGCCACGTGATTGCAAAAGAGATTTATTGAAATGCTTTTATTTTTAATAATCCCGAAATAAAAATCTACTTTAATATAGTTAAAACCATAAATCGATATAGAAATTCGAAGCAAAGTTTCTGTAAGTAATAAATTTTTGTTTAGCTTAGATGTTTTAGGATAAAGCTAGAGTATTTAAAAACGGGTTTCGCTGCGTTATTGAATCAGTGAGCGAGTCGGCCACAAAATTCATAAGTTCGTAGAAGCGTATTCGTGTTACAGTCTAGTCATTAATGCAAACTCGATAACATGCAGCGCGCCGTAGATCGAATCACGATAGCTCGTTTTAACACTTTTTGTAGTCTGTACCTCCCTTCTCGCTGGAACTGTAAAATGAGTTAACATCGCCCACATGGCCCGCGGCGAATATATTTTCCATGCTAGCTTTAAGATAAATAAGCTCAAAACTGAACATTTTTATGTACATTACTTAAACCCACGAGTCCGTCTGCGTGGAATTATAAATAAAATGTGGCAAACAAGCAAGCGGTTACTTAAATTCGCTGAAACAGCGAAACGACCTCTACTCATAGACATTCGCTATTACATAACCGTTGCCTACCTTTATTCAAAGGAGGAGGGGAACCACAAAAAAATGGATATTTACCCTTCCTCTGCTAAACCCACTTCTACTTTCCATCGTTAAAGAAAAGGGCGGTAAAGGAACGTAGACTAAAATTAGGCCTCCCCACGCACACTAATCAGACGTAACTCGGCATTGCTTCCGCTTCACGCCTGTCTCCTGTGTGGTATATGTATTTTATTAGCGGCCCGATCGCTTAAGTTAAGGAGGTGTGTATATATTGATATTTCCCGAGGAGCGCCTTGCCAATCTGCTAAGTGATAGTCGCCTATATCCGGTAACTGAGTAGTATTTAGTTTTTGGGTGTCCATAAATTGATCGCTTCAATATGTGTCGAAACTATGATAATATTATAAAGAGGAAAGATTTTTATTTTTGTATGTAGCGAAAGATACATTATCTCTCAGTAAAATAGACTTTATTTATTACTAGTTTTTTTAATATGATGTGGACATAGATGAAGGCAAAAGTTAGCTACTTAAATGTTATTTGGCACAATTATTTAGTTGTATTAAAAATATACTAAATGAAAAGTGTGTTATATATTATATTTCTGTTACTTGTTTTATCTACAACATGTATTATAAAATATTCCGACATAGACAATATGTCGATATGTTTATATTGTTTAGGCAAACGTTACGAATTTTGGGATTACCTTTATCAAAGTTAATATTATTTTACATTCGTGAGTATAATAGACTCTGAAATAATATCAAATATTATATTTGACTGACATTATTGCCAGACGACAAATTAATTTGTTTTGTGAGAGTAACATTATATGAGACATTGTTTGTGTTACTCGTTATTGTGAAACAAACATTGAATTATTATATCTCTATGAATATTTTTATGGGTTTATTTAATAATCGTATAAAGCAAAGGATTTTTTTTTATTTTCATGAATTAAGACAGTAACAAGATAATTATGTCGTAGTGTGTTGGCATGAGTAAGGGACGTCACTAAAAGCTTACAACGATGAAATTAGCGATCTTTTATAAGAGACAATGTAAATAATTTTATTTGCTAAGTAAAAACGAATAGCTAAATGTATTTTATTCAAGGGTATGTTAAAAATATGAAATGATTTAGTATCACAGAACTGAGCAAAACAATACGGAATCAATTTTACAGAATATTCGCCGTATGTCTGTATGAAACTAGTAATTGTATTAAAACTGAATACGCAATGAATGCGGTGTAACAAACGAGCCTCTGTTGTTGACATTTTTTCCATTCAAATTTGATGGAGTGAAAGTTTGAATTTGAATTGGATTGTTCACGGAATCCAGTGAAAAACTTTCTAAATAATGAAATGTTAACATGATTTTCATCCACTTTGAGTCTGTGTCTGTTCTCGAAATGAACACTTTGTAGTTCGCATAAATCAATAAACATATGCACTTGTGAAAACAATGTTTAACTATCGATATTTCGTACTAAAAAGATGAGTTTCTTTTTTCATTATTTGTGCAAAAATTAAAATAGTAACATGCATTATATTGAATATTTTCTCCAAGGTATTTCCATTTGAAGGATTAGGTTTGTGAAAGTTGTTGAAAGTAAATTATTACGCTTTCATTCCACTTTGATGTAGAAATAAGATGGTCTCGTTTCATTTCTTAATAATTAAATTTCAGAAATGGAACTTGAATAAAATATATAATCTGTATACCTCTTTGGGTTGCGGACGTGAGTTGTGTATATGTATGTGTGTGTGTGTTAAATAGTTATTATTTTTCATTAGGGAATATCCTTGCGACCACTACACGGCCATCATCAATGTGACGTTGATGTGCACCGGTTGTCCGCGCGCACCTGTGCACGAGAGCGCCTTGCAGCTGCTGCAGCTCCTTGACAAGCGGTTCTTTGGTAGCGTGAGCCCCATAGCGACGGACGACGACGGTGAGTGTACCCCGACCTCTCGACTACAACGACTTCTGCACACTAATAGCAATCGAGATGCAACTTATGCACGACAGACATCAGACATAAGTTTTCATTCAAGCAGTCAATCAGATGAATATCTATATATATAAAAATGAATCTGTACTTCTCTTGGTCATCGCATTCGCATCACGCAGCAGATGAAACAATATCGCTAATTCTCTGTTGTATTTTATTAAAAAGAAATTACAATAGCGGAAAATTTGAATTCATAGTACAACGTCTGTCGGGTCAACTAGTACTATAGATAAATATATTATTTAGATTTTTCTTACATATACTAACTCGTAATGTTTGTAGCTGAAACAATTAAGAAACTCTAGTTTTCTTCTTATTATCTTTTTTATTTCCAATTACATCATAAAAGTAACAAAAATAAATATGTTTTGCTTGTTAAACTTACACGCTTTACGCTGATCTACGTTTTTTTAATTGCAAACTGAAATTTTATAGTAACTAATTATAAATATAAACGGGCAAATAATAATATTATCAGACGATTGAATGAAAACATTTGTTGCATTGTTTTCGAAGATTTTTCGTCATTGGAATACATTTTAAGTATTGTAACGGTAAGAACTCCACTGCAGTGATACTTGGATTAATATATATCACTATCCTTTTTCCCTTATCTTTGACAAAACACAGACAACAATGTATATTAATACAAGTTTCACTGCAGGCAAATTATACGCTAATTACAAACATATATTTATTTTAAGATTGTCATTAATTGTAAAAGTGTTTAGAGAAATATGACCTTTTTGTTTCTCATATAAAAACGCTAACTAGCTTGAACCTATGCTTTTGTTTTATATAGTGTAATACTGTTTTATAATTATAAACAAAGTCATCTAAATAGCTTGTCAAAAGCCTGCAAACGACGTATGTATATAAAAATTATGATTATTGAAATATTATGCATAGCCATCCGAAATGATCTTGACCGATTAATAAGAAAGTAATTGTACCGAAAGCAGTTTTGATGATAAATATTTAAAGGTGAAAAATATTCTTTTACAAAAAATAGTTAAAAAAAAATTTTTTATTTCTTCGAAACGCGTAATAACATAGTGATATTGGCCAACGCTCAAAAGTATATTAACATTCTCACTTTCAACTCGTCTTGAAAATTGAATGGAAATCAAATTAATGTTTTTATAGTAATCCCACTATAATACATGTAAGTATTGTCTAGTTTCATATTGATTTGTAAATTAATTTCGGTTGTGATATGTAGAGGAATTTCAATTCGCAAACCTCCTATTCAATCGTTGTTGAATCAATTTGAATTCCTGAAACGTGTGTCCGGATTTTACTACGCATATTCAGTTTACAGTCGGACCGTATTTAATAACACGTAACGTAACATGGCTGCTCTTTATTTATACAGACTTCACATTATTAAAACCTAATATAAAACATGGTTCATAATATAAATCCAACTTGTCTCATTTCGTTTGCTCTTTCCTTTGAGCTGTACGCAAGAAATATTAATTTCGTAGAATATTAACAATTTCATAGTTTCGTTACATCCAATGTCTAAACTATGGTGAAATTGCAGAACTCTTACCTACCTGAAACTTCATTGCTTTACTTTAATAACAATTTCAATATATATAAACTCATCAAACGCAAATGTTAAATACAAACCGCACAAAAATTATATTTTCTTACGAAAAAAAGAAAATATATTACAATATTTATTTATTTTATAGAATAATTTTCTCATTAACAAAACGAATCGAAAATTTTTACCACGTTACATCTAAAAACGATTGATTACATAAGACCTATATGATAAAAGAGACAAGACTATAAAGTATATGTAAAGATCACTAACAACATAATGTGATAAAGTATACATTTTTTTGGTAAAAATGAGTAACTTTGTGGTATATGTCATAGTTTGCGTCTATACCTTTATGTTTGCCATTCGACGAGCGACAAACATAAAATGAACGCACACAAAATGTTCGGTGCAAATCTCTAACGCTTCCCACAAGATTGACTTTGAATGAATTTAAAATTCTATATTGGATTTGTATTCAAAAAAGTTTGCGAAGAATCATATTAATATATGTTAAGTTATTGATATATAACTTATATTGAAGTAATGTTAGTGAAAGGGGTTGTAATAGAACTTTAAAGTTGTGTTTTTCTGTTATCGTTTAATATGATTTAAAGTTGTTCATGTCACAAATACGTGACTTTGGTACATTACATATATACTGTCAATATCTATGTAACGATCGATTCCAATTACCGCGCAGGTGTCCTAATTGAAATAGGTTGGGAACATTGTCCTTAATATAATATCTAGAGATTGCTTCACATGTACTCTATACTATACACTTGCTCTATTATTATCGAAAGTCAATTTCTAGCTATTAACGATGTTAGTGTACATAATGTGGAATATAATTATCACGCATTACATTGTATGAAAGATTACTTCGATAATTCTTTTGCTTAATCTTTTGTGTTGATAAAACTCAATTAATGTACATAAATAAGTCGTAATTTACTTGTTAAGTTGTATTTAAAGTCTTAGAAATATGAGTTACAATATCTGTATATAAAATATAATATTCTGTAATACATATAAATATATATTTGAGTTATTTAATTTACGGATCGACCCCCTGATTAAATAAAGGCACTTAATTACAGCACACGGCAAATTACGAGTGCACTTTAGTTTTATGTAAACGTGAGTTTCCACATACCGTTGGCGATACATTCGCTCTAAAACAAATTGTCATCGTTCTAAATGCTTGTTTATTTCTACCTCAAAGGCGCGTGCCCGGCACAAATTATATACATATGACGTTGTATGACAGTATTTACATCTAACTAGCGACGGTGCACGCGATGTACTTGCGAAGTCAAGGAAGTTTAACCGGTTTGAACCGGTCGATCGCGCCCGCCTCAGTCAGATATAAACAAGCACTCATCCTCCATGCAAAATAGGAGATATATATTGTTGTATGAATATCGACCGTGCAGCTGATAACTGTGAACTGTAAAAAGTCTACAATAAATTAAATAAACTAACTGTTATAGATGTCGCCCAGTTTAAAAGCAAAAGTTCATCTCTTCAATTCGATTTGCTACATTCTAGACACTGTATAATATAACTATCCAATCTTACACTTTTATTTTATTACGACAAACACGTAACAATGTTGTAGACATTCGTAGTTCGTAGACACATGTCGACAATCGTAGACAGTCGTAGGCAACGGCAGAGTCGAACTATTTTAGATTCTTATCAGTTTTAAAGGGACATTTTACTTCATAAAACACGATAAATTAAATTAAGAATTTTCTTAGGATTTTCTTAGTACAAGTGTATATTTTTACTACAATTTCATGAGTCAAAATGAATTATCGTTGTCATGTGTAAAGCCTACATTTTAACAACAATAACTAACCGTACTCCTTTATGATAAAGCGTCAATAGCCTAATGGTTAAGGTTACGGATTTCCGATCACGAGGTCGGGGGTTCGAATCCCACCATTCGACTACTGTCGTAAACCATATCCTAGTAAAAGCTTAGAGCTTATTTGGAATGGTTAAAGAAATATTAGTAAATTTACACAAAAAATCTGCTAATATTTAAAAAAAATGATATGTTTAGTTTTTAATAATAATAAGGACTTTTAAGGAGTGCAACAGATTAATAATATATTTGAAGATGGTGAATTTACCTTTAACTTTTTGCATATTTCAATGATCTTTATATTTTGTTCTTACTTCAACATTATTAAATTAATAATGGTTATAAGTACAATTAAACAGAAGACTGACGAATACTTACTGAAACATATCCCTTCTATAATCTAGAGACCCAGGAACCTTATTAGGAATAAGGCAGTGAGAAAACAGTGACGATTTAAAACACATATTCAATTTTGGAAATTAATTTAATATAACCATAAAACAAATGCCACAATCAATAGTAAACCAGGAACAAATTTGTCAGTTACAAATGTATAATACCAAAAAGTACTTAATTATAAATTCTGACAATAATAGTAATACATAAAGTAATGTTAACTCGAAACAGCGATATAATTTGAAAATTTACAAAAAATGTCTTATAAAAGTCATAAAAAAATAAGTCGACTTCTTGCCAAAGAGTTAGGAGATATGGTAAATAATATACATTTTAACGATTCCCAAAATTGATTTTTTTAAATTTTTCGACATCAAATTTTAAATATACTGAGCTAATGGGATTATATAATAATTGTCATTACAACGCAAGCTGAGTTATCAAATAAAAATGATGATGATTTCATTTACAATTAATGTTATAGATGGACAAGGATATCTGACCCGGTTGGCATAAGTTATAGCTCACTAACACCCTTAAAAAAATGTTACATTCATTTCCATATCGGAGCTGTCATGTTTTGTTCTTTTATGTCAGTTTCTAAGCCTGTTTTAGACACTTTCTTGTAGAACTAACCGCTATAGTAGCGCCTCTCGCATCGGGCCATATATCCTAGCATCATCATTTTTTATTGACGTCACAAAAGCATACACCGATAAACACGTATCAAAGTAGTATAAAGATATTATAATTTTATTTAACTATTGTAAGACTTTTAATGGAAAAAAGATATATTTTATAATAGTGGATATATATAAGTTTAATTTAAAAAGAGAATCTACGGGAATTAGTTAAAATCACCGAAATCGGTATAGTAATTATATACGACACCAACAGAAATGCTCAATAAATAGAGTAAAAGTTTTATGAAAAAAAAAACCGTAAAATTTTTAGCATTAAATGCACGTAAAATCACAATTTCCAAATTAAATTAGTCTGCTAGAGATAAAATACGAAATTTGAGCTTAAAACGTATCGAAGTTAAAATTAATTTGCAACAAAATAATTTAATTTATCAAATGATGCTGCAGTGAACATTCTAGGGTTTTTGTTAATGGATTTCTCGTTAAATTTACATCGAAAATATTTTGTAACTTTGAGATATAAATCAATATATTGTTTTGACTGTAGACACATGTATTGTCACTGTTGTTTCAAAGAGAATGTGTGAGATGATAATATTTATAGATATAAAAGTCACTGCAGCGGAAACTTACATTATAAAATATTGACACACTTTTTTAAATCAAGGACGGTTAAAAAATAGACGGCTAATAGATGCTTTAAGCAAATTCAATATATACAGCGTATTCAAATTATGTCCATAGAGAATTGAAAAAATAAGTCTTGACATGCCATTAACCTTATTAAGTACAGGAATATCATGAAAGGCTTATTAACTAACATATCTTATATATTTTATATTAGATATAGTACAACTCCAGACGAGTAGAAAACTGGAATTGGCGAGTGATGTGTTTTTGTTTGAAACGTTTTGTTAAATGTCGTAACATTTATAAACAACACCGTTATTTACTTTTTTTTTCAAAGAATATTAGAAAGGTAATTATAGGAATACAGATGTTATGAAAGTGGAGACACGGTGTTATCTCCATGACAATTTTTAAAGTGAATCTAAAAATTTCTCGAATGTACCTCGCTATAAAATTG
Organism: Papilio xuthus; assembly: GCF_000836235.2. NCBI lineage: Eukaryota > Metazoa > Arthropoda > Insecta > Lepidoptera > Papilionidae > Papilio > Papilio xuthus. Next base: position 705,717 of record NW_013530472.1, read on the forward strand.
AACATTTCACTAAACTTTTATAAATGTCAGCAATGTGCTTTTGCTACGACCGTAGAACATTTTTCATAAGCCGCTTACATATAATTCTGAATGTACTTATAGCTATAATTGCAAAATTCATAAATACATCATGATTAATTTAATTGTTTGACATACAAAGAAATGTTTAAATAATGGCAGAATGCCATCTTTACGATATCACTTAGTCTAAGATTATAACCGATTTTTTTTACGTTTTTTATTTTTTTTTTTCTAATTTACTGTCATATTGCATATTAATAATAAAGAATAAAGATTATATATGGAGTAATATGGCACTTATTCTAAGAATACACATGGTTACATATCATTATAGCCTAGCCAAGAATATAAAAACTTAACTATACTGCACAAATATTTAGACTTAATTTATTTGTGTTCATTAGAAAGGTATGTAATAAAGAAGGCGATTGAAGCGCCTCCATCCCAACATATTTGTATACTTAGGCTATATTCAGTAATTATATTAATTATATTAATACTCTAACTAATCCTACATATTGAGAAATGCCATACAAATAATCATACGTTAAAAATGTCTTAGTAAATGCGAATACAAACTCGATTAAGTTATTGAATACTTAGCCTAAACTCGTCCACTGCTGGACGTAGGCCTCCCCCATCTATTGCCGCCATGCCCGGTCCTGTGCCGCCTGCATCCAGTGCACTCCCTAGGTTACTTAATATAATTAATTAACTTTAAAAATACTGATTTTAAAATAAGTCTCTTTTTCATATGAATATACAATTAAAGTCCTTGGTAGTAAAACGCAAATGTAAATGAATTATCATTTCACATAAATAAAAAAAATAATAAATGAAAATTACTTTTGACAAGGTTACCAAATATTGATTAGATTTTAAAAATTTAGACCATTATTGATAAAAATATATACATATTTACATTTCTTTCGTAAGGAGTCACACAGACGTTGCGGCGTTGTTTTTTTTCTGTCAACGATATTGGTGCGCCTCACGACTAATGCGAGGAGGTAATACAAATATACCTTACAACATAATTTAGTAAGTTCTGAATGAAAATAGAGTTTAAATTCACTGATATTAATTAAAGCTTCGAACTGTATTTCTGCAACACCGATGTTGTATAGGATGTTAATATCGACACATTGTAAACGTAGATAACGATACCGGCCGCAGCATCGTCAGTGTGGCATTTCCCACGCCTCTTAATACAATATACTAAGTTAATTAATTACTAATAAAGCGTCTTTGATTCATATTTTGGTTAATTATTACAGAAGACTTATAATTTCTTAAATTAATTGAGTAAACATATTATTTTACATTACTATATATTATGACATATTGTTTTGTTCTCATCATATTTATACAAAGCAAACAAAACACTGAATATATGAAGCAATGTCAACAATGATTATTTATGTACAATTAAGATGTGATTGAAACACGCGTCGCCTCAATGAACTGCGCCACAATTAAGTAAATAACCTTGATACTCGTATGTCATTGTTATTCTGTGCATCAAACTACATTTCGAAGTGCATCAATTTTGATATATTTGTCACTAGAAATATTATCTACTAATTTGTACTGTCGGTGCTCATTTGTCCGTTTTGATATTTACAAAATCTTATGAATTATCACAATTTTTCTAAATATTTACTTATTGTTTTGTAATATATACGCGACCACGGAGTTAGAGGAATAGGTAGATGTTGCTAATTTAAATTTCCACCTGGCGCAGTCATGGCACAATTCCCTCAAATCTTAACATTCATACGGTAACGTCTACTTTTAATATCATCTTAACATTAAACTTATTGCTATCTTAACATTTTTATGAAGAATGAAAGTAATGAAAATATGTTTTTCTAACTATTGTTTTGGCAATGGAAACTGACGGTTTTTCAGTTTGTCAACAATTAGGTTGGTGCTCGGAAATCTGCCGTCTATGATGTCGTCGATCAAAATTACCACTCATTTTTGAACCATAAATTCTTCTCAATCATTATTAACTGAATCTAGATTTTTATCACTGTTTGCTAAAAACATAATAATAAAAAAAAACCTTAACAACTATGAATCTATAAACTTAAAGTTAGTATAGTTGAATACTACTATCTGGTACACTAATTTATTAAGGCACTGGGAATGCGACTATTGTTAAATATGTATTTATATGTATCTAGTTATTATTGTAAAATTAACCCTTGTCTATGAGTACGCTACATATTTTTCTAAGCAATTGGTTTATGGAGGTTATAACAATTTAAGTTGAAGTCATTACTTTTGTTGCTAAATGAAATTAAAATGGAGATAATGATATCGACTTCTTAATTTTGATACAATTTGATTCTTTCTTATAAATGGCCCAAAAATGTCCCAAATTCTGTATACTGACAACCTTGTTAATTTTTATAGTACAGTGAAACCTCTTTTGGAAAATTTGAGTGTAGACGCTGATTCGTCGTAAAGCTAATGGAGAATTTTTAGGTTTCGCATGGAAAGACTTTCGTAAGTTAAATGTATTAAAACGTTGAAATTTAGAGTCAGACTGATTTATAATTTAAAAAGAAAAGACTAACTAATTTTGTTTACTTTTGACCTTTTCCAATTTTTAATTAGTTTCAACAAAAAAGGATCTACTGTACTGTATGGCTCTCGATATAGAAACTGATGACATAATATTCGCATTTGGTCGGTTCCCAGTACGCGACAATAGATTTATCTCACTTGTTGGATTCAAGATAATTTCGTTTTAAATTAGGTTAAAACTATAACGTACCTTAAATATATTGCCGTGAGTTCCCAATGCCGAGACACGTGTGTTATCTTTTTTTTTCAGAGAATGAGATGAATGACAGAATGCTAGAATGCAGACATTGGAAATGTGTTTGGACAGATTGGAAACCCACGTTAAGAATATTATTACCCTATTGAATATATTACTGCTACGTATATTCTAACCGAATTTTTAAACGTTTAATCTATTTAAATCCTAATATATTTAATTCCTTAATTAACATTCGTCTATAGTTTAAATATCCAAAGTTTTCCTTACTATAAATTATTCTACTGCGTTTTTGTACAACTATAAATGGCCAAATAAATATGATGTTAATTTAACTAATGGATAATATTAACTTCGAACTTCGAATCAATCATAATTCAAAACCACCATGAAATATAGAAGAACCAAACTCTCTTAAATATGCAAATAAATAATGAATTATTTTTGAAAATGACAAAAAGGATTAATAACTTTTACGATAAAAAATGAAACAAAGCACCTTATATATGGTGCCATTTTGTCTTTATAAAAGAGTGCAAAAGCGGTAAGAGAATTTGCAAGTTGAAGCGTCACCATCATTTTAGAATCGACTCCTTCGAAGTTCTACTGTTTTTGTACTGAGGTTGTAATGGTTTATCCTTATCTCTACATGATCTGCCTTAACATGATTAATTACTTTATACTTTAACCTACATATTTATCTACCTTATTCTGTATTCATCATAAGATTTCACACGACTCAATTATGATGTATCTACGCTAATTGTCGACCAAACACCCCTCCCAACAACAAACAGCTGTTATATATATTCTAACTCATTTACATGTAAACAGTATATTACTGATAATTCATATCGCACCAAGTTCAATGTCAGCATATTATATGTACAACCCTTAATTATATACTAATCTTAACGCTATTATAGCCTGACCAGGAAAATAGGAAACCTCGCCATGTTGCAGGAAACCTACATCTATTTGTATTAACCCTCATAGGATCACTTTGTTGTCCGTCCGTCTGTCAAGACCCTTTTTCTCAGGAGGTTCTTCAGGTCTTATCAGTATGGTGACGGATTATAATCTTTACTTATTAATATTAGAAAGTAACTCTGTCTGTCTGTCTCGCTCTCACGCCAAAACTACTGAACTGATTTAAATGAAATTTGGTACACAGTACAGAGCCTAAAAAAGAAAAATAAATAAAACATTGAATGTATGCAAAAGTTTTACCCCCCAAGGGTGCAATATAAGAATAGGGAAGGGAAAAAGTGTACATGGGAATGTGTGAGGTGAGGTTTATGTGTTTTGTATGTTTTTTTATAAGTTTAAGTAAAAAAATTAACCTAAATAATTAAAATGCTACCCAAAGACAGTCATGCCAAGTGTAAATATTAAAAACAAAGTTATGTTTGCCAATTTCCCTTTCAAAAATAATGATGGTTATTTCATTTTGATAATACTTTTATTTGTCAAGTCGTTAAAGTCGTTTATGTTTTGAAATATAAAAAAAAATTCAAACCCCCAGAGAAAAAAATTGTAGTAATTGTATGTGGTAGTTTAAGCATGTATCGGAGATTTATAAATTCTAATTTATTTATTTTTGAACCACTTCGGTAAGACGAATTGATAAACTCTCATCAGCTCACTATACGTCCCCACCGAGGGGCTCGGAGCCTACCCTAAGCTAGGGGTGATTAGGCCATAGTCAATTAGGATTGAAATGTTGTGTCGAAATATTTTAAGGGACTGTGACTCACATGACAGGCTGACTACTTTCCTGGAAAAACTAAATTTTAAGGGCTACGATATTTTAATTCCTAAAAAAATTATAAACCATTTCGATGTTAAATGGTGGTCTAGAAAGTTAATAACAGCACGCGATGAGCTTATACGTTATAAATAAAATAATAAAGTTTATTATTACTTGTGGGGCCATTTGCCTCCTTTCCCTTAACTATATCACATTCATGCTTTGCTGCGAGTAATGTACACTTTGCTCTTAACTAATATTTCCATTGTCGAAACACATGTATGCAAATATGTTGTCACTCTCTTGAACAGAGACATCAATATGTTTTCATACAAGTATTTTAGCAGTGGAATATCTATACTATAATTTTAAGAACTATTTTAATTCACCTTAATATATATCGAAGTTAAGACTTAAAACTAGATATAATATTTTCTTAATTAAATACGTTAGATATATTTAAGATTCAAGGTACGGGTAGCGCTACAGATACGACGTATCTGTTTATATTTACTACTAAGTAATAATTATTTATTGACATACATATTTACATTTCACCTTTCAAACCCGATCTTTCTTTCATTCTTTACCTCTCTCATACATGAGATGTTGTCATTATTCTTTGGTTCAATTCAGACTAAGCCAACTTTAAACACTCTGATATCGAAATTACTTTCGCCTTTTATCTCTAATTAATTATTTACATTATAATACAAATTTACTGGCTACGAAGATAGAGATAGACCGAACAAAGTATGGAGCAATTGAGTGAAAGAGGATATGTTTAAGAAGGAAGTGGAATTATACGTAACATAAAGTAATGGACAGGGTAATGATGATATCCAAGAATGGGGCAAAATTACTTAAATTTTTAATTTTGGAAAAGAAAAAAGAGTTTAAAATGAAAATAAATAGAATAAGGTGCAAAGATAAGGACAGAGGAGGGGAAGGAGAGGGGGGAGACCTAAGTCTATGGGAGCTTGACTAGCTGCTAAACGTATTTGTTTCGATGTCTTTTAAGATTTTTGTACGGTGAATGAATATTCAAAATATTTGTGGTTACGGAAAAATGATTTAAAAATTTCTTTCCGTTGTTTAATTAGGAAAATTAAATTGGGTTATTATCAATACTGTACTTTTACAATTAACTGTCATAATAAGAGCCATAATAGTTATCTAATCAGTCCCTTTGTCTAGATTTGAAATGCTAAATCTACACTCAGGGCCTACCTTAGAGACTATTGAACGCCTCTTAATAAAGCAGTAAGATCTGAAATATTAAATTGACTATTTAGTCAAAATAATAATACAACCATGAGGCTATTCCATCCCACCCTCCACTTTATTTTTTCACATGGTTGTAATAATTGTTTCATTTAACACCAGATTAACCGTTAAATAATTTTGAAAAAAAAATCAGCCAAAACATGTATATTGGTAGACAAAGGGCTCCCCCGGAATAGCCATAATTTGAGCCAATTGTCTTACGCAATATTAGGTTTTTAAATAAACAAAGTTCGTTCTTCAAAAGTGTAATTTAACGTTTAGCTTTTAGACGCCCACAGCTAGGCATAGGTCTCCCCATAGATCTCCAGGATGATCGGTCTTATGCTACCCACGTCCAGGATTTATGAAGCGTCAATTAATCGGGACTGACGTTTTGAAAATTTATCAATAGTAACGTATCCCATGGTTTTTCTGCGGATCTCAAACTGATATTACCAACGGAATTCTAGCCTAGACTTACTTTGTTTATTTTTTAATTGAAGTCATTTAGATGAAATTCCGAAGTCTAGAAGCGAAATGACAGTAACCGACATGAACTTATATCTTAAGTACGGTTGTTAAGACCAAAATATATGCTAGCTAGCTTGCCATAGTATATGTTTAAAAAGAAACCGGATAATTTACTGAAGCATGAAATTTCAGTTAAAACCATGGAATACTGCGCATTTGCATTTCTCCTATACATCTCACTGCACTCACTCTCTAGTTTACTTTGAAGAGATCATAAATATTCCATTCATTACATTTATAAAAATCATATTAATACTTTCGTTATTAATTTATCTTTAGTTTTTCATGATTTACCATTTACTAGATATTTGGGTTAATTTAATTTTTGAAGAAGGTAGTAAAATGGGCCAATAATGTTTTGCAATACTGTATTCTAAAATTTTGATGCATAAAAATATGCAGTTTGAGCCAATTGTTCCCTGTCTTCGGAGTGAATTTGAAATTGATATAATAATTGATGGTTTGAACTTCACTTTAAATTTATAATAGGATACAGTCAAAAGTAGAAAATTGTAGATAGGTATAAAAATTATGGTAAATATGTAAAGTTAAAATATTATAAAGTTATCTAATTCTGCTTTGCCAAGTCTTTTCCTAAATTATTTCGTTTGTTATCTGAATCTATTATCTAATTATCTGAAATCTGATATGAAACTTACACAACTAAAATAGGAATAACCATTATAGAGATAGAGATTTAAAGGTATAACCATTTAAGTGTTCAATTACACACTTAATCAAAACAACAACTAATTAATTTGTTAACATTTTAACAACAAAAGATAAGTAAATTTATCACAATAACTAATATTGGCAATTCTAATGGTGCTCGTTACCATTATACTTTTTTTTTCTAATTTAGAGCCTCTTCGGCAAAGCAGTATTTTATATAAATGTAATTTATCATCATAAATGCACACACATAATCTTATATTTTTAAAAACTTATGTTCGCGATAAACTCCGAAACTACTAAACCAATTTTTAAGAAATTATGTAAAAATCTGTAATTTAGTCGAACTTGGGATGTAGGGTGGGGTAGCTTTTGTCACCATTATTGATTTTTTAATACCGCACGGTAGGAGTCACTGGCGACAGCTAGTCAAATTAATAGCAAACTTTTAAAAATCTTTTATATGTTGACGCGTGCACACATTTAAACTTTTAATAAGTAGAATTGTAAAAAATGTTTTAGTTTATTGATAGGGTACGTTGCTACGTATGTTATTGTTTTCAAGAAGACTGTTTATACTATTGCCAAATTGATTATTATTGTATGTATTAAAGCATTTTAAATTGTATTACTTCCATTGGGTATATGATAATGTGATATGCCAATATTACCACAATATTTACTGAAGGTTTCGCGATCATTAGACTATGTGTATGCATTTTTTTTTAACTATATCTTCATTTTAATCCAAAAATATGTTGTAAAACTTGTTTTATATTGCATCAATTTCGTTCGCTAATAAATTCAATGTATATTGTATAAAAAGTTTTGTAATGTTCAATATGTACATAATATGAAATATCTTTAAATACTTCAACACCGAAATAAAGTTTTCTTTTGTAAATATCAATATATTATAATATATTTACTCTTATCCAGCATGGTTCGAGTATTGTAACAATTTAATCTAACGTGCCAAAACCAATTAAAAATAACATTTATTTTATAACAATATTTCAATTTGTTTTTGAGCAAAAACCAAATTCAATAAATTTTATCTTAATCAATTTAATAAGATTTTATAGAACTTGTGATTTTGTATAAAAAATGTCTTAGACATCCGGACCATGCTACAAGAGTGCATGCACTTTAGATATTCTTAAAATTTATTTTATAAGTTTATTTGGAAGTGTTTGCATGTCGTCCTGATCGAAGTGCTGGATCTAAATACCTTACGCCGTGATGGACTTGCGGCGGAGCGATCGGTCTCAGTTCGAAAGTCTCTGAGTTACCGCTGTTGGCCTGCAGACGCCGCTGTCGGCTGTTATCGAACGTCCATCTTGTGATGTATTGGTCGTTACGGCGACGTCGAGACGATGGCTGTACAGCGCTAGTGCCCGCACCGTCGTTACTGATGAAGGAGGCTGGGGGAAAAAACTCATATTAGCATGTTATGTTACCGTAGATTTAGGGTTATTTTTCTCTGCGTCCCCTCCTCTGTTGATTAAAGGAATCTACAAATGCAGATGTTTATATCTATGGGCAGCAGTACGAAAGAAGTCCACGTTTCCCATCTTCTATTATAATATAAAAACTGCCTAACAGTTCCGATACTATGCTGAATTTTAATGATGCCAGGGTAATTTTCTATGTGTTAATAAAACGGCTGTGAAACTAGGCAAGTAATAACTAATACTAAAATACTGATTAGTGAAATAATTTTCCACTGAAGCTTTTGAAGTAAATACTTTCCAAGCGTCGCCAAACGATTGAGTAGGAGATGATAATCTGATCGCCTTGACACAGGTCTAAACAACTTTCGAAATACAATTAATAAACTTGTCGGTTATTTAATATGGGATCTAAGAAACTGACAACACGGCCACCAATATTAGAGTTTATTAAATACTTGAGAACATCGTAACGACCGTCTCCGAACCTTTTTGACCCTGAGCATAATTTTTTTAATACATTTTAATAAGCGTTGTAAAATATTCGAGATAAATATCTCCCTCTTCTCTAAGAAAGGTCTTTATATTGCTTAATCATTTGTGGAAAATGTTAACTTTTACACAGAGATTTTTAAGCCAATTAGCGAAGTTGAAGGTTTGAAATATTTAACCTTGAAATGAAAATAAGCCTTCTGTCGAAATTCTTTTCATTCTATAAGCTAAAAACATAATATATTATAAATCAAGCAATAGATATACTAAAACATATTTATCAACTTGTAGATACTTAACTCAAATTGAAAACTTTTAAATATATGTAGTGTAAATTATGTCTGTATCATTGTTCGGCCTATTTCTAATACCTAAAATTTTATTTGATTCTACTTATAATTTTTCATCTCCATTTAACCTTAACATCGGTCGCACTAGTGCTCATTTTTCTTACATGTTAAAATCAAATGCATGATGTAATACATAGTTTGTTGTCTCAAATATAATACTAAAATGAATAGTATGTACATATGTAGCGCACCGCCCCGCCATGCCGCCAGTGTGGCATTCTACACAGGTGGACACGAAAGGGACATTTTAATGACGGTGGATATTTGAACTGTCGCGTAATACTGACATGTAGCCATTTAGCAGTCGCTAACCACACACCGATGTTTCCGTACCGCGAGCGTGAATTCAACAAATAAGCTATCGTCTGCCATACGTTGCAATTTTATGCCTACCATACGCATAAAGTTGTAGTGATTGGTCATTACAATAAGTTTTCTTTACAAAATTAAGTAACACAAAAGGAATTGTACTTTAATAATATGTTCATGTTGAAGAATAAATAAATTAATGGACATTTTGACATAAAATCATAAGTGTTTTGTTAAAAAAGTTGTCATCGTATATTGTTGCTTCAAATTTTCCTTGAAAACAATTTTATATTAAGTCATACAGTTTAAAAAAAAAACTTGTTGAAATTGAAAATGGATATTTCGTATTAGTTATAAACTAATTGAGATCCGAGTATTGATATCAACTAAGAAGTATAACGTTTTGTAGTGATTTGTGGGAACGTGGAAACTAAAGTTCACAAACTGTTTGCAATTTGTGGTTACGAGCAAAGCAAATCTGTCAGAGTGCTCCCGGGCACACGTTTGCAAATCGATATCCTTTCTATTCCTATCACTCATGATGTACAGACAATGCATGTATACCTTCATGTTGTGATCTTTTGCAATAAAAACTGAATTTCGATTTTTATTAATTTTCATCTCCCTGACATTATCTCACTCACCTGGGGTCGGCGCACAAGGTTTTTTTTTACTCTTATAACTTAACACAAGTGTGTTTTTCCAAAAACGAAATAGTTTGTTTTTTGATCAAATAGAACATCATATGCAAACTATTAGTAAAAGTTTCTAAAATTAATGGTCGTCATTATTGGTATTAACAAGTATTCCATAATCTTTTAAGGCAGACAAAGCCCATGTATAATTCCTATGTATTCATTGCACAAATATATAATATGTAAGTCGAAGTGTGCCTCACGTGACTTCAACTTATCAATAATTTAATAGACACATCGAAAGCTACAATTCCAGTTTACATAGTAAGCACTTAAATAGAGTTGTTGCTTTGTGGTTCAAACAATTTTACATAGTTTGCAAACAGAGTACGGAACCGACCATAGCTTACTGTTTCAATTGTTTCACATGCCATCATTGTTTTGTTTTTTATCCATTCCGCTATTGTAGAATAACTTAATTGGCTGTCTCGAGAACGGGGCTTTAATATGATAGAAATTCTATAGTTTAGTTATATTTGTTAAATTGCTAATTTTTATTGCGTTTACTGAGGAAAATAAAATTAGCGAAGTGCTGACACCATTTTTATGTTTTTTTTTAAGTAGGTTGGTTTAGAAGGTGCTCGACGCCTATAAACTACGGAATTGGTTAGGCTAGGTTGTAATGAACATACATGATTGTCAATCTACTTAAAAATAAAAGAAAAAAGAAATACACGATCTTCGAATGTGAAACCTGCACGAAGCTCCGTACATAAGTATACGGTAGTACGAATAGATCTGTTTCTACGTATGACGCAAGAAACCCTGTAATTTAAACAGAAATAATGTATGAAGGGAGAATTGATTGCGTCCACGCGCCAAGGGATTGATGAACCTATTCATTGTTGCAAATCAATAAACAAAGCGTATTTTCAAACATTACTATTCTACTTTTCTATTTTTCCAATACGTTAAGGTAACATATCAAACTTGTTAGATTTCGAAATTCTTATGGTATGTATGTATGTATCTGTATTAGAACCTGATTAACAAAAGGGTAATGTTTTTCGCGTGTAAGTTTGTTTTTATTCTCGTGGTTTGTGTGTATGAAAATTATTTTGTCACACCCCAGGTCCCAAACGACTTAACCGATTTTGACTAGTGTGGTGTCATTCGTTTCATATTCTTCCCCGGAGTGTCATAGAATATATAAAGTCGGCACAAAATGCATATAGTGGAAGTAAGAAATAAAATTAGTAAAAACGAGTTTGAATCTCAGTTAGCACAACTTTTACATTGCTTAATCATTTTTTCGATTTTTTAAGTATATTCAAAATTAAGAAAATGTTACATCTAATAATCAAGACCAGAATAATAAAATTAAAATTAATTAGGAACGAATATTTACACGTCTCCTACTAAGAATACTAGGATTGACAAAAAAAAGTAAAAAAAAAAGTTTAAAAGATTTATATGTTTTATTGAAAAGAAAGATAATGCTTACATCCTTTTATAAACTAAAAGATAAAAAAATCATTACGTATAATATAAGTAAAACTTTTCTTTACAGGCAATATCATGAAATAATTGTATTTCAAATTTTTTTGGCATTTGTCATTATGGTAAATAAGTAACGAACATATGACAAATTAAACAGACAAAATCATTTTCAAATGCATTTTTATTACATATTCATCCATCCGAGGAAAGGAAAACTAAACTTAGTAAATAGATAACTTCGTAAACCGGGCATTAGTTGATTAGAGATCAATATTTATTTGAATATTGATAATTGTCATTTTTTAGAAGTATAAAATTGTTGTTAGGCGCATTTACGATATTGTTTCGTTTAACGTTCTAGCTAAATTTTTAACTAATTCTAATTTATTAATAGTTATCAGTCTTTTCATAAACGGTGAGCAAAGATTTGGTGTTTAGATGATATTTACATTTTACTTTGTTATTTTAAATCAATTAGTTTTAAATATATGCTATAAATGCATTCTGGTCTGTCATAAAAATGTACAATCCTATAATAACCTACGAGAAGAGTGCAAATGCAAATAAATTCTGCCACTAGGCTGGTATTGTTGTTGCAATTTTACATTTACAAATCTCTTATACTTATCTATTATTTATTTGTACCTTAAAAGAAGTGGTGGTTTCGCACAGGATTTTTTTAATCAACCTTATTTTTAATTGGGACCAATAAATTAAGTTTTAGTTTTATTGAGTTGAGGATATCAAAATTGGAAGCTTGATCGAACAAGAATATAATACAATAATGTAATTGTTTTTTAAAAAAAAACTAGCAAATAATAATATAACATAACAAATCAAAAAAGTCAACATGCTGGGATAATAAAAGCTTAAAATTATATTATTATGATATACAATTAAAAATAATTAAAAACAAATGATAATGATAGACAAAAACGAAAATTACATAAAACAAATAAGCTAGCACGTACCATCTTTTCACCACATCATAACTTGATATCAACTTAACAGCGCGGGAAAGCGCTAGCTTATTCAATATTTAAAAAAAAACAACAAATATATTTACAATATAAAAAGCAGTAATAAATTTTACGGCATTATAAAAAATCTATATCTATTTATATACACATTAAAAATGTTGAAAATGAATAAGGCACATGTAAAAATTTACGAGTTAAAATCTTCTTAGTCTAATAATAATAAATCACTGGCAGATATTTGCACAAGTGAAACATCGTTGATAAATGTGTCCATCATTATACTTCTTTTCTCGCAACATTCTTTTTCATGTACGGTTACGATCTAGAAGTAATGAAAAATAAATAAATAAAATAAAGAAAAGAAAGATATTATACAAATAAAGCTACATGTTAGTTAATGTGAATCGATCAGTCGAAGTGTTTTATAGATGTGTTTCGTCAGTGTATACACACGGTGATATGTACATAAGCCCTTGCAGAAATCCAGTCGCCTTGCTAATTTTCAAATGCATATAAAAGCGACAAAAGTTCAAAGTGCTTGCTATAATAAATAATTGCTCAATCAGTTTAGATAGTCCGTTAGCAATATGACAAAATATATGAAAGGTCAAAACATCATGTTATTCTTGGGCAAGCGTCGCGACAAGTCAAAATTTGATTTAAAATAAAATAATATTTTTGTCGTAGCTTTTATTTAACAATATGTCGCAATATTAATTGAGAAATGTGGCATTATATTCTATCAGTGAAATCTAAAAATATGACATATCTTTTCATCGATGTACAATAATTTTCCAAAGAACACTTCAATACTTTTAAACCCAAATAAGGTCGTCGGGTATTACTGGAAAATAATATGTCCTATTACTTTTCTATTTTAAGAATCTTCTAAGTACTTTTATATTTCTTAGTATATTATTATATATTTCTTCAAGTGAAACCACACATTAGAACATAAAGGTGTTCCAAAACTTCGCCGATAAAAAGTTTTTCGCTTAAGCTAAACGCCGAAGAGCTCATAATGTAGTCATAAATAATGTTCAATATAAATTAAAAATTATGAAAGTTTGCTTCAAATCTAAACCCTAATTGAAATAAAGATATTTATAAGTCGGTGTATTAGATGTAACATAATTATATTATGTTTATAATAACGCAAGCAAATTCAAAATTAATCCGCAAGAAATTTTATAAAATCGCTTCAAAGAATTCATGTAATTATGTTAGTTGAAAAGTAAAGCGCGTAATAGTGACTTACTTGTAGCGCTGCCGCCGGGGGCTTGGGTGGGCGATAGTTCTCTTAGGGTCATAGCGCGGCGAGTTCTTCTCCTGTAACTGGGTAGGATGTTCTTGACCGCCCGTCGGAAGTTCTGCCCGCTCAGACAGTACAGAGTGAAATTGATGCCGAAGTTTGTGTTGAAGAATATTAGCGCAATTTGTTGCAGAGCTGCCCAACTACCGGTGCTTTCGCGTTCTTTCTGTTGACAAAAAAAGATGATATCTAAACATGGCACTAAACATGGCATTTTACACTATTTAATGTTGCATTAGATGTTGTTTTTGTGCCTCGTATCACCGTATTGTTATATCTATCTATCGTGTTAGCATGCTATCATAATAATTACGTCGCTATTTGTTTATATAAGTACTCTTAAAAGTAAGTTTAGGCTCATACCAAACTTGCTTTATGTCTATAATATTTAGCGTCTATTGATTCAAAGTTACTATTCATTTATTTGCGATGTTTATTGAAAGAAACCTTCAGTACTCAATTAGAAAAAAATATCTCAATAATACATTTCTGATGAGGAGGGGGAGAAGACAAGTTAATTTGTCTCAAGTGATACACCCACGCCCCACGCCCCACGCACCAGTCTCAATACAAGCGTAGCAATTATCTACTTGTTCCCTGTGCAATATTGAAATGTTCCTGAACTATGTCCTCCTCAAACACAAACAACGTTTATTGTGCAGTTAAGGATTGTTCGCCTCGTTGCACTTAATACGCAAAAGCTATATTAATTTTGAATACGAATTGCATACTATTAAATGTGAACTTATTAATTCCACAGTTACCTACATTAATTATTTTCAATAATTAAGTTCCACATAAATGATAATGTAAATAATTTTAAAACAAATTGGATTTCCGTGAATTTCGGTGCTCATAAATGTAATAGGTAGGTAGTTTTATAATATAAAATATTTGCTACTTTTTCATTTAGGACAAAAGTTAAAAATACGTGCTTATATTTTTAGACTTATGATTTTATCACTTTTAAATTAATAGTATGGTGTAGTTAGAGCTATTTCGGAAATATCCGAAACTGCGACCTCATTTGAAATAAATTTCATAGTTAAGTATAGCCCTAAGAAAAGCAAAATACAGCTCAAATTAGTTTTTCCTGTGTTCAAAGTAAGGGGCGGCGACGGGTTTAAGGCAACAGGTGCCTTGCCTCTCACTGCCTGCCGTCGCAGCTCTAAACCTTTCACGCTTTACCGCTTTTTACTAACCAACCTTCTACCTTTATAATTCCCTTTGTAGCTATCACAAAAAGTTATAAAGCAGATTAAATCTCAGTTACAATACTGTTTATTAAAATGTATGCAAGCTAATTTACCACAGGAGATGCAAAATTATAATACTTCTATTAGTTTTATATGTTAGAGGTGCAGGAATATTATTTTTAGGGTTCCGTACCTCATAGGAAAAAACCGGAACCCTCATAGAATCACTTTGTTGTCCGTCCGTCCGTCTGTCAAGACCCTTTTTCTCAAAAATGCGTAAAGTTTTCAAGCTGGAATTTATTTTAAAGAAGACAACTAAACAGTTTCTTCAATTAATTAGTTATTGCTTGTACGCGCATTGAAATATGTCTCCCGAATCATCACCTATATAATACAAACATCACAAAATATTCATATATATCGTTGGAATGTGTTTTTATTTCACAAAAATCAAAATTTAATATCCAAAATCTACTAAATATGACTATATAGCCTCATTTTATTAAAATATCAGGGTTATTCTTTAATAAAAATTACTAAAAATATTATTTTCTATGTATATTCACATTTAAATAATAATTCGTCTATCAGAAACTGATTTATGGCAATTACCGACTGAGCGTTGGCCCTTCGATCCTGAATCTCATATTCCAACCAAAAAATAAAAAAATAAAAGCATAAACGTAAAAGTAGACATTCATTTATTTTTAAATTTAGAAAAATAAAAAATATGTTTTAATTTAAAGTAGGTCTTAATACTTTTTAAATAGTTATTAAAAAATAATTAAACATTTTTATAATTTGTGATAAAGTGCACTTACCAGGTTGAGGGCGTAGGCTATGACGCGCATGGTGTAGGCAGGCAGGTTCAGGCAGACGAAGACCGAAGATACTATGAGCAGCATTCTTGTAACGCGCGTTTGTGACCGAGGATAGCCGACGGGCCGCAATGGCTGGATCTGGTTGGTGAAGGCCGCCATCTGCTCCGCTCTTGTGAACTCTCTTCGTTCTCGCCCTATGCGATATATCCCTACTACGATTCGGACATTCAGGACGATTATGACTGCAAGAGGGACTGTGAATGATGCCACCGTGTCAACAATGTTGAAGCGTGCGGCATGCACAAGATATTCAAAGTCGATATTGCAGTCCGTAGGCGTCGGTGTCACAAATCGTAGCACGGGTATATTCAAGAGCAGAGAACAAAGAGCGGTGGCCATTATCACATATCGGGATCGTTGCACGGTACAAATTGCGTTACATTGCAGCGGGTGCAGCACTGCCATGAACCTTTCGATCGTAAATGCAACCACTATCCAGGCGCTGAAGGTGCAGGTCACGTACGAAATGTATACGAATATTTGACAGAAGCCTTGTCGATGAAATAGATCCGTAAAATGCACAGCGTTGAGCCATGGTGGTATCAGTTGCAGGAGAAAAAGGGTGTCCGAAATTGCCAGTGCCGATAAATATTGACTCGTCGATTGCAGCCGAAGTTTTGATTTGTAAAACACGTACACGGACAGAAGATTTCCGATAGCGCCGAGTATTATAAGGAACGGTATATAGTAGACGTTCAGGCCGTTTGCAATTTGTTCCGAAACCGATTCAAAAAAACAAATATCCGTTTTTGCCGTACTGTTTGGATTTGTCAAATTTAGCCCGGGCCCCACGGTGGTGATATTAATATCAGGCGGGAGGGCAGTCATTTTGAAGACTGCCCACTCGGGCGCCTGCCCGCCGAGAACTGCGCTGGCTCTCTCCGCGCGGGCCTTTTTATAAGGGCGGCGAGCCCTGACGGCTTCCAACTTTCAGTACATGTTGCACTGATGAAATTTCCCGGATAGAAACAAAATTCAACCGTATCCTTATAGAAATAAAGTTTTTATTTCATGCTCAGAATTGTTTCAGGAGGGATTTGTTGCGCGTAACGATAATTTGCTACGGCGTACAGACGCCGCCTACTTTCCCGCAACGGTTCGCAGTAAAATGTAGCCGATGCTACGGCGTAGTCCCGTGTTGGCGCTCACTCGAAAGAGACAGGTGTTTGATTTCAGCGCCCTATCGAATTTAATGACGCATTTGACATCGTCTGTTTCACTTTAAAAATTGCATATCGAATTTTAACAAGGGCCATGTGAGCTTTACTTTGACGCACACCAGTGCTTTGAGCTAAAGCTTAGTACATTTAACAGTTTTAATTATATTTATAAAATATTTTACCGTGAAGAAATGTTTCGGAGGAACGCTACATTATTAAACGGTTATAATTATTTTAATATTTATCATGGGCACATATAGTATAGAGTGGACTGTAAAAAAAATTATTATAATTTAAATCTAATCCGAGATTTAATATGATCTCTCATTTTTCATTCATTACCAATTACAGTTCGGTATATTATGTTTGCCACGCACGTTAACTTTTATAAGATGGGTTTTTATAATGTATAACCTACAAGCAAACACTAGCTTTTGTGTCAGAACTGTACAGTAATGTAAACCTTCGTTCATTGCTAATTTAATCTAATATAACTGTCTAATACCATCTATTATATTATTATCTTATCTGAATAATTACCTTGTTCTCTTACTGTATTCCATGAAAATGTTCTACTGCTAATTAATTTAATATTTATCTGTTTGTTGACAGGATCTGAGAAGGGGAAGGGTACTCTTGACGTGCTCCTCTGCACCACGTACTGTCGCTCCCAGCTGTACCTGTCCCGGCAGCTGTCCCAACTGCACCCGGAACTCACCATGCCCATGTTCTCAGGTAAGTGTTTTCTGTTCATTGCCGAAACACATGTAAAAAAACATATTTTTATCTAGTTTTTTAAAGGATAGGGAAAGGATAACCAAATTTTTATACGTGTTTCGGAAGTGGAAATTCGCCATATTATTTTATTGTTGAGTATTAAAATAGTATGCTTCTGTATTTACAAAGGCCATCCGGCAGCGACCACTGAATTATTTGCACTAACTGCCAATACCTGTACTATTGATTTACCGTACTGTATTGCGAACTGGCATTTACCGCAGATAGGGAATGTTCAGTTTTTAGTAAATGGCTAACCGCGATATTAACTTTATCCCTGACAACAAAGGCTTATTAATTTTGTTGATAGAGTACAATACTAATTATGTCGTGAAAACACTCCGAGGAATATTCCGATCAATAAATGCCATGAGCTATTTGTTAATCCAATTCCTAATATAAACTAGAGCTGACGTAATGTGGATTACATTTAAGACCTTAATTTTTTTTTACTTAACGACGATAAAAGTAACAAATTGTTTTATTAATGAAAATGGCTTTGCCGTATTAGGGTGAAAAGAGTGATACGTGTAAATGTTATTTTAGAATACAGAACCAAAAATTGAATTACTATAAACTTAGAATAGAATTGTTAAACAAAAAAAACTTATTTTAACTTAAGTGTAGCGGTTTTAGTTACAACAGTAGTCAATGGAATTAACTAAATTGTAAATGATACATACAAAACTGCATACATATAAAATAAACAAGCCTGCGAAACATATTACCCTCCACGCAGACGGGCAAATAATATTATTGTTCAACTACTGTAAAGTAAATACATCCAATTTAATTAGAATGAAGTCAGAGAGACCACTTTTACCACAATAGTCAGACACATGCAAAATTTAATTGCGTGTCCTTCATTATTATAATTGTCAAAATAAATTTTCTATTTAACTCTACAGTCGTTATTGTGAAGACAAAATGTAGCACTTGTTTCTTTTTTAACATGCACTTTTTTTACTTAGTATTCGTTATAATTTGCATGGGTCAATTTTACAATAATTTTGCATCGTATAGTGAACATTTTAAAACTGAAACAAGGTAAACATCACAATTTAAATTTACATTGAAACTTCATCCGAAATAACCTTTGAGCGATATTGATTTATAAGCAATGTTTGCACGCTTGCAGCGGATGTACAGTCAAAGTATTAACTTCGCTTCCCCGCTTACGTTCGAATATCGTACAACAAATAGTTACCGTAACTGCTATGATTTAAAAGGTATTTATGTATGTTGTTGTGACGAGTTTGCGAATGAATAGCTTTGTGAGTGCCAACTGACATTTCACAGAAATGGGTAGGAAACAAATGTTCTCAAATATTGCCTACAAATATCTGTTACATTCTGTTTGTATATGACTTTCAGTTTGTAAATACAATGACTATTTAATAAATAACTGCAGGTACATATATCTATAAGAGTTGAAAGAACGTGTGCTTTTCCAACTTTTTGAACAAGGAGGATATCAATGCTAAAATTGCACAAAAATAAAATTGATCTTCAAATAACTCTATGAGGCGAAAGAGGTGTGCCAGGACCGTGCCAACGTGCCAAATGGTAATATGTAATCGTTTGATATTATTTATTCTTTCAACAGAAATAACAGCTCGCTTCCAAACCGCAAGAACTGAGGTCCGTCAGTTGCTGCTGCAGTACCTGCTGCCTTGGCTTGTGAACATCGAGCTGCTGGACCCTAATGTCCCTCCTGCGAATCCACTCTCATACATACAGGTACGTTTTATTTTTTATTTATAAAACATTACTCTCATGATAATACAAACCACTGCTAGATGTAGAATTTCTTAATCATATGAGACAATTGGCGACCTATTTAACGAACCATTTCGTTAATTCATCATAATGCGTTAGCAAATCGATAAAAGTGAATGCCGCAACACTATTGTTATAAATATTTCGTCTCTGTTTTAAAAAAAATAATGGTCAAAATAAGTTTTACACAAGTAGAAGTAGTAGTAGGTAGTCTACGACATTGGAAACGCACCGTGAAGAGCATTAAATTTAAATTGATAAGTTTCACCTTTGAATTTAAATGATCATCCCAGTGAAGGCGCTCCGAACGAAATAATAAAAAAACATATAGACGAATTGTGAACCTTCTCCTTTTGAAGTCGGTAAAAATAGAGCATTATAATTATGCCTCGTTATAAAGTGGAAAAACCAGCAAAACGCTGGTAAATAAGTAAAATACGCTGTATAATATTAACAAATCGGTAACATCGATGGCTCTAGAGTACATAAATAAATGAATAACTTGTGAAACTTTTTAAACGGTTTATGAGAAAATAGGCACGTGCTGTAATTATAGTCCCTACTGCAGCGAACATATTTCTGTTTTAGACAGAATCGGGGCATAAATAGGGACGTCTATTTAAGTTTTATTCATAATAAGGATACATAAGATGGCTGGTAACAGTTTATGAATGTCGCTGACTGAATGCATGTCTATTTCTGTTTGCAGATATTTATTTTCAAACTAATTGCCATAGTATAATTTTGCAGCAAACCTTCACCTTTTTTCGGTTTTCCCTAAACGTAATTCTCGCTTTAATATTTGATGTATACTACTAAGAATACTAAGTACGGGTCAGTTATTTTCACGTTAAGTATTGTAGTGTCAAATCAAGGTAAATTAAGAAAGCAAGTAAACAAATCGTTTATGTTTTGGTAGATACTAATGAATGTCCTTTACCAGTCTCTAATTGAAATCAATTGACGACGCGCCGATACAATGTGAGATCAATTAAGTCAACAATGAGAACAGCGTGAGGTCGGCGCGTTTATATCAATTTCTTTTCTTGCGTTACAATACACTTCATTTCGGTAACAAACAAAAAACGACAAAATTCTATAGAAAGATATATTTAAGCCATTAAAAAATCTGAAAACCTATCGCAATTTTATCAAAGTGTAATGAACAAAAAAATGGCTATATTAATGAACCTCATGTGACCTCAAAATAATCTCGTCAAAAAAGCTTTATCTTTCTAAAAACAAAAATCAACAATTCTTAGTATCAGTGTAACATATTTTTTTAAATAGTCCTAATTTCGTAGTACCTCTTTTAAAATTTTTCATGACCAAAAGTTTAATTATTTATATTGTAAAGCCATAATTTCCTTTTTAATCTTGTCAAAGACCTGCGTTGCAATATAGATATTTTCCACGGTAATTATAATTACATTGTGTAATTAATTGATATCAAATCGATTACACCGCAAATGACGCGTCAATCACAGACTAATGTAGTGAACAAAAGTATACTTGTAATAGGGCTAGCTTCTGCCCGCAACTCTGTGTGCGCGAAGTTAAATAAAACTTAACAAGTAGTTTACGTGTTCGTACCGACTATGTTCTATACTTTTTCTAAATTTAATCAAGACCCATTTAGCTGTTTAGGAGATGCGTAGTAAAAAATCATCCAACCATCCAAATTTCCACATTTAAACATTAGTAACATGATATTACAGTCTTGTATAATTATAGATTAATTGGCACTAAGGCACAACTTTAGTTACCAATGTAAGACCGATAGATCTAAAGATGTCTAAAAAAATAAAAGACCCTTTTCGTTTAATCAAAGTAAAACTCTAATTACTAGACTTTTTAAAAGCTTAAATTTCAAGCTACAATAATGATTTAATGTTAATTAAAGACATTTACTAAGACAATTATTTAAGAATACCAAAGAAAAATGCCTCGAAAGGTTTTAATTATAATACATACACAATAAATGTACGTTTTTAATTTTAAACTGAACAATCTTTTGTTATGTGTATGTAGGGGTGCAGGATTGTTTGTATGTTGTTTCCTACCCTTTGTGGGAGAGGCCAACGTTCAATTGACTAATGCTTTGCAGCGGAAATACTGTTTGAACATCACCGAAATATGTTTGACTAAGCCCCATTCAGTCTGTACCGCAATATAGTCGCGGTAGAAAATGCAAATTTAGTTACTACATTCAAAGTTACCAAATTATACTCGTCTTCGAACAGTTAACTGTAGTTGAAAACCAGCAAAAAGCTAACTCATATTAAGTTATAA
This sequence comes from Papilio xuthus, assembly GCF_000836235.2. NCBI lineage: Eukaryota > Metazoa > Arthropoda > Insecta > Lepidoptera > Papilionidae > Papilio > Papilio xuthus. The sequence goes on from NW_013530472.1 coordinate 727,862, forward strand.
TTTTTTGCAATATGTATTTTATTTCAACTTGGTAGGTTTGTACTCATACTGAATTTCTATTATCATTTACGTCTATTTTCGTTGACAGAACGTGGAAGAGCTGTATGTATTCTTTAACCAAACTCAATTTTTTTTATTTAGTTGTATTATTTTACTTGCCAACAGTACTACGCGTCGGAGGGAGGTCGCAGCGTGCGGCGAGAGGGCCTCGGCTCTGTGGAAGCTACTGAAATGGTCCTCAATAATTTATTCTACATCACTGCAAAGGTATGTAAGAATAAAAAAAGTTTACTTTTATATTTCAAACGTGAGAAAGCCATCTTTTGCAATATCTTATCTGTGGATGAATAAAATACTAATAATCTATTATTATCTAAAAATTTCGCATCTTTTCCTAAAATATCAATGTTGCAAACAACTGTGATAGCGCGATGTGCATTTTTCTAGCTCTAATGGTAGAAAGAGACTCAAAATGTATTGATAGATTTAAATGCATAGGTTAACTTTGGTCTATTATATACACGCAGTGCGGTTATGGCGACCAAATTAACATGGCGTCGGCTTACAACATAGAAGGGGAACTCATTCAACAGTATTTTGACTGACAAATTCGTAGTAAAGTAATTAAGAAGTGCACAGGGGCAAACACAGATATCCGCGCACGCTTCGATTACACCTTTTGAATTCAACCCTCTGCAATTTAATTACAAATGTCATTTTCCTGATGTAACATTTCCAAACATATTCTGTATCGAGAGAGAATTGTAGCCCGATTCAAATTAAATTTGTGCAAATCATATTAATGTTTGCGCAATGGTTAGGATCCAGGAAGCTGCGGTTAGTACACATGTAAGTGAATCGAAAATCTTTACTGCTGATAAAACGGAGGAACCGAACGCTACGACCGGGACATGTCTTCAAACCCGTCTTGCATATAAAGAGTGCTCGAAAGAGGATAGGGACATATAAATTTCATAATACCTTCTTCCATCACAAAACGCTCCTTAAATATGAATATCCCATTATACAACATAGCTTTATTCTAAAAACGTTGGAATGTCAAATACAAAACAATCTATCAAATCATATTGTTAGTTTATGTTAAATGTCATAGTTGATGTCGTTTACAATAGTAATAAGTGAACATGAATGTAATAATACCGTTATCGTGCTTTTCCACTGCAGAAACCTTTATACAAATTTATACAATGTATTCTACATAATTCGGCAGTGGGAACTCACGGTGAAAGAGAGGGTCATGATCGCTCGGCAGCAAGCCATTGTTAGACTTAAACCCTTCTTAATACTCCCTGTGTCCTCCCCTTCATAATCCGCACGGTCAAGGTCAGAACCTTCACAACGTCATCGATTAATTTGGAATACAAGCTTTGTACCTTCTTTCGAGGACGGGGAGATCACAGTAATTATCATCGAGATGACAAAGACAATTATATTATCACAAAACTATAAAACAGTAAGGTAGAGTAAGTAAAATTTATAAAAGTTTTATTATTTATAAAAGCAAATATAGAGAACACTATTAGTATCGTTTTCGGAATTACTTCCTAAAACTCATAAACTAATGTGTGTGTGTAGCAGTAGCTTCGCCATTTCGGCGAATTCATATGACCGCTTACTCGATTGCCACTTTATTATTAATAAAAAAAATTTGTACACACAAAAATACGCCATGTAAAACTACTTCCAAAGTACTAGTTTCTGTTTAAATTAAAATCGGCTTACATTTTTTTAGTCTGTTTAATTTGCAGGCAGAACGTTCCGGGTTGCGCTCAAATATTGCAACCCTTTCGGCTATTTACTAGGAATAAATTAACAGTTCGCTAGCCTGTTTCTGATTGCCGTATGTCAGAGTCAATGTCAATGAAACATGGAAGCTGGGTAAATTAAAAAAATATTGCAGACCGTTTGAAGTGGGGTCGGGGTGCGGCCAGTGTTATGTTGTTTGCATTTAGGCAGACGTTGACCGCATCGTTTTGTAACATACGTTAAACTAAATGAATCGCTCACATTTAATTGTACATACTCTGTGAAACTGACAACGAAAATTTTTGCTCAACTGATTAACCTATTTCTTTTTTTAAGTGAATGATAGCAATCGTTAAACCCTACCTTAGCAAGTTATGAATGCAACAATTCCACCAAATTTGCTTGCATTATTTGGAGCTGCAGTAGAATATTGCAAAAAAGGTATACATATTTAAACAGGTTTTAGTGTCGATAGTAAAACAAAGGTTACTTTATACTCCAGTTATATTTATAAAGTAAGATGATCAAAGTCATCGTTCCAAGTAATTACTTAGAGACAAGGTTAGTGTGTAACAACGCTCCGGGCGGTGTACTCACTTTCACCTAAGAGCTATTAATCGTTACCGCAACCTTCATGCGGAAACTATAACATATTCGCTGCCTTTATTTACCGCTCCCATAGGAGTTGCATGACCTGTGTCACTAAGCACTGTACTTAATAACAACCTTTAACAAGCCAAGGTTACTCATATTGAATGTTGCACGTGCTACCTTTGCTCGGGTTAAATTTCAAACGCAAATGCAACTAGTGTTTTTACTTATATTTTTTTCCTTCCTCCATGTAATTTGCTTACAAAAATTATTTGACTTTAAACATTTTTATTTCTCAAAAGGTATGATTAAATATCATTTAATTCTCCTGAAGAAAAAAATCAGTCAAGTTGTGCATTAGAATGACCAACGCGGAAGGTTATTAATTTTAATTGGGTGTAAAATCACTAATTGGCAAGGTTTACCCTATGCATTCGACTTGTACAAGCTTGAAACAATTAGATTGAAGTGCCTATGAGTTAGTTTTCTCCCCTTTACCGCATTCAATAGATGCAGTCTGTAGTATTGTTAAATGTCACCAATTAACAAGGAATTATATGAACGCTTTGAAATTCTCTCGATACTGCCAATTTGTATTCATACAGTTATGTGTGGGTGCAAACTAAGGTGCACAAATAGACTGGTAGATGCTATGACTCTGTGTGTGTGTGTGTGTCTGCGTGCGTGTGGGTGTATGTATCATCAGGGGATAAATCAGCTACCGATGTAAAATTTCAATAAACAATCGGAGGGAGATATAATGAGTGCTTTTGGCGATTACCGGCGACCCTCTGCAAACATATTCAAGGTCGCAGCATAAGGGGTGAGCAAGTAGAGTCAGGGAAGGGCACGACGCGCCCTACTTTCTGCCTCCTCACTGTCATGTGCCACAACACTACTTTGTTATCAAATAATGCAGCGATTTTTTTATTTTTAAATACATACTAGCTAGAGCCCGCGACTCCCTTCGCGCGGTATTTAATATTTGATTAGTAGCCCATGTGTCCGTCCAGCCTATATTCTATTTAATCCATATCCATGCAGCTGTTCTGGAGATACCTTGCAACAAACATCTTTTCATGCATCCATCCATCTATAGATTTGCTTTTAAAATATTAGTAAGATTATAAGCTTATTATATAATTTATTATATAAGTTATAATAACGCAAATTGATATGTTTTTGTTAAAATATTTAAGTACCCTTATTAGTGGCATTTAATTTTTAAAAAACGGAGAACATTTCTGTAAGTTAAATCCGACGACATAATTGGACGCAGTACTTTCAATAGTAACAGCCGTCCACCGATCGATCGGGCCCCTACATATTTTATCTAAATCTGGTCTCTATGTAGGCTAGTAATAGGGTAGTGGTTTCGTCATCAAACAAATTATGTGCTGCACTGTCGCCGTCCTTTGAAGTCTTATGTAACAAGGTTTGGATCGAGTTATCTGCTCCTGTGAGAAACCAGCATAACATTGACGTGGCTACCGATTGGGCGCTTAGATAATACAAGCCTTAGTTTGACGATTTGCGCATTTAATCTTTACATTGAATTGATTGTAATAATACTTTGTTAATTTAATGTGACTTTCATATTGTGCGTGAAAATTATATTGCTACTATTTTATGTTGAATTAGGTTTAAGTTTCATTGTAACATAATTTTACACACCATATTTTTTGCTTTTAATGCTTATTTGTTTTTTTTACAAATGCATTTATAGCCGTTTAATTGTTGACGCAGTTCTCGGACAACCACCCAAAGGAGATCGAAGAGCTATGGTCGACGCTGTGCGCTTGCTGGCCAAACAACCTAAAGGTTATTATTCGGTACCTCATCATTGTGTCTGGGATGGCGCCCAACGAACTCTTACCATATGTAAGTACATGAAACATATAATAATTTATCCAAGTAGACATTTTGTTTTTATAAAGCTAGATCGATAAACTTTGTTTTTTTTTTTTACTACCGTGAGATATGTGGTGAAGATAAGCCGAGTAAATACATTTATATGAAGTTATTGGTGTATAGAGCATGCATGCATATTGCATTATATGTTAGGACATACACAAAGCTTTTAATGATGTGGACAATCGGCAGTAGTAACTTAATACTGTTGTATTTGAACATCGTTTGTCTGGATTCGTCCTGCTCTGTCCTGCTTTGTCCTGACTTCTCCTGCCCAGTCCTTAATATATCAACAGTATCATATGTCTGTATCCCAAATGCTATTGTGCTTTGGCGATTGTATATACTTATGTAATTATACCTTAATATAGCGCCTTGACGATAAATAATTTAAAGATAAATAATTTTACCTATCAAATTATTTTGCGAAGCTATTACATAAATAATTATTCCTTTATCCCTAGTAACAATTATGTCGAAATGTTAAAATTTTCCGTTCCTCCTAATTGGACTCAATAACCTTGTTACTCGGATTTCTTATAATATGTCTACCTTTCCGAGAGAACTACTAAATTTTACTAAGAAAATTTTCCTATACAAATATCGGATAAACAAATTACCCGGTAAAACAATTAGTAAGTATTAGTGAAAATGAAGCCGGTAAGTCAAGATCGATACACAGTTGCCGGGCCGCTGTTGCGATGGGTTTTGAATTTCAAATTTTGTATCCAAGTGTATTAACAAAAGACTTTCCGATCGCCTTGAGAGCACCTTCGTTATAATGAGGCAAAAAATGAACATCGACATTGTAGCTCGAAAATAATCGTGGCACTCAATCAAATTGAGTGTATGTGAAAAAATATGTTGTTACCCTCTACGATTTATTAGTAGGCACTTTTATTTTTCGCAATTTTTTCACCTGTCTATCCGTATAATATTGCTACGTTCTGCTAATTTATATTCTGTATTCTACCAGGCGAAGCGCGTAGTGTTGTATCTGGCGCGGTCACGGCCTGAGAGACTTCTGGACGAGATGATGACGGAGCTGCAGACTGTTGAGACCCTCAACTGCCTCATCGAGCGCACTGAGACACCGCCCTTCTACAGGCTCACATCGATGCGCAAGGCCACGTCTGGGCACAGCGACGGCCCCGGCACTGGATCACAAGTTAGTCATTTAATGGTTTTTTATTTTTTTAATTAATCTACTGTGTCCCAGTGAGTACTAAATATTGTATTTTAGCGTTTTATATTAAATTAAATGCGGTTTTTGTCTTTAAACTGAATTAAATTATGGACAAATACTAAATAACAAACTTTGATAAATACGAACACGACAATTGTATGTTCGTAATTACAACGTTTAAAATTGTGGAACAGTACGAAACCCGCTTGAAACATTTCTAACTGAAAAGTTCACAGTTTTACTACAACTCAAAGCAGGCTTAGAGTGCAAATAAATATTTCTGTTGATATGTAACATACACTTAAATTAATATACATTTTATAAAGTTTGCTAAACTTTTAAACGAAACTTCACTATGCTTGTTTATAAAAAAATACAAGGTTTTCTACTAATTAGGATTTTCTTTTTCACAAGGATGCCGCAGGTCGAACTGGTGAATTGGCTCCAATAGAAAAAGGCACGATTCATACGAAGAGGCACAGCGGCGAAGACCCGGCTAAATCTTGGTATGTATTTATTAATAGATAAGTTTATTAACTTTCTTCACAAGCGAAGCGCACAGATAACGCCATGCGAAAGAATATTGTAATGAATTGAACGTTTCGAAGTATATTGCATGCGGCTAGAACAACAACGCAGCGGCGAATACTATGTGACAAATACCTTGTTTTGAAGCGCATTGTATAATTTTCTATGTTATAGATAAAGACTTGTTGTTTCACTTGATTTGTTTTAATTTTAATCGTTGCGTGCCACTACTAAAACAACTGTACGTACTATCATTCTCCATGAGCAAACTAAAGAACATCATGTTACAATTGTTATGCTTAAGTGACCTTTTTGCTTAAATGATCACCCTTTTAATATTGCGCATTTAAAAAACATCATGTTGTCCGTCACATTATGTGTACATATTTACAACTTGCATCGCATAAAACCCCTCGCAACAAACCCTATTTATGTCGGGACCATCGACTTTATACTTATTACATTTTTGTATTGACCCTTCAGATATTTCCCCTTCATTTTCTAATGAAAAGCTCGTGTGGCAAGTGACAAGCTATTAATTATTCTCAGAACATTTTATATATTTTGAGAAGTTTCCCGAGTTACCTATACTACTTATTCTTCTTAGTAACAATAGAAATGTTGATATCAACTTATTACAATACCTATATTTATTCTGATATTATTCGCCGTAAGGAAAATATTATATTACGTGCTTCGGGGAATAATAAACAATTTGTATATCTTGTTGCCGAGCGGCTGACGCGAAATTTCTTATTGTCTATTGTACGCTCGTTGCTATGGTTTGATTTCTAAAGACTAAACATATTTTTTCTCCAACTTTGTACAAATAAACTCGGTCGATATAGATTTTCACAGAAGGTTGTATGTATGTTCTGTGTAATTGCGTTTTTAGTCTGTTACATTTATGATGGTTGTTTCTGACAATATCTAGACCCCGGCAGCCGTTTGCGATGCCGTCCGTTCGACTGGACTTATGAAGGACGATGTCGAGCAAGGGTTAAAAATTTTTATAACCGATTTATGCGATTAAAAACCTTATCCGCCACAGTTGAAGTTCTTTATGGTCTAACACAAGCGTTTGCGTTATTACATTATTTGCTAGCTGTTGTCCGCGGCTTCGCGTTTGTTTTATTTCCTCGGCTTCTGTATTCGAGATTCCACGTATATTAAATATGTCAAAACATTCTTATTCTAAAACTACAAAGACGCTTTGCCATTGCAGCCGACGTTACATTATAAAACTTTACTATTGATATAAATCATTGGTAAAGTTTTATTAAATCAAATTGTAACTTTATATGTACACATTTTTTTGCGCTAACAATGTGTAATTACGTGCACAATGCATAATATATTTGATATAATACACATAGCACGCAACCATCGGTCGTGTGATTTTTTCAATAAAACTGAAGTAATAAGCTCGCACGACCGACCTCGTAGACTGTTGCTACGACATCGTCTACGATGAAATTTTTATTTATTTAAATGGAAAACTATGATTTGCAATTATTCGTTCTGAATTATAACTAACGTTAATCAATAAATATCACTCTACGTGTAAAGGACCTGAGGCATTTGTGATGTCGGAAACATTTCGGCGTGCCTTTCATTGTTTTACCGGTTGCATATTGGGAAAAGCTCGCTACCATTCACTGTTTAGACATATTGACAGGTCTGTATTCATACATAGCGATGTTGTTAATCAACAAAACTTACTGTTTTCTTATTTATTGCATTAAATTTTTTGTATCTCTTTTTGAATTCCAGATTAAAAATCATAAGATAAAATATTAGTATCTTTCGTCAAGTGCCTTTAAATTAACTGAACTGTGGTTTGAATCTTATACATAGGAGCAATGAGCAAATAAATATACAACAAAAAATCTACTTTTCTCTGTTGGAAAACCTATTGTGAAAATAATCTGTGTGTAACAATGTTTATTTTCGTGACAATGTTTAAATCGTCTTTACACAGGCGCTAAGATGGGTATTTACCCGTGACTGAGACTGAGAAAATCTCTATTCACTGCATAGAAACCTTTACTCTTTGAGACGTTTACATAGAAATCCCCTTGAACAATAAAGATAAACTATCGGTCTTTCTTTTCTAGATTATTCCTTTGTACTTTTATAATATAATCCCGTTTAGGTGTGTTTTTGTGTTAACAAAATACTACAAGTTTAAAGATACTATAGACTAATATAGATTTAATTCAAAGACAATGCACAGTAAGAAGTTTACGCTCAATACTTTTTAAAATAAATTGTTAATTAAAATGACGAGAGAGAATACAATTCGAATTACACCTCACTTGTTAAAAATTGCTTCAACCCTTTAGGCTACAAGAGCTCACTATGAACTGGATATTCGTAAAAATACACGCGTTCACTAACATATTTACATCCCCGCGAAAATCATTACCTTTCTGTCAGTCGGGGAATAATTGGTCGGCAAACGTCAATGTCTCGTGCAAATATTAAATGAAGCTTCAATATGAAATCAACGATTTTAATTATAAAAGACTGGATCATGATGTGCGAGCCAGACGCGTTGGCGGTGAATGCAAACGGACGTCGCGACCACGTCTGAAATTAATTTCCCAAAGTTCTCAAATATAATCGTACGTTCGACATGATTTAACTTCACAAGCGGAACCGGTTCGTTTGCTGGATTTTAATTCAATTAGTGACGATATTGTAAATGCGTTCCCGAACAATTTGCAGTACAACTCAATTATATTCCAGACCTACGTGAAACTAACGCGACGGATTTCATGGTAGAAGTGGCGCGGGATATTAACAGAACAAAACAGGAAATTCCGTGCACCTCCGTTCCCTTTCATGCATTCCGCATGCGAGCGATGCTACGAAATATTACACAACTTTTACACGAAGTTTCACAAGCCAATTTAATGTACATTAAAAAATCCTCTTTATAATATTTTTGCAAAAAAGAGCAACTGCATCTAGCCTTCACATCTAGCTTAATGTCTTTTCTCCTTCACGATTGACTGGAGTTTATAAGGCCATTTTTTATTTTGTCGTTATTTTCTATATTTTTTAAATTAAACGCCGCAATGTTAATTACGTTTTAAAAATCACGATACTTCATCATTATGTAACTCTAAAGCATTTCTTTCAATCAATTTAGATTGCACATATTTCGATGATAAAATAAAAAAAATGCATCGATGTGTCTGTATGTAGCATAAAAAATATCGTATTTCGTACCTATGGTATGTTTGTGCAGCTGAACACGAAAAACCCATTTTTTTATTTTCACGTGTCTGTCCGTAAGGCCGTGTTTATTCAGGGTAAGCTCCCGAACGGCTAGACCGATTCTGACAGAACTGTAACATGTAAGTGATTGACGCTCGCGGGCATGTTTTAGACTAATTTTATTAATTCTGCACGAACGGATTCGCGGGCTACCGCTCGTTCATAAATGAAGTGGAACATTTTAATAAACATTCAACTTAAACATAACATGAACAACTAGCAAAACTGAGCTCAAGCTCCTTTTTATGTTTGTTCAGAGTCTTTTTGTTGGAAGAGTTTGAAATTAATAATATACCGAGCATCGATTAAAAGTCATCATTAGTCTACTATACTTCCTGTTTATTTAAAGACTAGCTCTTGTCTACGACTTCGTGAGCGAACAATTAAAAAAAGTAGCAACAACATAAACAATCACATTTATTCGAACGTATGATGATGATGATGACATTCAAATTTTATTAAAATTTATAGACACCGCTACTTTAATTAATCGTGGATATTGACATCCCTGACATCCCTTTGAACAATCAGAGAGAACATGTACATATGTGTGTGTGTGTGTGTTAGTGAGACACAATTGTAAAATATGTGTTTCCACTTCCGAAACTCTGATATAAAAAAATATCATAACTTCTGTAAATACAATGTTATACAGATCTTAGGTCGACAGTTCAAATTCACAATCACAATAAAAGTCAGACGAATAACAAATAATAAATGTTTATTCAATGTAATTAACTACTTCTAGATTTCCCAAAAGGATTTTACAAATCAAACAACAATATTAATATTTCGTACAAAATCTAATAATGTCGATCTAATATCACTTTTATTACAAAGGTATGTTATTGCTCGATTATGGGAGGGAATGTTTTTTGATGTTTCCCTAGAGTGCGCTAGGGTTACAGTCGGGCTTTTTAATTTTTTTTTATTAAATACTAGTTTATTACTGACCAACGTTTCTGTTGGGGTGCTGTCCAACACACAGTTTTGCTTAAATGTTGTAAGTGTATTAGCAATGGGTTCTCAGTTTAAAAGTCTAAAAGAAGAATGCTTATAATAGAAATTACGAGGTAAAGAACTTTTGTTCATTATTTGCTACCCAGCGAAACTTGAAACCTTAATTGGTATTATATTATTCGTATTTCTCATAATAACAAGTGAACAAGAGAGACTACATTTTTTCTAAGTACTATCAGAGTTCAAAAGGTTTTCTTTATTCGAGACAAACATTTTATATTCGCTTAACAATATTATGAATTACAGAATAAAATAGAATATGAAGGATCTTTCAAGATAAATTTTCAATAAAATTTTGCAGATAATTGATAAACCGTTCAATATATTTTCCATTTAAGTAGCCATGTACCGGTATCTGCTTATATACTCGTTACAAGTACATAAGAGCTTTCGAGAATACTAGGAAATCATATGTACAAAGAGACAGTCGCTTAATGATATGGTAGCAACTTCGCCGGCTCAAGGGATTATGAATTCTGAAATGTAGCAAACGAGTCGGGACGATTGTACGATTAGTTTCGACGATGGGTGAACGAACTATACGTTTCGCTTCGATTGAAAATGGCCACTCCATAGAATAAAAAATCTAAAAGTACGTGTCCGAAAATACCTTTAGAATAAGAGACGACGAATAAGTCTGTGTATAATATTGTTGCTCAGGACAGTATTGGTAATTATTTCTTAACGAAACAGTTAGTTTATGCAAAAAAATATTGTTCAAAGTCATCGATGACATATTGCACTTTAAGCACATTTTCGCATTAGAAACATGAGAACTGTCAAAGACACACATTTTCCAATCGACGCCATGTTGGATAAGCGAATATTGCTGTCGCAAAATAACAGGTGCGAACGACGTCGGTGGAAACAACTAAAGACAGGCGACATTGTGCGCAGCGTGCACTTATTTCACCACCATTAAAATAAATAAATCCCTTGACTAAATATCAATTTTTTTTAACAAGTTTCAAATTTGATGTCACAGTTCATTATACCCATAGGTTGTGCATCTCGCGACATAACAGCGAACAAAAATTCTAACTTGGACGTTACCCTCGTAATTTTAACCACCTAAAGATATATATAAATAAGTTAACAAATTGAATACACCTACAATCACGGCCCGCGCGGTAAACCCCACCGTGTCCTCATCGACATCGAGTTGCTGACGGGGGGGTTGTAACGAACCATGACCCTTATAATATACTAAGATACACCAAACAGGAAATTTAAGTCTATTAATTTGTTGTATTAATTATTTGATATAACAACATGATACAAATGATTTAATACGTGGAGTCAAGTCGGCCGCGGGCATTAGGAGCCGTCACTAGGCTCACAGCAAACATTTATGTGCCTAATGTAATTAGTAATAGCGTAAACACAATATCCAGTCGCTACTCCTCTATAGGGACTATTGTTATTATATAACACAATGACGGCACAGGACCTTACATAGTGACGACGGATGGGGAGGATAGATAGACGCGAGCTGAATGAATGGATCGATTACATAATATTGTAGCCTTATGTTGATATATACTTGTAGAGAGATATATGTTTTTTAATTAAAGGTTAATTAATAAAGTAAACACTCTCAAAACTGTCCAGATATTTATACAACATTTTTTAACTTATCTCTACCATATTATAAAATGTTAATGTCGCTGTCATTTAGGTTTTTTCATCGACAAAAAACCAAAGTAAATTACCTTGCTTTGTTGCGTTGAAAACATTGTTGCCGTGCAATTGAATTTCATAATCCATAATACATAAAGTCCTGTAGATTTCCTTTGAAAAATAATATTTTGATGTATTCCTTATAAATATTTCACTTTTCCTGAGGCCAAATTGACCATGCATGTGCAGCTGCGCCTCTGAATGCGAAATTAATTTAATTCTCATGTTTAATAAAGGATTTGAATTGATATTATTCTTGATGCAACTGCGACTTGAGATATCCTAAAGAATATTTTTATAACGCTACGTTTAAAAATTCGATCCTAAAAAAAACTTAATAGCCAGACTATAATCTACCACTCCTTCCAATTTTATTTAGATTCGTTCTGTCGTTGTGAAGTCACCTGACAAACCTTATAATATTTGTAATATATTGGTATGCATTGTATTTGTCGGCAGCGTGGGTAAAGCTTGCGAGACACCGGGGGCGAGGGGGCAGGACAAGCGTTCGTCGGGGCCACCGTGCACGCCCCCCGTGGACGACGAGCCCCCAGCGCCCTCTGACGGCGACGCCACACCGGTAACACCGTCCACAATTCAATATACCTCTAGCGCTGCCTGCGGCTTTGCATGCATTTTTTTTCTTTTTAATTTCCTATCTAGATTTTTTTTCTGTTTGGTTCCTCTGTATATGAATAACCTCTGTATTCCATTGCCGTGGCATTTGTATTTGTACATATTCTCAATGCTTTCATTCTCTTTGGTAACACTAAGTCTGTATATCATTATAGGTGTCACGCCAGTAAAATTCTTTAGTAAGATGTGTTTTTATTCTACTGATCCATTAGGTAATGCCAACAGACCAAAAAATATGTTTCACTGATTTTTTTTTCACATGAAACATTTTAATGTAATTGTTTTTAAAACAAGTCTACATTGGAACATAATTTTATAGTGATAGTAGGAATATAAAAGTACGTCACTAAAAATGTATCCAAAAATAACACATCAAAGGTATTTGACAAAAAGATGGTATTAAGGATAAATATTTTTTTTTAATGTTGGTACAACTTATCTTTGACTTCCTTCAAACACTACAATATTGTTATTGATTTTCTCTAAAGCTGTCGATTGCTAATCGCTACAAAGACTCGCACACAAACAGCTATTTAATTTGTAGACTTTTACTTATTGATAACATATTTTCTCTGTTTTTGATTCATTTATGCTTTTATTGAAATGGACATAAGATATTCTCATTTATAGGCTTGATAATTATTTATTTTTATTCCATTAAATCTAAAATATAATAGTTGAAAATGAAACTTCCATAAAGTATAATACTAATGTATGCGTTCCGCAATAGTAAATGGTTGTAATTGTTGATCGAAAGTTATAGTAAGTATTCAAATAATTTTTCATCAAAAGCTAATGATGTGTTGTCTTATATGTTATATAAATTTAGCTGAGTATTATATATGTTGTAATTACTTGTTGATTGACCAAAAGGCGTCAAATGCATTCAGGCAAATGTAACAAGCAATTACTAGGAGTATTTATTGAAGCGTTATAATATGCATCAGTAAATAGGATAATTCGCTTGTTACATGAAATGCACTACGCGCCTCTGATAAGGACCTTTACAAACCGATAATTGACTTGTCGCCGCATTCAATAGTAATATTGGAATGGATTATTGATTAAATTAGCTATGTTAATCAACAGGCATAATAATCTTGATTTATGTCACATCTATATTTGGTTTCCATACTTTGACATGAGTTACAGATATATATTTAGTTTATTTATTTTCTATCCTACATCTTTTTCATACCATTAGCCCTTTTATCAAAGAATTTTACTTTATACTTTTTTAATTTAGCGTAGAGATGTGCGAACAGTATCTAAATAATATTAAGATAATATTAACTGCGATAATATTAACAGTAGACTCGGTGGCTAGTAGACTCGGTGGCTCAGTGGTTTCAGCACTTGACTTGTAATCTGCAGGTCCTGGGTTCGAATCCCGCCATGTACCAATGTGTTTTTCGATTTCCGATTTACATATGTACATTTATCCGACGTTCTTACGGTGAAGGAAAACATCGTGATGCAACCTGCACATATCTGAGAAGAAATTCAAAGATATGTGTGAAGTCAACCAACTCGCACTTGGCCAGCGTGGTTGACTATGGCCTAGTCACCCTTAACGTAGGGTAGGCTCCGAGCCCCTCGGTGGGGACGTATAGTGAGCTGATGATGATGATGATGATTAACTGCGATCTAAATATTGTTCGAAGCAAAAAATGTAATATCCCTGACTACGAGTCTCTTTGCTCGTTGAGCATTTAGTATAACATATCCTTGTATCTGTACGTTATGTATTTCAATAATTCAGAATTGACAACGATGCATTCGACTCAATAATTTTTTTTTCGATCGAGCTACGTATGTATTTTCATGTTTTCCACTTGGATGAATGTCGTTAATCTATTTAGTCCGTCAAAGGGTATTTTTAATATTAAAATTTCATCTGCGTTTCGAATCTGATGTAGTTATTTTGCCATGTAAACCTTGTTGAAACATTCAGTTTTCGTTGCGATTTTTTTGTTTATTAGGTCTTCACAAAACGCGAACCGATTTATCGATAACTGTAACGAGGAGTTAGTCCGGATCCCCGCAACACCGGCTTACGCGTAGCTACAGACCTCCCCCATTGTTTAATATCGATTATGCTTCGTCCAGACTTCAAACAAAACCTACGTTAGTTATTCCAGTGCGCGCAGGGCTCTAATTTAATTCCATAAAGCCCTCCGCTCCCTCCCGAGAGTATAATCTTATTCATTAGGATTATTAATAATAGTTGTCATTGTTGTCAATCCTTCTACCTAGTATCCCATATGTTGGTGGGGTCAAATTTAAGTCTCTCTCGCTCTGAGCTGAGTTTCATCGGCATATCATTTAAGGATTAAAATATTATGTTCGTACAAACGGACAAATATACTACAAATATTACGTGATATATCTGTTGGCTTGGTTAAAGTAAAATAGCAGGATGCTGTCAATCACTTTTATATTCCAATGGCAATATCGAGACAGACATCATAAATATTAAATAGAAGACTGCTCTCACCTTTGCCTGCGCAGTACCATCCTATTGACTTTACATTGTCACAATCATGTAGATTGTTGTGTCGTTGAATTTTACAAAACAAAAGTTCATTGGAAACCATTTCACTTAATATACATTTTGTATCAAATCTTGTAAAACTTATTGATATGCCAAAAAGTAAACTTTGCTACAACTTTAAAAACGATAGAAAGAAAAAGATATAAGATACCTAATGACTTGTAATCGTAAAAAAATATTCTCTGCACTTATCTTTAATCTCTATTATATTGACGTAATTTTTATTTTTGTCTTCGCAATTTCGTAACCGGTTCTAAATAATAGCAGGTAACAATATTTTATATCAATAATATGCATAAATAAAAATTATTCCGAAGTATTCAAATACAAAAAAAAATAAAGATAAAATAACGAAATTGTAATATTGTATCCAAAGCTTTACAAGCGGAATGAAATCTTCCGTTTAATGAATAGCGAATTCATTGGGAGGAAAGATTTTCTAAATGCATTTCCCGTAGCCCTGTTCTTAAATAGCTGTACCCGGCGAAACTTCATCGTTTAAAACTTTTAGTTGATTGAATCTCAATTATTTGTTACAAACGACGACACAATATTATTGATTCGAGATACTGTAATTGAAAACGAGTATCTTGAATTAAAACTTTTTACATTGTACATTTAAACATGAAGCTTTAACATTTAATTTCATTATTAGCAGACGATAAATATTGTACATTGTGTACACTGTGTACTGTGTACACAATATTGCAAAATGTAATTGTGTAATACTGCGATATGTGAAACAAATATATCTACATTGGAGTTGGGAGGAATCAGTTATATTGCTATTGATCAATAAAACCTTATTTATTCAGTAATGTAAAGTGTACGTCTGGGATTTTAAAAAGAAAATCCATTAACTAAAAACAGATTAATACTTCAAACATTTTATTTAAGCTTATGTTCAGCATTTATTTATTTTGTTTTCTTGCTTTAACATGTGGCATTTTTAATAAAAACGTACAGCTAACGCCATCTTCAATCACACAGCGAAAACTTCTACGTTTGAGTATGACTAACTTAGTAAATTTTCATATTTTTATTATTTCAAAATAAAATTACAAAATATATTTATTATGGAAATATAAGATGCAGAATTATTTTTCATGCTATGGATCAAAATTCGTAAATTTATTCCATTGTAGACCGGCTTGGGTCCGGAGCTGCACGCTACTCCGACCGGCAGCGCGCCGGCGACGCCACAGGAGGCCAGGGTGGACGCCCCTCAGCCCCGGCCCTTGCCCATGCCTGAGTACGGCGGTTACTTCGCACTCCTCACCGAGTACTTACCTGACAGCAACCAACCTATCTCAGGATTCCACAGGTAAACACACATATCACACTTAGGGTGCGTGCCTCCATATCAAAAGCGTCACGCGATATAGACGCTAGATGTGGACGCACCCTTATCTTAAAATTCCACTGCTATCATTGTGTTTGCTATCATGTGGTAATGATATGTTTTTATACAAGGCTTTTGACAGTGCAAAGAGAACCTTCTTTGAATATAAAGAAAGGCTGCTATAAAAGCAAATCAAAAAGGTTATATTCAAATATAATTCTTTCAATAAATCGCCTACTCAGTTCCATTGGGAGTTCTTTGAAAATAATATAATATTTCTTATAACGAGGCTTGTTTATCTTGTTGTGGAATTCCACTGCCTTGATATTTTTATTAATACATACTGTTGTTTCTATTTTGTCTATAAGAGGGAAAGGGATAAAAGTATTCAGAAGCACGAGTGTCACGGCAGTGGAACTCTACGATAATGTATTTATTTGTACTTAGTAAACTGCTCGAAAATTAATTGAACCATTTATTTGTAACGTGGGATTGTATTATAGTTTATTTTAGTACGGTTAGAAAATTTAGCTTATTGGAAACGATCAATTATGGATTTTAGATATAAGAAAGAAAATTCTTTTTTTATACTTTTTGATTTGAAAAATTACTCACTATGAGTCGTTTATGTAGTCTCAAAAACCCTTAATGTTTTCACCCTCGTTGTGCCTCTGGGCATAAGAGCGGAACAAAAGCAAATTGTAGTACATCCATTATGTTTGATGTTTGTCCAGATGCAATGTTGCGGTGATGTTGCTATGCGACGTGGTACTGGACGGCGTCGAGATTGATTGGTCGATACATGTACCACTTATGCTGCACATTGTATTCCTCGGAATGGACCATACAAGGTAAGCGATATGAACAAACAGCCAGCGTCTGACTATAGACATAGACATATGATCCCTCGTGTTTTATTGTGAGCTGTTTGACCGCTTTAAAACTACGTTCCAGATTACGTCACGAGGGGCATAATTATACAATCATTTCATTACATATTTTCATAATACCACTAGCTGTCGCTCGCGACTCCGTCCGCGCGAAATAAAATAATAATAAGTAGCCTATGTGTTCTTCCAGAGTATGTTCTAAACGTGTGCCAAATTTCATCAAGTTCCATTGAGCCGTTCCGGAGATACCTTCAAACAAAAATCCATCCATCCATGTAACCTTTCGCATTTATAATATTAGTAAGATTTAACATCTGCTGATTGACATTTAGTTACGATACACTAATTGATTTGTGTATTTTTTTTTTGTCAGATGGATAGTACACCAGCACTGCCGGCAACTGCTACTCAACCTGCTGGTGGCTGTGGCGGCGCACCACGACCATCTGACGGTCGCGCGCACGCTGCTCGCCAGCCGCAGCGCGCACCTCGGCCTTACGGTTACCGCTCCCCCACTGCCCCTACTACAGCATAACTTTACTGGTCAGTACGCAATTTCTTTGTCGTCTCATTTTAAATTAAATATCCAATTTTTTTTCAATTCTTTAAGGCATTGAATTTGTTTTTGATGTGAAGAAAAATTGTTATAGAAAAGATAAAAGAATATTTATATAAAAGAATCTTTGCTCAATAATAGCTCAAAAGGTCTCTATTTTCTTGATGTAAAATAATATGAGTGCCTCTTTTGCCTCGTATTATCCTCCCACGTCTGTCTGTGTCTGCACAAGGTGGTTCGATGTGCCTTTATGGCACTTGAAACTTTAGACGTCTTGCTATTATACATTATTACTTTATATTTCTGTTATAGAAAATGAATAAAATTCTACTAAATTAAAAAATATATAAAAAAAAAGAATTTTTGATTTATGATCCATTTCAAATTTGTATTTTTTTTTTTGCTAATAATTTTCACCCTGTCATTATTTCTTATTATTTAACGATAATCGAAATACAATAGTTTATCCAAAGGAGACATAACAGTGAAAAAAAGAATCATGTATTTTCTTTGTGAATCAATGCATTTGTGTTATAAGACAGCAAAGTGGATCAGTGTTTTCAATGAAAACATATCGCCGAGTGCAGCGATCTGACCCGCTTTGCGAATGGGGTTGCGGCTCAATCCACCTCTTTGTTTGATTATTTCGTCTCCGTTGCTATCGGACGGACGGCTAGTCTAATTTTTTGATACTTTATACACCCCTTGTTCGATGAAATATTGCCTAGTCCTTATAAGGAATAAATAATACGATTCACTTGCACACGTATTACTTCAAATGGGCAATCAAAATTACTTGTTTTACTTTTATTAAATTCAAGATTTTTGTAATGGACAGTGATATAATGCTTACTCTATAATATTTCATTTTATTATAACATACTGTAGATTTCATTTCGATGTTTATTAAAAAATAAAATCTATCAAAGGCTTTATAATGCCGGGAGATTTTCAATACATGCGCCCTATATTGCAATCGATAGTCGTAAGAGTTATTACGACTCTCAGTTATGAATTTCGCTCCGAGCTCATGGAGTTTTGAGCCTTGACACTGGGAAATGATATTAAAATATGCATATGCATACTAGCTGTCGCCCCCGACTTCGTCCCCTTCGTCGGGTTTATTATGCAAGAAAAGTATTATTAGTATATGATTCGTTCTGCTTCCTACAGTTTCATGATACAAATATTCATTGTCCAAAATTATTATATTATTAAGATATATTGGCGTAGTCGAGATGTCAAATGTAAATTATTTGTTGTTTTTTTTAGAGCCGGACGCTACATTCGATAAGACGACTCAATGCGCGCACTCTCCGCGCGCGACCGCACGCTCGCTCAGTACTGATCCTCAGGTCACGCCTGAAGGTACGCACCCATCTACACACTGGCTTAAGTAGCGGCATACAGACACACCACAAAACTGTGTTATATATACAGTTTCTAATACCTTGCAAATATTTTCATACTAAGTATTAGATTTTCAATACAATTGTAATGGGTTAAGACTAGATTTACACTATTAGCAATTCACTTAGGGTGTGTTCTTCTATAAAATCTTAGGGTAAACACTCATAATATGGATATTACTGGTCGGCCCTAGCCATTACACCACCAGTATAGAAACTTTGAATTAGAACTTAAAAATTTATGGCGAGAATTAAAAACCACTTCGGTTTAAGGGTATTGATTAATGCTAAGACTTAAATAAAGAAGCTGTGTGTGTGATCGTATCATTGTACGCCGACGTGGAATTGAATTTCACTGTCTACTTTTAAATTTAATATGATAATAACAAGGGGTAAGTAAGTATATAAAGGGTAAAAAATCTCAACACAAAGGGTTGCAGGGGTTCTTTTATAAGCTACAACATAAGTCGTGTTGTTTCGGATACTATAGCCCCTACATTTATTACATAAGGCTAACAATGTTGCAGGTGAGACGGACAAGTATCCGTCTCTGCCGGTGATTATAACTGGTGAGGGTGAGGCGGGCGAGGCGGAGGGTGAGGGTGGCCTGGAGGCGGGAGACGCGGGGGAGGCAGAGCTGCCCGTTGCTGACGTCATCAAGTCCCTCGTGCACTTCCTAGCAAACAGACCCACGCATATGCCCCTTTGGCAATATGAAGATATTACAGCTAAAGGTACGTATGCGTACTTAGTGTTACAAAACAAATTACTTTATTATGCCTTAAAATTATGAATTATTTATGTGAAATTGGAAACTAAATGTTAATAATTTATGACATAACGCACATGAATATGGCTGACTGATTAAAATGTACAAAATGAAGATGTCGCACTTTATTTATATTCGTACTAGCTGTCTTCCGCGACTCCGTCTACGCGGAATTTAAAAACACTAGTCATGCCATCGATACTAGACTTCAACGAGATCAGTGCAGCCGTTCTGGAGATACTTTTTAACATACATCCAAAAATTGGCATTGATAATATTAGTAAGATATAATCAATCTTATAATACTTTTATTTGTTCTTATTCAGTGTGGAGCCTGCGTAGCTGCCAGCAGATGGCGACGCTGGCGCGTCACGCGCTGCGCGTCTTCCGCGAGTCGTTGCCGCACGCTCTAGTTTCGGAGCGGTGGGCGCAGACCGCACTGCAGCTCGGCCTCTCCTGCCCCTCGAGGCACTACGCCGGACGATCGCTGCAGGTAAACAACACATCCAAAAACCTTCTTCGCCGCTATGATCACCGAAATATCCTATTTTTTATCCTTATAGCCATGATTAAGGGTACGACCACATCCGACCACAAAGTCCTGGGACGCAAATCTTATCTTTAGACTATTTGGCAATTACAAAAACTAGCAATGCAATCTACCATATTCCAAAGTTTTATTGCAGCGAACAAGATCTCTCTGTTTTTCTTTAAAGAGTAAATAAGTTGCCCTATCGGTGTTACAATAATGGATGCTTACAATACCTAAACATTGTTCCGCAGGTGTTCCGTTTCATCGGTGTAGCGATGACAGGGCGCATGGTGACAGACATCCTGTCTCGTCTCGTGGAGACAGTCGCGGAACAGGGCGAGGACATGCAGGGATATGTCACGGAGCTGCTTCTGACCCTGGAAGCGGCGGTCGACTCCCTTGAGTCTAACTTCCGACCGCTCGATTATATGCGTGACATCTTCAAATCTACACCCAATCTGAACAACAAAGATGGCGGACAACAACCCAACGGAACACCGTTTACCGCAGGTAAAATATGGGTTTCAAGAAACGCGGTGCCGGGGAAACTAAAATTTAGCCAGATATGTTACTTGTTTTGGTAACCTTGTAAAACCTGCCTTTGTAAAATTAAAAATTTTCTTATAATATACCAGTAGACAGATGGAATAGTAAAGTATCAAGAATACTGTATACTATAATAAAATAAAATTTTAACGCACTTTTAAAAAAAAAAATTGAGTGAGATTATAATCTCTATTCCAAATTTTCGCGGTTTTACAGTTACGTGTTTAAAAAAATCCATACATTAATTTGTGTCATTGACGTGTGTTGTATTTATGAATTTGTTGTACACCTAGGCAAGCGGTCGCCGGGCGTGTGCGTGGGGTGCGCGAGCAACCATACACGCAGTACGAGCTACTCCGTGTCCGCGCCATACTGCGTGCGTAAACCCAACGCTACGGCAAGCAGCGCGGACAAACAGTCGCACGGTCAGTTACACAAATTTCACTATTTTTACACAATAAATTAAAACCAAACTTCACAATTTT
The DNA here is from genome assembly GCF_000836235.2 of Papilio xuthus. Lineage (NCBI taxonomy): Eukaryota > Metazoa > Arthropoda > Insecta > Lepidoptera > Papilionidae > Papilio > Papilio xuthus. Next base: position 749,549 of record NW_013530472.1, read on the forward strand.
TATTAATAAAAGCATTTTTACCAAGTCTTTTTTTATTGCCTTGTCTACATGAAATAAAAATAATTACGTACGATCGAAAAAGTACTTTTAATTAGTTTTATTGATCCTGTAAAGAAATGATTCATTAATGTTATTTATTATTATATTTCCAGACCGCAGTCGACCGTGCAGCGACTCATCTAAAGGATGTTCTAATTTGTGCCGCTCGCGATCCGCCCAGTCTCTCAAGTTGCTTGGCGACAGTGCAACACAGGTTAGGGTAAAAACATATTTAACGTTACATTTAAATGTTTCACGCTTTATTTGTGACTGTGATCAACGTCGAAGCATAAGCATTGCTTAAATGTTCAGTATTGAAGTTTTGTACCAGGTGAAATTATCTATTTTTTTTGTTTATCATCAGGACGACAAGCTGACGATCCTGGCGACGTTGTTCTGGGTGGGCGCGTCACTGCTGGAGTCTGACTACGAACATGAGTTCCTGCTGGGCGTGCGGCTGTTGGCGCGCGTCATGGCTCGCCTGCCACTCGACAGGCCCGACGCACGAGACCGCCTCGACCGCACCCAGGCGCATGCAGCGCCCGCACTCCATGCACTCCTGCTCAAGGTACACATGTACTGTCAGGTAATCTGACGGTATTCCACCTTTAAGTAATCGTTTGAACGTTTCGTATCCATTGATACGACAATAAAATAAAATGTTTACGTGTTGTAGCAGTTTCAATGGTAACAGTGCGAGAGAAATGGCAAGACTATTGCTGTCTCGATCTTGCATTCTCATATATTCATTTCTAATTTATTATCTATTCCAGGGTTGCACTCATCCCAATACATACGAGCCGGTAGTGGGCGTGCTAGCGGACATGATCCCACTGCTGGAGCTTCCCGTGATCGATCCCACACAGTCCATGGCATTCCCCATGACTGTAGTTGCATTGCTGCCATACATGTTGCTACACTATGAGGACGCAACAGAACTCTGCGTCAGGGCGGCTTGTCATATCGCACAGGTAAACTAAAATATAGACCGACAATCTCCTGGCTGTATTACAGTTGTGTTGTATTTTTTCTTTTATGGCATTTTCTGAGTTTAAGTAGATTTTATATATTTTGTGAACGACTCTGAGGCGGCAGGCCAGATATTCTTGTTTCGCTTTAGGATTATTTCATCAGTAAATTAAATATTTTGTTGTAAACTTGTTATAATAGTAATTTGTTTCTATTCGCAGTTCACAGCTGAGAAGAGCAAGAAACTAGAGAATTTGGGCACAGTGATGACGCTGTACTCTCGCCGAACCTTCAGCAAGGAGAGCTTCCAATGGACCAAATGCGTTGTCAAATATCTCTGGGACACCTACTCTCATCTCTCACTGCAGATGCTCGCCTTCCTCGTTGAAGTGCTCGAAAAGGTACTATATTAAATAAACGAAATCTTTTTTTAATATTTAAAGATTTTTTTAATATTATAGACCAAAATAAACACATATTTAAAAAAAAACCTATTGCTAATCCTAAAAACTATAAAACCTAACTAACTCCTATGAGACTCCAGTCGGATTCCTAAGACTGACTGATTTAAGGAAAGTATAAGAATATAACAGGATTTGCCTGACTCCTCACATATTAAACGCAAAATAAGATTTAATCATCCAAAAATAATATTAAATAGGGGCACTTTGTAGAGTATTGTGTAATATTGCAGGGTGCAGCGAGCCTGCAGCCTGCTGTGCTGTCCATTCTGCACTGCATGCTGCACTACGTGGAATTGAACGCGCCCGCCGCACAACCAGTCAACGCTGACCTCCTGCGTGCAGTATCCAAGTTCATCGGTGTATGTATACATCGCATAATGACGCTCTTTCTAAATTCAATAGAAATTAACACTCATTAAACGTTAATTTTCATTACAGCAAGACAATAACAATTACAAGGAGGCGATGAAGATTCTCAAGTTGGTAGTAACACGGTGTTCAACGTTGGTCGTTCCCCCGCACTGGGACAGCCACGCGTCGTCTATACTCGACACTGAACTGCACGGCAAGAAGGTGAACAATTCATCATCACTCTATATCTGGACGTAGGCCCTTCACAAATCCATAACCCTTCTTCGATGGTTTACGGATGGTATTGATTTTTATTAGTTGCTACAGACATCGTTTTCTAGATAAAAAAAAACCGTAAATATTCCTTTAGAGAATTTTGTTATTTGAGAACTATGACGTCATAGTGTGTCAATTTATTAAAAACTCATGAAATTGCTTTACAGGAGTTGCCAGGCCGTACTATGGACTTCACGTTCGACCTGTCTCAGACGCCGGTCATCGGTCGCAAGTACCTGCCGAAGAGCGGCAGTCAGCCTCCGACAGGACCTAGTTCCTTGTCCAACGCGTCCTCAACAACGCCTGATAAAGGTAACATATAACATTTACTTTGTCCGCCAAATTCAATACTTGTTACGTAAAAATACTATGTAAGTAACAAAAATAGTTTATTAGTACTGAAAGCTATCACGTTTATGTTTAGGTTCGTCAACATCGGGCTCCGCGTCAACAGTGGTGGGTCCGGAGAGCGGCGGGCGGTGCGCGGGCGCAGGTAGTAGTGCGGGGGCGGGGCCACACAGCGCTGCCTCTCCCCGCCGCTCCCTCTCACTCTCTCCCGCTGATGCCCTCGCCTCGGGATGGAAACGCCCCTGGATGTCACAAGTAAGGGACTTACCTGAATAAAAGTTGAAAATAATAACTTCCACTCTAACATATGCATTAATACTTCTATTAAAATATTGCATTAACAAACTAGAGAAGAATTTTGTATACAGTTTTGCATTCAAAATAGACTTTTGTATTTTAAAATTTATAAGTAAAATTTTGTCATTGTCTATTGGATGCGGAAGACGAAGTACCGTATTTGTGAACGACATGCGGGAAGGCATATGTCAAGCTGTGGGCATCATAAGATGATGTTGCCATTTGTCACAAAAAGTCTAATTAATCATTGTGGTCAATATTTTTTTTCTTTACTGCGCTATTTTACTGTAATAATGTTTTTTCATTCACAGAGCCGCGTGCGCGAATGTCTTGTGAACCTCTTGACCACGTGTGGTCAAAGAGTGGGCCTGCCCAAGAGCCCATCTGTAAGTAAAAAACGAGCAAAATATTTATGTTACAAAATAATTGTATTACCGTGAATTTCAATTGTCGGAACACATGTATAACAATATTATTGTTAACTCTGTTCTTTGAAAGGGAATGAAAGAGATGCCAATATTGTTGTAATACATGTTACGACAGTGGATATAACAAACTTTATGTACAAAGCATGAGTGTGCCATAGATTCGATGTGCGATAATTGACTGTTGAAAGAGAATAATATCAATGTAATTTCTATCCATCGCTGCGTATAGGATGATTTAATAACCACTTTATGTTCTAAGGTAATAAGCAACAAATGTATACTTATGTCGCATCGCTTAATGCACTACACTAAGCTATGGGTTCAAATAGATGGTAACTTAGGACCTCACCTGTCAAGTGTCTCGTTTACATAGTCATAGGATACACATTGCATTCTCACTATGTTTCAATACAACTTATTGGATTTTACGCTTACAAGCTTTTCATGATTCGTTTCTGTGTTGACACGTGTAGTAAGTGTATGGGGATGTTCCTCATTGGGCCGATTGGCCTACCGACTCTATCGACTCAATGGGAAAAAGGTTGCTATTGGGCTGATTGAATCAACATAATATTCATATTGGGCCGATTAGTCAGTAGACCGAATGACCCAACGGAGTACATTTCGTATTGGGCCTCGTGGCCTGTAATCAATCGACTTATTGAATAAAAAAAAACATCCCTCATAGACGGGAAATATCCGTGTATGTCATTGTCGCATTGTAAATATCGTCAATTTCTAATCTCACCAGGAATACTGTAAGCCGGCGGATAATTATGAACTGACTATTGCGTATTTGACATCGTGTCGAATTTATAAATCAATTTTTTTCTTCAGCCAACATTTTTTATATTCATATCTTACTGATTCCTTTAATTCCTTTTGTGTAATAATCGAGTTATAATCGCATTAGTGAGATTATAAACGTAGTAAATTCACAATGTGACGGTGACATTTATAAATGTAGGTAACCGGTGGCTTGAAGTCCCCCCACTAGGATAGATTATGTGATCGAATTTTTATTTTGGGTTCGGTTCAAATCATTTCGATTGTTTTACAGTTTTGTTGCTCATATTGCTTTTTTATTATTATTTCTACATGTTTGTTGTAAAATAGGAAACCAATTAAGCCCAAAAACTTTTTCAAAAATCAAAGGTTTTATATTCAACCAAAGTCAATAAATCTTCAAAATTTTATTTCCTTATTCCAATGTAAGTTATGTGTTAATTATTTGCAATGTTATTGCTTAATACTGTATACACACCGGTGTCTTGTACGTTACTTGTCATCAAATAATTGAGTACAAATAGACTTCAAACTTGATTTGATAAAACACGCACAACAAACAATTTTAAATTATGACTTTAAAAAAAACTATTATTTGATAATTTTCAAACGAATTATGATTTTAAAAAATTTAAAAATGTTAATATATTATGCACCAGGTGATATTCAGCCAAAGCTCGGAACTGCTGGAGCGAGAGTCGTCGATGACGTCATCGCTGGAGGAGGTCTCCGGCACGCCCGGCAACGAGCCATCAGGCGGCGCCCCGCCCACCGACCACTTCGGTGTCTTTAAGGACTTTGATTTTCTCGAATATGAAAGCGAAAGCATAGAGGTGAGGACTCAGTGAAATCTGAACAAAGTTTGGAAGTTTAACCATTAAAAAAGAAGCATGTAATACTATTTGTGATAAATCTTGTTAATATAATTTATGTTTAGGGTGAGAGTTCCGACAACTTCAACTGGGGCGTGCGGCGACGGCTGCCAAGCGAGGAGCGGCCGGCTGCGGGCTCGGGGGCGGGGACCAGCGCGATGGACCGCAGCCCCCCGCCGCAGCGCGCAAGGCATCACCACCATAGGCTGGTGAGTGAACTAATTTATGTACATTATTTTCTGTACACTGATAGTTCTTAAGTTCTCATATTTATAAAGAGATACGCTATACAGACAGAGAGAGAGAGAGAGAGAGAGAAAAAAATAGAAAAAAGACGGAAAACTGCAAATCTGTCATACCTCGTTGTTTCAGTTAGGGCATGAGGACTCGTCCGACGAGGAGGGCGTGTGGGAAGAAGGCGGAGCACGTGGGGATGCGGACGCTAGCGGCGCCGGGGGCGCGGGCGGGGCGCACGAGCTCACGCTGCGCACACGCGCACACTCCTTCTCCAGCGCCTCCAGTGGTGAGCCTGATGGTCAGTTGTACACCACTAATAAATGTTCCATTTCCGCACGCTTTTTCATTGATAATTTTTTGTAACAATGTTGCATGAAGCAATGCACTTAATGTAAAAATCATTAAAATTATTATTCTCATTGTAAACCACTTAGTAATCATTTATTCATGTTTCCGAAAACGTAACATTAATTAAAGTGCTGGTAACAGGAGAGCGCGGCGATGTGACCCCAGTGCCGAGCGGCGGGGGCGGGGCTAGCGGTGTCGTGGCCGCGAACATCGCGGGCGTGGCTACCAGCGCCGCGTTGCGCGATGCTTGGCGCTGCTCGGTGGCCGCTCTGCTGCGGCACGCTGCACACCTGCCGCCGGTCGCTCTCGTTCATCGGCTGCACACCGTACTCAAGGTATGAAGTATTTCAAACTTCAGCTGGAATGAGTAACAGACAAAATTAAGTGAAATAGAAGCTTTAGTAAAATGTTTCATATTCGAGTCGAAATTTAACTATGTTTGCATGTCGTTGCAGGAGGTGACATGCAAGACGGTGTCGGTGTGCGGGGAGAGCGCGCTGGGCGGCGCGGGTGCTGGCGAGCTGGCGGCGGTGGTGGCGCGGCTGGCGGGGGAGGAACCGCCGCTGCTTTGGGCAGGGCCTGCAGCCGCGGATTGTGCGCGCGTGCGCGATGCCGTGCGTTTTGCCGCTCTAGAGATCAATGAACATCTCGAGACTTATTTTGATCGACGTGAACACGCACTAGAGGTAATAATGATTTATAAAGAATATTATAATATAAGTAATTAGTCAATTTTCTGTGAAAAGTTGATTGTGTTATCAATTATGCAGCGCATCTAGAGACTTTTTCTGATTGCAAGTGGAATGACGAACGCTTGTCTGTAATTTTATCTAAGATAACAAACGCTTCAGTACAACTTGAATATGCGTGGTGTGTGGCAGATGCTGGAGCTGTCCCGCAGCGGCGAGGAGACAGCACGCAGTTTGTACAAGCTCATCTTCCAGCTGCTGCTGCTTCTCGAGACCAACAATAAGATGGTTGTAGCCGTTTACCACGCGGCACTCGATAATAGGGTAAGGTTACATGTTATGTTTAGATTGACAATCTAGATATGTAAAATACTGCCACCAGACTATCGGGGGGATTACATAATCGAATCAATTCTTATATTGTTGGAAAATAGCAAAGTGCAGTGTCGATTGTTTTTTATTCCTATTAATATTTTTTGTATTTATTATTTTAGCATTATCATGTAATTTATTTTTACACAGGGTGTTGAGATGAGCGCGGCAGTGTGTGCGGTGCGCAACGCTCTCGCTGCCAGCGCGGCGGACTCGTGGGGTGAGACGGGTGAGGCGTGCGAGGGGGTGGAGCGGGGTGAGGGCGGCGACGTCTCCGCCTCCCCCTCGCCCGCCCCCGCCCACCACGACGACGCCAAGCTCACACAACTCATGCAGCGACAGAGGTTACTACACAATATATATCTAAACTTTAATTCTTAACATATATATAATTGGGAATGGACCATGAATATATTGTTACTAAGAATTGCTTATTTTTTTTTCATATTTAATAGCGTATATAGCGTATATAGATCCATCGGTAATTATCGCAAGTTCAAAGAAATAATTGAGCAGTATAATAGTGAGATTTACGACAGGTGGGCGGCCGCGCTGGCTCTGGTGCGCGAACGTAACGCCGAGCGCATCTTGGAGCGCGGGGAGCTCCCGGAGGATGATGTCACCAGCTTGCTGCACGTCTACTGTAAGGGCCTCGCACAAGCGCATCCAGGTGAACAATTCTACTGATTATAATACATACTGCATTTGAATACAATTATGAGAAATGCAGTAGAAAATATGTTGTGGTCTTATAGTGAAAAGATGCTGGAGTCTTTACGGTTGTGGATAGAAATTGGCAACTATGTCTAATCTTGTTTTACCTATATTAGTCCCAAATTGTATCAAGTCGCTGGTTAATTTAAAGCTTAAAATGTATTAATTTGATACAATGTTTCAGAAATGGTGGCTATCACTCGTCCAGTGAACGAGCTGTCGCAGAACTTGTCGTTCATGATGGAGAGTCTGTACAAGGTGTCGGTGGCTCTGCAGCGTCAGGACTACTGATGCCAACGCCAGCGAGCGCCCCGCGCCCCGCGTGCCTCAGCTCATCGCACGCCGTACTTGAAGCCACCTCCATAAACCATGCCCATATACAAAATGGCTATAGACAACAACAATGTATATGTCAAACTTATCTGACATTTGTCTAACCATAAAGTGTCTACTAGATCTGATAGTAGTGCGTTATAAATGGGGAGAAAAACTGAAAGCCCTACGTAGGTGGCGCTAGCGCCAAGAGTGGGCTGCCACCTGTCAACTTTTTAAATGGCATTCTAGCGATTTTTAAAGGAAGGAATACCTTCCTCATTTAATCATTAATAATCTACAAACTGTCTTTAATTTTTTTTTCAGTAAAATAAGAGTGAAGTCTTTACTATGACAACAGTCCACAGAGTACTTTGTTTATAAAATAAAGTTTTTTTTTTTACATATCTGTGGTATATTTAGTGAGCGAAAGCCAGTTTTTCTCCCCATAATCATGTCCTAACCTCACGTCAATGATCTCGTTTCACCTTTTATCTTGGTTTATCCATATTTTGATATCTTTAACTTTCATTTCCTTTTAATATCCTAACTGATCTCGATAACTGATACATAATAATTAATAAACAATTATTGGATGATTAAGGAAAGCCCGTAATATTTTGTGAAACGGCAATAACAAAAGTTACTATTACCAAATATTTGTAAGCGCCAAATTGTGCGAAACTATTCACAACTCTATTACTATGGATTTTGACTGCAATGACACTCTTTTATCTCTGTTTTGTCAAAGAGAAAGACAGGGATGTCAATATATCAATGCGGTCAGAAAAATTCTGTATGTACTATACTATAATTAATGTTCTTAAATCACAATGTTAGTGATCACATTTTAAAAATAATCCTAATGAATAAAGGAATTTTACTTCTGTTATTTCGATCAATTAAATATTCTTATAATTGAATTATTAAAATATTTCTGTAATTAAATACGAAATTGTAAAATAAAATTAAAACATTAATTTTGGTCAAAAATTAATAACCATAATAAAAATTATTTAATAACGAAATTAAAAATTATAAATATATTTGTATAATAACAAATTGTGTATATTTAATGAAATTGAAATGAAATCATGTTTGAAATTTTATTTATACAACAATTAAGGAACTTCAAATTAAATAATAAAATTAATTTATGATTTAAATAATTTTTTTTATAATAAAATTTAATAATTTAATTTATTCTTATATCTGAAATATACGTAGTTACTAATTAATTCTTAATTTAATCCAAAGTTGCTTCTAAATCAATGTTAATTTGTAATCTAATAAAATTTTAAAATAAATCCCATAATAATTGTTGACAGTAATTGTGTCATTCATATGAAAATGTGTAGTTAAGTGTCACAATGATGCTAAAATAGTTTTATCGCTTATAAATTAATTTAATTACTCAAATGTGTACGATTTATGTGGTCTTTTTTTGAGTTTGTTACCAAAGCGGTTTAGCAAATTTGTGTACACAATAAAACGTTCCTTACTGTGGGATAAGTCAAATTACCATCCCTTGTTTAATCTAAAAAAAACTATGGATCAATAGATTTTTGTAGGAATGTTTTGGTTGGGGACGCTTGGTTACATCAACTATCATGCAGCGTTTGAGCGTTTTATTTATACGAATGATGTTCTCTAAATGTTCTCACGTTTACGTATATGTGCATGTCTACGATTAATGTGAATTTAAATGTTTTTTAGTCTTATATTAAAGTTAATCCCCGCCGCAGTGCGTTCGCTTACCGCCTCAATGTAATGTAATTTGAACAATCCTCATTTTTATACACACATATACTCAAGCTATTATTTGTGATATTATTTCCTTTTCTCTTGTAACTGTTAATGACAATATTTATTTTGTTAGACTAATATTACAATAATTCGCAGCGCAATCAGTTCGCACCACGGCGATTTTGAAATAAAATATAGATTATATTTAAATGTACTAATAATATCTGTAACCAATTGTAAATGTATTTCATTTTAATGAATAATAAAGCATCAATTCTCAATTTATGTTGTTTTTAATTATTATGGTATACCCCAGATATTAACATGCAAAACATACAGAAAGACGAGCAGAGGAGACATACAAAACAAATTATAACTTAGTATTTTCAGGGGAATCAATCTTTCTTGTTTATTCTTATTATTTAAATGCGATGTATGGAAGGGCCAGAACTGGGCCGTCCCTCACGGTTTTTACCGTCCTGTGGGCCTAACAAGAATATTTGTGACAATCGCCTTTGTACCGTCATCGACAAAATTTGTGCAGCGCTCCCTATCCTCCTTAAAGTACACCAAAATTCGCATGCTAATTTGATTTGTTAATTGACGATAACGATACGAAGGCGCTTGTCGCAAATATTCGTGCTAGGCCACAGATCGATGAAATACTCAAGAAGTATTAAGAGCACTCGAAACCGACGTGAATGTATGCGGAGGTGTATGATTGTGCAAGAAGTGATTACTGCCTACCTATTTGGGTTACAGGCATCATTATGTTATTATTGTTGTTATAAACGCTACTTTTGAAGGTTAGTGAAGCTTAATAGGTGCAAAAATGTTCCTACTTTCAGTATTTCTCCCAAAGTATTTGGTTAAACAAGTGAATGAGAAATTTCGACAGGCAATTAATATAGTAATAAAAACTAAACTGAATTTATATAACATCCCTAATTTAGATAATAAAAGTATTATAAAAAATTGTTGTTGTAGGAGATTTAAATGTAATTGCGGTGTAAGAAGTTTTTACTTTACACTGGGATAATAGTATTTGTAAGCTGGTAACATTGCATCCAATTTCCTGTATATCAACGTATGTCAAAAGTGGGAAAATATAAATGGATAGGCGATTGCTTGGAAATGACAAATTTTGCTTTGTTACGATTTATGTACACCTGTTTAAATTACGTGACAGTTAATTCTATCTATATTATTAGTTAGAATTCACACCACCGCTACAAACCGCTTTCATCAGCGCCAAAATGCCGCAAATCAAATAGGCACATAATAATACGTCTTATAACCAGGTCAGTTATAGTTGTCAGTAGTGGAGAATGAACGGGACGGAAACTGCCGCGACACAACAAACATCAATCAGCCAATCTTGGCAAATCGGTTTGGATTTCGCGAGTTTTGGGCTTTTATGGCCGGCGGGTATAGTTCTGTCATCTTTATTTATCCGACTTTACAAAGGATAATTTTGAACTAACATAAAATATTTTGTGTACAAGTGCAAATCCAGCCATCGTTTACAACGAATAATAACAGCAATAATAATGGAAACACGGTACTATGAAGGTTGTGGACGGGAAGGACCCATAAGATGTATATTTCTTGGAGAATTTCATGCTGTCGCGGGACCTAAAATAGCGTGCCAGGTCAGTAATTAGTTGAGTCCTTATTATTTATCAATACTTATTAATTAGGAGTGTATCAAGTTTATTTTTGTTCATATTAATATAATATAACTGTCCCAATCCTATTTAATGTGTTATTAGTTATTTCGTAGTTATTCTTCATCACATGTTTTTACGAAAATTTTAAGAATGTTTACTAATTTCAATGCAAAAATATAAGAAGCGACCAACTTCACTTTGTTATATCGATAGATTGCAAATTTTCATATACGTATCAATATGGCGCAATGTTTTTTTTATACTTTTTCAATTGTAGCATGGTCATTGTACATTTTTTCTTTTATGTAACACGTAAACATTTTACACAGGTTTAATTATATGCCTAGTCATCGTTAGCTTAAAATAATGTTAGGTACATACCATTTTTTAGGTTACTATTACTGTAGTAGTGATAAAACATGGTAAGTTTAATAAAATATAATTTTTGTCAACAGTTCCCTGAAGATTTCATTTCAAAGGATTTGTTTGATTCATTAAGCACATACATAATTCCCAAACCTATTTTGCAAAAGAAAAACATAACTTTGTAAGTATAATATACATATTTTGTGAGTATACTTAACATCTTTGTAAGGACAGTAGAAACAGCTCAAATTATAACAACCATTTTAAACAGGTTTCCTTAACAGTTGCTTGTAGACAATGTAGTTTAAGAAATAAAATTTTGTACTTACTAGAATGTAAATGAGTGTTGTGAATGTAATAATGTGTTATTTTAAGTAATTGCTATTTTTTTTAACATCATTTGCAGCAATGCTCCAGCACACAAGATATTGGGCTACCCAATATATCTGAAGAGTCCTAGGTACCCACGAAATGTGTATGTTTTCAATTTGTGCTTTGTCTGCGATAACTGGTCAAGGACTGTTCAGTATGAGCCAGTAGTGAAGAAACTTGGAGAACATCTGGTATGTACTCATGATAGTTTCACACGAAGGCAGAGAATGGGAATAAAACATTTATTGAGATTATGTGAAACCCATTAACATTTTCTTGCTAGTTGAGTCTTACCAATCTGACTTAAATTAATTTCTTTCGTTTTTTTTATATATGTCAAATTTCTTTGAAAGTTTTATACAATTACTATTAAGTTATTAATAAAAGCAAAGTAATTAATAAAATATACTGACAGATAACATTGGAAGAAGAGAGTGCATTTGTGTCTGGAGGCTCATCCCGTCTGCCCACCTTCCTTGCGCACCTTCTGTACGACTTGAACACTTACCGCAAGACAACTGTCACAGGTCAGTTTACCACTGGTTTCATTTACTTCTTTGGTGCAATATTTGTCTGTATTGCTACAATATATGTATTTTAAATACATTGGTACTCAAATAAGTGGCAACTTGATAATTGGGAACCCTTATAGGCAAGAGTTGTTGTCCACTCCTAATGGATGGCTCCCATAATTGGGACTCGTCAACTTGGGTCAAAGAGAAACCTCTAGAAGTGAGTTATATGTTGTGGCCTACCTTGGAATTTGTCTGTAACATGTAAATACAAATTAGAAAAAGTAAAGATTTTGAGTTTGGGAGTCGATTATTCATCTTCTTTTTCTTACCTATTGCATATTATATTGCTTTAAACCAATGTTGAAAGTGTTCAATATAAATCATACATGTTTCTTTGATATAAATCTTAACTTTGTATTTACCATCATAAAGTATATGTATTTCAACAGAGGGGGACACAATTATACATGTAAAGGTGACAGAGATACGCGATGACCCAAGCACAGTTAATGACCATGATGTGCCAGTGTTGGTGGCCTCCATTGGCCTGCCAAGACCTGGCACCTCCAGCAACCCCGGAGAGGAACCAGACTCCACCTCACGTGAAGATCTCAGGGATGAGCTGGAAGACCAACTGCCTATGGAAATATATACAAATTCTAATTGGGATCTTACCACCAAACAGGTAACAAGATGGACTTAAGATAAAATTAATTTCTTTGATCTGTTAATATTCCCTAAACTTGTTTTCTACAGAATCAATGTATTGATTATTTTGATATGAATGTAGTACAGTAAGTGACATGTTTCAGCTTCTGCCGTACATCAATGGGTACTACCATGTGGCTAAGATTGCCGCTAAAGTGAATGTGGAGAAAACTCTTGTCAAAGCTTGCATTCAGAACTTACTCTACTATGGAGTGGTAAATATACATTTATCAACATAACAAAATATACATAATGGCTCAATTTATTTACTGAAACAATTTTATTTTCTTTATACTGTTATTTTCTGATTTCTAATGCTTATACAAAAGCAGCGACAACCAGTTTGTTCCAAACATTTAATTAAGAGAATTTCATTAACATATATGATGATATATTTTTGTTTGCAGGTGAAACTTATACCTTTGTTGAAATTCAGCAACATGTACCGGGCGACCGCTAAAATAAATCGCATCAAAACAGACCTTGAGTTGCAGAAGGCTTGTCTTTCTTTTATTCAAGTCAAAGGCAGGAGGAAGGTGATTACTAAATAAATATGATTTTCACAATAATATTTAGAGATTGAAACTGTTTCATAACATAGGCCAATCTATCAAGTAGGTTAGAAAATGTAGGCTACAGGATAGATGTATTTAGTGCTTTAAAATTGGTGATCTAATTTAAGAGTTTTGTTGGTGACATGATGACCTAATGTGACCTTACAGCCGCGCATTGAAGAGGTGCTGGTGGTGCTGAGCCTGCTGCAGCAGGGTACCTCGCTGCGCGCTGTCAACGAGCGCTTCCACACCATCTGCCGCTTCGCGCGCTTCGACGTGCGCAACCTCATCGTCTTCTCGCAGATGCACGGCCTCATACGCTGTCTCAAGAGGTAACTACCATTACCTTCACGAGTGACACGCGTCAAATACAATTATTACCTCGTTTTTTAAAACTGGTAGACTTCAGCAACATCTGTCTGGATAGGTCGGCTCCCTCGTTGGAGTATCTGATAACACAGAACGCAGACATTAAATGGAAGCAATTCCACATACTTACGAGTGTGTATGACCCAGCCTTATTTTAGTCCTCTCTTTCTCTTCCTATTATAAGGACCGGATAGGATAGAAAGGAGAAGTGGATTGACAGAGAAGGGGACTCACAGTAAGGGAAAATGTTCTCTTCCTGTGAGTACCCTATGTAATTTAAAGGTAGACAATGCATCTGCAATTGCACATGTCTTTGGGAAGCGTTCTCTTCACTATATCGGCGTATTTATGTGGCCACTTGCTCGTTTACCAACTTGTAATATATAAAAAAGCCAGGGATACAGTACTACAAATACATAAGTTTACATTGTTTCAGATATCCGACATACACCCGCGGGCGGTCGCGGTCGACGTCGTTTGGTCCCGAAGTGAAAGCTTTGCAGAAGCTGTTCACTGGGGAGCGGTGCACAGACGAGATCTGCTGCCTCACCTCCATCGATATCCCCACTCTGGAGACAGTCATCGAGGAGGACCCAAACGTCGCCGTCATACTGTGCTAAACGTATTTTGAAACATAATTTGCAATATTTAGCAATATTATCATCACAAAAAGCAATAATGAAGCTACTTATGTATTGTATTCTTTGATAGTTCTATGAGGCTGTATGTTATCGTGATAATTGTAGTAAGATATATATTTAGGATCGCTAAAGCTTATCATTTATTCTATTTTTAGAGTACTGTACGTTATCTATTTATATATTTAAATTAATATAGGCTTTAGATTTAGAAATCAGTGGAATACTTTACACGTGAGTTTGGTTTTATTGATTATAAAAATTTTTACAAAATAATTCTGTCATATTTATATAGAATATAAGGTGAGGAATAGAAAAACAAAAATAGCATCGCATTCAATTGAAAAAACCCGACATAAGAAAAAAACATCTAAGTCGTTAATATGAAGAGCATTTTGTTTCACAATGTTTGCATCACATTTTTAAAATTAATTATTTATTTTTTTCGCTTATTATTAAACTTTATTGGCCAACTATTAGATTAGTTAATAAGTGAAATAGTTATAAGTAATATTATAATATAATGAGGTATAATGTAAAACTTGGTATATGTATATCAATTTTAATATCCCACCGTTTGAATTAACTAATGTTGATATAATAATGATTTTTGTGGCATTCACGTGCTTTATAGTATTAATTATTAATATAATAATGCACTGTCATTTATACTATGACCCATCATAAGTGCTTATAATGGATAACAGATTAGGGGGTAAAATATTATTAGACTAATTTAGTTTACCCAATATATCGTAAAAGTATAAATTTGTGAATCGGGTAAATTAATCACAAAACATCATCGTCTGATTCACTCTTTTCCATGAATTATTTGTAACAAATTACTTATATATTTATATTCTAATTGCTTTCATATATATTTTCATCTTAGTTCTTGTCTTCCAGTAGCTTTTCCATTATATAAATTTAATCTAATATATTTTTACAGTTAACATACGAAATTTTAACTAAGGTTATTCCACAAGCCTTCCTAATACTTAAAATTACTATGAAAATAGCTACTTAATTTTAAAAGGCTATAACATCACTTGTATAATTTAAATGAAGACTGACTATTTAAGGTAAAAATTAAAATTTATTAGTTTTATTGCTACATATTTTAGCCTATTCATTATGTATGCATTATATATAGATACAGACTATATATTATCAAAAGATACCTAACTAATAGACCTAGACCTTATCTGGGTTACTAAAGAGTGGCGAAATAAAGGTCCTGGAGACCCATTAAACGTCAATAGGTTAGTTAAAAATTAAGATTTAAAAACTAGATAATAGCAGATTCTCAGACCTACTGAATATGCATATAAAGTTTCTTAAAAATTGGTCAAACCGTTTCGAAGTAGTATGGTAACTACGAGTATCATTGTGACACGAAAATTAGATGTATGTAGGATTTAAGTATTTTTTTTCAAATAACTATTTATATAATGATTATATGCTTTATCCCAATCGTTCCTTTCACAATTTGAATGTAAATATATATTTAGTGGTTGTGGGCAATACTAGTTAGGTTATTATATAATAATTATGCATTGTATGAAAAAAGAAATAGTTATAACAATGGCTCTTTGCTGCTGACATTTATACAAAATATTGTCATCTCACACAATACAATGTATTTTTGTATGAATGTTTGAAGAGTGTAAATGTGTGGACAATGATAAAAATTAATAATCGAAGTGATAATTAACTTAATAGTATTGTTATTACTCGTTAGTGTAGTCCTGATAAAGGATATTTTAATATAATATAATTGTAAAGATATAAACAATCTAAGTCACAATATTAAAGTATTATTTAAAAACATTCTGTCCATGAGTGATACTCGTTTGATTTATGTTATATATTATGTTTAGTTGCTTAAACTCGAATTTATTTAATGTATTGAATTAACGTTCCATCGATAAATTGATCTTTGCAAAAAAGGAACAAACGTTTGAATATAACTTTATAAGAATATTATTTGTTCAACATTTTCAAAATGTATAATAAATCTTAATATAGTAAAATTTCAAAATCTGATTGACTTAAATAAGGTATATCTTCCCTTATAATCTTTGTCTTCTCATTTTTGTCTAAATATGAATATTTTTATCAATTTCTCATAAAGCTATGTTATTCATATTAAATTAAATTTATGTAAATATTTGCTGCAAAATTAATTTACTATCACACTAGTAGACTATTGATGCTTTCTAAACATTTAATATTTATTTTTAAAAACACTATGTCTTATTTAAATATCTGTTGAAATCTGATATTTTTTAACTTTCACATCACAAAGTTAAGTTATTTATTTTGTTTGTATCTGTTTTACTTATTATTTTGTATCACAATTCATCATCAGCTCACTATACGTCCCCACCAAGGGGCTCGGAGCCTACCCTAAGTTAAGGGTGATTAGGCCATAGTCCACCACGCTGGCCAAGTGCGGGTTGGTTGACTTCACACATATCTTTGAATTTCTTCTCAGATATGTGCAGGTTGCATCACGATGTTTTCCTTCACCGTAAGAACGTCGGATAAATGTACATATGTAAATCGGAAATCGAAAAACACATTGGTACATGGCGGGATTCGAATCCAGGACCTGCAGATTGCAAGTCAAGTGCTTGACCACTGAGCCACCGACGCTCCACTGTATCACAAACATACATTATAAGAATACTGTTTATGCATCTCTTGAAAACAATTTAATTGTATATTTTGTACATGTACTCAAAATAATATATAAATTGTGTATTATTGGGTAGTATGAAGTTTATGTATTTATCAATTATAATAATAAATATAAACTGTCCTGTAAATAATTTTATACTCTATTAGAATTATTTAGAATTGGATTTTTTTTAATACGATACATTAAAGAAGTATTAATTGTGCCTCATTATGTATAATAAAATATGTAAGTTGATGCTATTCTATTTAGTTCTCATAGTAATTTAAATGTAAACATGAATAAAGTACTAGAGCCAAACCTTGTTTTACTGTAGACTTAGAATTTCTGCTGTAACAGCTGTACACAACATATTCCCTCCATTTCTCTAAAAAAGATGAGATAAAATACTTTTTGTACAACAGTGGAGACACACTGTTCAAGAAAATATGTTCAAATTATAGCGGCCTGTTTCCCCTAATTTATTAGGCAATGCCAAAAT
Source organism: Papilio xuthus (assembly GCF_000836235.2). Lineage (NCBI taxonomy): Eukaryota > Metazoa > Arthropoda > Insecta > Lepidoptera > Papilionidae > Papilio > Papilio xuthus. The sequence goes on from NW_013530472.1 coordinate 767,171, forward strand.
CAAAAATATATACAAAATAATCTATAAATTGGAAGGTAATACAAATTTCCTGTTATCCCAATATTATGCTATCCTTTTTTATTTAACCAGGGCAAGATGGATATATCCCTTTTCTGTATACCTATTCCTTCAATCTATTTAAGGTACAAAGCGCATCGCCTACGCATTACGGTATCTAGTTTCAGATGTCTGAAGGTCCTACTCTTTAACATTAGACGACGTGCTCGTTTGTTTGTAACAAAGTTTTATGAATAAAGTAAAAAGACAAAAACATTGAAGACAATTTATTCCTTCATTCATTTATAAATATGTAAATGTATATTTGTCCTCTATCCCAAGTTTGTCCTTGTGGCGTCGGTTTTTTGCGCATCGCAATATTACTAAGTACGTCCAATACTCGGCTCGAGGCAACGACGTAGATGAGACTGGACTAAGCACTGATAAAAAGTGATGTATATCTTAGTGAAGCACAGTTGTGTTTCACTATTTAAATGAGAGATAAAAATCTAAAAAAAAAAAGATAAAAATCGACATAATTAGGTCGGTGCATTACAATGAAAATTACTGATAATATTTTCAAACATAATTTAATCGATGTTTTTCAGCAGTTTAACTCACTATGAAGCTAAAACTGAAAGACGTCAACTGTGATCTGTAAAATTTAACCAACTATAATATTATAAGTATGATATATTAAATTTTTTACACATTTTTCGCAATTTTTTAAAATTATTGCCATAAAATTTCAAATACTGCATAACAAATTGACACATGATAATTGAAAAACACAGTTAGCTCGATACTTGTTGATATTTAAAACGGTTTTGGTTCCCTTTATTATCAATCATATAGGTAAAAAATGATTTTTTGGTACCTTTTATATGGTAACCCTAACAGAAAAAACGCAAACTCACTGTAGGTACGCTTGCTGAATCTTGTTCGTATATTATCCATGGGTCCGGGCAAGTATTGATGTTGATGTATTGATTTTCCCCGGCGCCAGCTCCCCACCCTACTTATTTATTTTCTCATTGTGCTTGCAGCGTTTCGGTGGCAAGTGGCGTAGATTGACGATTTGAAAAGGATTTAAGTCAAATAATATCGAATAATACCATCATGCGTTTAGTGTTATCCGAGGTAATTATTACATTATTTTGATATATAATTTAGTTCATATTTAAGAAAATTTAGTGCGTACTTCTGGAACATAAAATGGGTGCCATTGCTATACGGAATAAAATTATTGAGACAATATTTTGGATTTTGTGTTTATGCGTGTTTGTGATGTTTTAAAAATGCTGTGCGGCGGTCGATTACATTTGCTTTTTATTAAAAAAGATATTTAATTAACATTTTTTTCTACCCGCATTTCGCCGGGTAATGTAGCCATGATAATGTCGGTACGTCGAAAAAACTTAATACATTACATTATTTGTTCAGCGGCGAGTTTTTCAATTTAGCGTTTAACTTTTATAAATAGTCGTACATTTTGAGTTGAAGTAGCTAAGAAAGTATGGGAATTAAATGATTTAGATTTGGTTCCATATGTTAACTTACACCTTACTTTCTGATGTCTTTGTCTATATTATTTATGCAGTGTATGAAATAGGCAATAAAATAAAAAAAAAAATGAGTGTTTTCTATATTTTTATATTTACACTTATATGAGTGTGATTGCTGCTGCTGTGTATTTTATTCAAGACTCAAAGAAAGAAACAAGTTCCTTTATTTAATTTTTTATTCTTTTAGTACAAAACAAAGTTAAAACAATGTAAGCAAGTAACATTTCCTTGAGTTTTATTTTTGTGGCATATGTTGTTAAAATAACTGGTGTGAACAAGTTTTTGTGATCTTTAGTAATACAAGATTGATAATTTCATGTTTTTAATAAATATTGTGCAATGTTGCACGGCTGGCTTATACCAAATTTGTTTTGTATAAAGTCTTAAAGCAATAGTAAATAAAAAAAGCAAAGGTTCAGTAAATCCTTATTGTAATTAAAATTTCTTTAAGGACAACAATTATGTATATATATTTTAATTATTGTAATATATACTTGATTATGACATATATATAGCAGCTTTTAAATTTCTTACAAGTCTTTAAGCACTTTGGCTAGGGGCAAGCTGTAGAGATTGCTTTGCTACATTACTGATCAATTGTGAACTAAGCTAGTTTTTAAACAGACTAAAGTACCTCACAACTTGCACAATCAAGATGGAAGCAACAAACAGATTTCAATTTATTGAGTGAAATAAGAATTTCATTTAATAATTTGATAATGACTTTAACAATATGTCTATATGTCTGTTTCACTTTAGATCAGTGAAAGCTTTGGCTAACATAAGTTGAATATTTTGACTTTAAGTTTTCTAATTAGCCAATTTTTCAGACCTAGCGAGCAGTAACAATCATGGCTTGCTCAAAGCTACAAATGTCTGAGCTATCTAGCTTGGACCCGGAAAACTATGAGAAATTTTTTCGGACAATACAATGGATTCCAAATAGGTAAGGTTTTATGCATCACTAGTAGTGTTCAAATGCTTTTTTTTATAATTGAGCTAATAATATTCAAGCTGTATTAAGCATTTGTTGAGAAATATATGTTTATTTCAGAAAATTGGATAAAAAATCCCAGAAGAAGATCGGGAAAAAGGAAAGATTGAGGAGAATCAAAGCGGCTGGTTCGGTGGGCGTTTGCATCGCGCCCGTCCTGCTGCGGAATGCTTCACATTTCGCAGTGTTCGCCACAGTCCGCAAGTCTATACTAACTCGTTCTGCACAACTGCGGTTGATTGATTCAGAAACACCAGATAACAGCGACAATGAAGAGCCATCCTGCAGCCATCACCAATCTCTGGCTACTGTACCAAGGGTACTGTAACTTTAGACAAATCTCACTCATTTATTATGTCATTGTCATTAATTTTTTTTAAACATAACATTTAATATTTAAGCAACTACATAGTTTTAATTTTTTTTGGTAAATGATCAGTTACTACTTTTATCAGAAGTGTTAATCAGTGATCCTGTTACTTTACGGGTGTCCCCTCCACTACCTTTCATGCACAATTATTTATAATGTTTAAGGATTGATATGTGGCAGAATATATGTTCTCTTTAGCTGGTTTTCATATTTTTTTTTATATCATACGGTGGCAAACGAAGTTACCGTTGCCCATAGACATACGCAATTGCATATGCGTTGCCTACCTTTAATTGACAGAGGAGGGGATGCACAGAAAGAAAATATTTTCCCTTCCCATGCATCCTGTCATCCAGAAAGTCCACTTATATTTTTTGGTTGTAAGTTGTGCTGCCGCCTGTTCGTAAGGATGTCATTTGGACCTCGTGATTTGTTTTGATTACACTTATGTACTCGTCCTTGATAGGTATAATGTTCAGGTTTGTTATATATTTCGCTGTTTTTATGTATAATATGGCGTGCTGCTTTTTGTGCGTAAGATGATAGTACTGCATTCCCTGCAGCATATTTATGTTGGAGTTACTGGGTCTTCCCAAGAGCTGCAGACCATATAATCATATAGGTCGTAGAATCATCGTGTAGTTTGTTACCAGTGAACAATATGTTGTTTCTATGACGTTTCTGCCCAAGATCCAGTAAAGGTTTGTATACCGCATTTTGAGTTCGTCTTTTTTGATGTTATGTGTTGGTTCCATGTTAATGATCTGTCTGTAGGTCCAGGTATTTGATGCAGTTGGTATGTGGTAGAGTCGTGTCTTTTAGATTATTGTGCAGTTCCTTCGACGCAGTATCTGGATTTTTATTAATGGCGAGTTTGATATTTATCCAATGTTCTTACGGTGAAAGAAGACATCGTAATGCAACTTACACATATCTGCGAAGATATTCAAAGATATATGTGAAGTCAACCAACCTGCATTGGCCAGAGTGCTTCACTATGGCCTACCCCTAACTTGGGTAGGCTCCGAGCCCATCTGTGGGGACGTATAGTGAATTGATGATGATGATGAGTATAATGTTTTCGTCGGTTAACGTAGCTGCAGTAATATTTGGCACTTGTGGCTCGTACGCTGTATACAGCGTGTACAGAACTGGCTCAATACCGACCCCTGGGGGATTCCTGTTTTTATTGGATAAAACTGTGACGTGATCTCCGATTACTTAACCTTGAACAGTCTTTCACATAGGTAGCTATCGAATAATATGCAGTGGCCGTGCGGAAGGGGATTTTTTATATTACAAAGAAGACCTTGATGCCAAACTTTATCAAATGCCTGTTGTACAACCAGGAACACTGAAGAGCAGTACTCTTTTTCCTCTAGCGCCTTTCGTATCCTATCAACAATTCGATGGACTTATTATACTTAATTGTCGAATGATGGTGTTTAAATCCTAATTGATGGTCTGGTATTATTTTGTTGTATTGAAAAATAATAGTCTTAGTAGCATTTTTTCGAAAACCTTTAGTACCGTCAGCAAGCTCATAGCCTTGTAAGAACTCTGTAGACAGTATCAGCTGGTTTACTTATGATTATGGTTGGCTTATGATTCAGTGTGGCCAGGAATACTATTGCTTTCCTTGGAAGTTGTATTAACACTACCTTTGTAATAGGGTCAAAGCCAGGCTTTTTTTGCTTTTAAGCTTCTTTATGGTCCTCCAGATCTCACGCACAATAACGTGCAGGCGTAATAGTGACATTTGAAGATATTGATGTAGGAGGCTTTTAACGTTTTTTTCAGTTTCAGCCTTGCACCTGTCGTTTGGGGTGAATACATTTGCAATGTGCTGGGCAAATGTTTCCATCTTTTTTTTGTTCATCGGATCCATCAATTAGTACGCTTCATGGGATCGGGCTCCGTTTAGGTAATTGCGGTCTTATGTAGCTTTTTGTAAATTTTCCCAATTAATAATTAGTTGATGCAGTTGCTGCGAGAGATTCTAGTTGGTTGTTAAGAAGGTCGATTCGCAAAATATTTAATTTTTCTTTCAGAAGTGGGACTGATTTTTTGGCAAATGCCCTATCTGTCTATAGTCTGCTGTTGCTAAATTCTTCCTAGTCTTCTATTTTCGTCAATTGCCAATTGTATTTCTAAAGGATATTTATTATTTGTTCCGTTGCGGTATAATTTAGGCGTGTTAAGTTAGCTTGCTCCTTGGATTGCTTCGTGATATATGTCGTGGCTGTTAGTATCTATGTCGTCGGGTGTTTTAAGTGGGTTTCGTAGATCTATGTAAGTCTCAATAAATTCGCGGAAGCAATTCCAGTCTATACGGTTACGTTGTGTTGCAAGTATTCCATGTTCATTTATAACAGATTGTAGTAATTCAGTTAATTTGTTCACCTTCATTCCCATACAATATTATCGGAGCTGGTTTGTTTGGTTTTTAGGGTTCCGTACCTAAAAAGGAAAAAACGAAACCCTTATAGGATCACTTTGTTGTCCGTTCGTCTGTTTGTCAAGATCCTTTTTAGTTTTAGGTTCTGTTTCTTGGACAGATATGGTGGGGCAATGGATTGATTGGGTAATGGAGCAAATTTGTAGGACGTTTTATTATTTGTGGAGATCATCTGTCAGATATTTTTCTCTTCTCTCTGTTTGTGGGTATTCTTTGCCATGAGGGAGGACAGACAGTTTCGGATTCAGAAGCAGAAACATTCATAGGCTGTGCCTCTAGATTGGGGTCAGATGTTTACTGGATTGGGTCTTGTCTACCAGGGTGGTGATGATGATGACTTGGCCTTAGAAATTTATTTGGGAGAAATGCTTGTTATATCAATTTGTTCTTCGAGTTTCCAGCGGCATTAAACTGGAATCTGATCACCCACTCCTAGGCAGTCTTCAGTATCATATTTTTCACTCTCAAGCCTTGATACCTGAGAGCATCGGGGTTAGCCGCATTGCACGACATCAAATACTCGTTTTTCGACATTTCCATAAAAAAAGTGATAGAAAATATTCATGGCACTTTCCCAACGTGTCGCGATCACTCTTTTAGAAGGGGACTTAGTCTTTATTGGCTTCTTATAGTTGAAATTGTAGTTTTTAATGAGCATAGACTGATTTTTTGTCATAATTAAATTGACTTTCTTTTGATTTGTTAGACACCTATTACTAAATTATTAGTCTTCTTTCGTTGCAGATTACCGGCATTGGACTTCGCATGGTATTCGCTCTTATTTCTGAAGCCAGGTTCGCTGATGTAAAATTCTGTCAACAATCTCTTAAAGCATTGTTAGATATTTTACAAGGACATACTCCTGAGGATATGTCTCAGGAGCCCAGTGAGGTATATGGATCCATGTATTTAATTAACGTTCCTTTTGTAATTAAAAAAAATATTTTACAACTATTATTTACCTTTTATCAAATAAAAAGACTTTTTAGTGGCAAAAAATGTACAGTCAGCGTCATATAGATCGTAACAGACAAGATATGCAAATATATAGGTACATCAAAAGTAATCAATTATATCGGTACAACAAAAGTCCTCAAAATAATAGATACATTCACCCTGCTCAAATACATCGGTACATACACAGCGTCAAATATATGAGTACATGCAAGATGCTCATAAATATCGTAGCAGCCACAGCGTCATAAGTAACGAAGCAGTCAAGGTGCGCAAAAATATCGGTACATTTGACAAAATTGAACTCTATCTCTATATACTTGTGATACAATTTGGAATAAACTACTTCTGTTACATTCATTTGACACTTTGCATCAAACCATTTTTCAAAATTTACTAAAAGTGTTCGACGCGGATGACAGATATTAGGTAGATAAATCCAACATCAAATTTAAGTTTGTCATCATATATGCTAGTTTGGTCTCGTGGCCTTACCGTTCGCCGCCGTTGGTACGTAAGGTCGGCGGTTCAAATCCCAAGCCACTATTTTTTTTTTTTTGATATTTAAACTTTTTAATTTTAATATCGAAGCACATGAATAAACTCTATCGCCGTAGTTATTAGGTACTCTTTGATATTGCCTTGGACTAATGAGTTTGACCGTTAAAGTACTTTTCTATTTCAAACAAAAATGAAGGAGATAAAGCGATGCCATTGGCATGTAATTTGTTTATTACTCATGTTTGTTAAACTTGTACCAGTAAAAATAACACTTTTACTTTTACCTTTTACTGATACTGATTATATTTAAGAAACAAAGAAAAAAAACTGAATGTCAATATCCAAACTACATCAAATTTTTGGTCGATTGCAATAAACATTCCAGTGTGCGTGGGCGCGCACACATATGTAGATAACACTTGTACGTATAGTTTCCGCGCGTACCATTCTTAAAACCCGCAAAGACAATCCACGCTCCGCCCACTCACTTCACCCGCGATGGTCTGACCTAATTGCTGTTGACTTTATTTAAATTTCTTTCTACCCGACAGCGAAAATTATAAAAAAAAATTGTCGAGCAAAATTTTACATTACCAAATTTTTACTGGTCATGAAAAAATAACCCCGTGATTGATAAAATGAAAAAAAAGTAGCCTGAGATTCGAACCGGTAAACTTACATATTACGGCAAACATACTAGAATACTGCGCCAAAATAGTATTATATATATTGTGACAAGGCAAATTTGATATTAGTTAATACGTATCTGTCATATTCGGCGTGACAAACTTTTATATTTAAGCGTTATGACAGGTGAAGAAAAATATTGGGTTGCCCAGTAAGTTCGTGCCGCTTTATAAGGAAAATTGAAACCCTGTTCTCTTAAATTTTTGGAAATGTTTTTAAATTATATTGGTATGACTCTATACCTAAAACGTCTTTTATTATTGGATAAAATTTTAAAAATTAGTTTTTATCTCAACCAATGAAATGAAATTATTCACAATATAGAAATTTTTGTGACGTTTGATAATGGCGGAAATCCGAAAATGAATCCACTTCAGCTACAGTCTATTGTAAGCTTTATATCGAAAATCAGAACGAACTTTCCGGACAACCTATAATGTTAATACAAAGTGTCAAATGAATGTAACAGAAGTAGTTTATTCCAAATTGTATCACAAGTATATAAAGATAGAGTTCAATTTTGTCAAATGTACCGATATTTTTGCGCACCTTGACTGCTTCGTTACTTATGACGCTATGGCTGCTACGATATTTATGAGCATCTTGCATGTACTCATATATTTGACGCTGTGTATGTACCGATGTTTTTGAGCACGGTGAATGTATCTATTATTTTGAGGACTTTTGTTGTACCGATATAATTGATTACTTTTGATGTACCTATATATTTGCATATCTTGTCTGTGACGATCTATATGACGCTGACTGTACACGAAATAAATCCAATTCTTCAAAAAATGCTTTCTATAAATGTACGATTACCAATTTAAACTGATATATAAACACGGCTAAACACTCACGTATATTCGTCCGGTGGCGGCACCGACTAGTTTCGAGCCCATCGGGGGCCCTTCATCAGGATGAGTGGTACTGGTATTATTTCGCGGACGCGGCCCTCAGCTCACTCAGTTTTTATATCAGTTTAGTATGATGTCTCACGAAAGTTTGAATAATTTGATTACCAATTTGTTTAGTTTATAGCTATTCAAAGAGCAATGCTGTCGAGTGTGATGGTTGAAACTTTTCTTAAAAAAAACCGTATTATATGATGATAAAGACTAGAATGTACCGACTGTTTTAGATGATTAATATATTACACCGCACCCTGATTGAAATCGTGAGCGGCATCACCCCGACCGGCATAGATGAAGTGCCGAACACCAATATTGGGCTCAGCTGCGCTTGCTTGGTTGCACTCACAGTTTCCAGGGGAGAATCAGAACTGATGCTGAATGCTATCGCTGCTATGATTATGAACACTACGGCTATGACTGAACAATATATAAAGGCAAATAAATCACAATTATTTTTATATATAAAAATTTTATCTGCAGCCAAATGATATTTGAATAGAAGGATGCTTAAGATAATAGCGATTTATTATTTTTATCTTAACAATGTTTTTTTTATTTTATTTCATGCCATTTTACAGATACCCAAAAATTTGACAATTCTACAAAGGAGTGTACAATCCGTGATACTTGGTGAATCTTCACGTAACCAATGGATCAATTTTGGCGTGCCACATCAAAGCCTCGCGTATGGTTTCCCAGTGGACCTGCCTTGCATGATGACAACAGGCCCCGGGGAACTCATAGTCCGTTCCCTGGCCTCGGACGGATGCTACCTTTACGTATACTCCTCAAAGGGATTAATTAAAATTGGAACTGGATACGGCAGCTCCTTAAAACAGCATATCTATAAATTCAAATATGATTTCTTCCAAGGTGACCGCCATGGATGGCTAGGTTATTGCAAGGTACAAATTGTTTCTTTTTATCTTTGATTTATATTATGTTTTGAGGGCGTTTTTATTTAATGTTTGTTTTGTAGGATAAACTGTATGTGAGAATTGGGCGGAAGAAACCCGAAGTGTATGAAGTGAACAAAGAAACCTTAGAAGTGATGAAGATCCTTAGACTGGACCCCGGACAATCCGACTCGCCGGAGCAGAAGTGTGCCGTGTTCACGGATGGCAATCAACTGGGACTTGTCTTACTAGCTAATTACGTAAGTGATATTCCAGACCATTCGCCATCTTCTGCCATTGATAAATTATATAACATTAATGTTTTTTAAGGCTAAAATTGTCGTGAAAATGTACGACGTGACAAACATACCCGAGCATAACGAATGCTCCCCTATCGAGCTGAAAGCGCGGGAAGAATGGAATGTACATCTGTTGCGTCGACGGACTATGGCATTGGGCCGTCCGCCGTTTGATGACGGCTTTTCACGAAGAGCAGGCGACAATGATACCCCCGTGTTGATGCAGTTAGATGATAACGATCTTGACCCACTGCATGGTATCTGTGCCGGTCAGGATTTCGGTCTGTTGACTACGAAAACGGGAAAGGTGAGAATGTCAATGCTAATATTACTCTTTATATTGATATTTCTTACTTCATAACTCCAGAATGAATGAACAATACTTATATGCTAAGATATACATGTATTTGGTTGTTTTGCAATCAGGTGTACTACACTGGTAAAGGCACAAGCCTGGGGTACAAAATGGCGTCCCCACATATCGGGCGATGGACTCTCATGAAAGAGACATTATTCAACAGGAACGAACCGAACGTGAAGAAGTGCCAAGTTACTCAGGTAAGTTTTATAATGCTGAAATGGAAAGAAGTCACTGATCTATTATAAATGAGTAAGAATAGATTGGTGAAAACACAAATAAAATAAAATATTACGAAATGTTTGTTGCAGACTGCAGTGGGACATGAGGGTGTCCATGCTATCCTGGTATTGGATAATGGCAGTGTTCTGTTCACGGGCATAGCCAGGCGCGGCGAAGACGGCGACATCGGCAAACATCGCCGCAACCCAAAACCTACGCGCCCTAAGAAGATTACTAGGGTAAAATAAATAAATTGATTTAAGTTAGAATTAAATTATCAAAATGTTTGTAAGCTCTTAATTAAAGAAAATAGCTGTTTAACAACGTTACTAAACCATTTTGTACCACTGAAAATATGTACTCTGCTAACTTGTAATCACTAATTGCTTGTAAATGAATAGATAACAGTAACGACTACTAATTGTAGTAGTACTCATAGTTGGTTAATTCGTTAGTGAGGGATTTCTGTAACTTTAAGTAACCACTATGAGTGCGGTAATAAATGTAGGGAATTAATAAATATCTACGATACAAGGTGGAGGGTCATCACATAGTGTACGCGGCGTGTAACTACGGTTCCACCGCGCTGGTGACTCGCGATGGCCTCTTGTTCATGTTCGGGAAGGACACGCAGCATTGCGACTCCACTGGCTTGGTCACAGGACTCAAACACGAGAAAGTTATACAGGTAACGTCATCATCATCCTGTCCTGTTTGAGGTTGGTAGAACAAGATTTCGTTGTGCATTCCTTAGTGTTACATACGGGTGTGCCGAATTATACAATATCTTTTATTGTTTTTATGGTCCTACAAATTGGAAGTTCATTTAAAAGATACGACAGAAAGTAATTGTTATATTATAATCTCAGGTGGCACTTGGCAAAGCGCATGCTGTTGCGTTAACAAACTTCGGTCAAGTTTACACTTTCGGCATCAACAATAAAAGCCAATGCGGCAGAGAATTCGGCTACGGTAAGGAAAGTAAGTAAAAATTGCTAATTATGTACATATATTTCAGTCTACATTAGTAAAAATTAAAGAGTGTAATAACTAGGTATCACGTTTGAAAAAAAAACTTCTGTTTTTCATAATTCGAATACCACTGAAGAGATATATGGATATACTCGTGTGCATACTTTCCCAAACAAAAGTTTGGAATACCGAGCAAGTACTTAATTCAGTACTTATTCCAGAGTACCAACCGCGACGCAAAGAGAAGGAGGAGGTTCGCGTGTGTGTTGACGGACATTCGTTCCACACTGACTACTGCCGCGTGTGCACGCTTTGCCGTCAGTGCACCGGCTTCGGCAACAAATGCTGCTGCGTCGCCATAGCCGAGCGTGTGCCCGGAGAGTAAGTCTGCTATTTATATTTAATTCCATTCGCAGATTACTTTTCGCAATTTCATGATAGGTTTAATGGTGGAGACAGCAAGAATAAATCGATTAAAATGCGATACAAAGTTTTCGCTTCATGTTTTAAAAATCTGTGTAGTAGAAACTTCTTTATATATTTAAAGGCATCGCATCTGCATTTCCTCTGGTGCTGCCATGATGTCCATGGGTGTCGTTGGATCACCTCGGTGTTCCCGCCGCTCGTGTCTCCCCTTCTCCTATAAAAATATTTGGAATGCGAAGACTCCAAAAACGTACCGAACCTTACACACTAAGTGACGTAATATAATTAATTATATTTTTTAGGTACTGCAGAAAATGCTGTTGCAGCAAAGGCGAGAGCAGCTGCACCGCTTGCGGCATTTGTCGCAAATGTGCCAGCGTGACAAAGATATCACAACCGCGCCAGTCGGATGTTGCAGACGAACACTTAGAAGGCATGCCCGCAGAACCGCCGCCTGGTAATTGTTTGCTCAATTATTACTTTACTATAAGAATGTATTTTCTCTTTCATCTCTTTAACCTTATTAAAATTATGGGAAAGGAAAAATCACTAGAATTTGACCTTCATCATGCAAACTGATCAGATTGTACACTGAATCATTATCACTTGACGTGTGTCTTGGCCGTGGTGTTACACATGCCGAGGCGGCCTATTTAGCATGTGATACATGTCACTGTTAAATGTTAATAAATAAAATATGTAACGTGTATGTGATCATAACAGAAAAAGAGGAGAGCAAATCGGTCGCCCACGAGATGTCGATCGCGGGTCCAAGCAGCGAGGTGGACAAGGGGGAGCGGGATACGAGCGTGAAAGTGAACAGCCTGCCGCCGGCGCGCATCGCCGTGCCCGGGGGACATCGCATCGTCGCCATTGCTTGCGGCTTGCACCATACCGTGCTGCTCTCTGATAACGGTAACATAAGCTAGTGTTTTTAATTCTTACTTATATTTGAAATAGAAGGTTCGGATGGATGTGTGTTAGAATATATAGCGGGAACGGCTCCATGAATCTCGTTGAAATTTGGCATAGAAATAGAACATAGTTTGGAGGGACACAAAGGCTACCAAAATTTTTTTTTGGAATTCGACGCGGACGTAGACTTAAGCGACAGCTGCAATTGATAGACGGCAATTGATAGTAAGCCTAAGTTATTTGATGCGGTGCCGCTAATATCGTATTGTGTTCTACAAAGCATTTTAAGTTCATCCGTATTACATTAGTTATAATGCCTACTTTCCAATGACTACTTGTTGTTTGTTGTTTCCACGACCAGGTGAGGTGCTGACGTTCGGATCTAACCAGATGGGTCAGCTGGGTGCGGGCGATGTGGCGCCACACCATCGCATCGTGCTCGTCCGCTTGCCGCGCGCATGCTCAGTCGCAGCGGGCAGCAACCACACCGCTATCCTCACCCGCGACGGAGAACTCTACACCTTCGGATACCACCAGGTGCCATATCAATGTCACATTCCAAATCAACGCCTAATTCCTTATCTCCTAAGCATATAAACATTTCAATCGAAAAATGTTATAAAAATGATTTATACACCAATATTTTGTGTATATTTTTTTAACAATATTTAGGCTTTCGTTTGGAACTAGAAATAGTGTGATTAGATTACTGCATGCGCTACCTTATACTATAGTTATCTCCTCATTTCGTATAGTTATCTTCAAATATCTTGGCGGCCAAAAATCACTTGTGCGCTGCGCAGTGTCCTCCCCTCGTATTGCGTTAAGCTCAAATACTAGGTGTATTGTATTTTGCGCACTGATGTGCAAGAAATAAGGATCCGCCAAGATATCTGATAACAACAATAATTTACCAGTATAATGCCTGTACCACACAATCACGAAAGTGAACAGGAACAGAAGCGAACTCATCGAGATCTAAATTATTGAATATATGTAACGTCAGTTTGTTTCATAAATGAGTTATATTTTCCCGTACCGAGTACGTTTGCTTAATTTTGGCCGGATAGTGGCAAAGTTCGTTTCGTTCCGGTTCGCTGTTTCTGCTATATGCTGCAGCCATTTTTGTTATTAATTTTAATGAAAATTCAAGATAAAAAGGAAAAATAATGAATTATAAAATCACTAGATGCAAGTAACTATCTACGTGTACTCCTGTCATAATCTTAGATTCCTTTATTGTAATTTTAAAAAGATAGCAGGCAGGATAAATGTGATACCTTCCCTTATTTTTAGTAGATTTCATGAATATTATTTTAAACTCTGTGATAGTACAAATAAGACTGCTGTGTAATGTGATATTAGGCATATGCTATATTTTTTTTAATAGTTGCATTATTTTTTTTATTTACGTTTTATGTCAAATAAATGGCCAAATATTAATGGTCATATAAGTTATTTGTTTCCCTAGTTACATCATTGATTGTTTTGTTTATATTTTCTATAATTTAAATGTGTTATGCTATTGCTATTTGAAAATATAAATACGAGGAAATTAATTAATGGAGAAAAATTTTTCGTAACCCTTTCTTGTGACAATAAACAATTATTTTCATTACTTTCTTTTTATTCTGATCAGCTTTCTAAAATGTGTAGTTAATCTGTATGTTGTTTTTGGTAAGTTAATATTCACCCACTCCAAAATCCGTAAAATATGAGAATGGAGTGAAATTCATGAGGAAAAGAAAAAAATGGATGGGTAAAATAGCTGGCATGTCGTATTTATTAGACGAAACGTAAGACAATAATAAACTGTGCAACATCCATCATTTCATTCGAAATACTGTGAAGAAAAAAAAAATGCATATCAAAATAGATAAAATATCCTACAAAAAACATAATTATTGTTTTTTCTTATATTTTGTTTTTGTTATGTTTTTTTTTAATTTAATTTGCCATTTTCATTGACAGAATAACTCAAGATAAAAGATACTCAAGATTGTGTCCACGTACTTAGAGGATTTTTTTTTTAATTTATCATTTTAAAATTGATATATTATAAATACCACTACATATTTAAGATCCTATTTGTATTCTACAATTTTTCTCTGGTAATTAAACAATCCGTGTATCCAATATATAGGATTATTTCATGCATACGTACATAATATTATTCTTTGGCATGAGGACTATAGTCGAAATGGCTTTCTCTTTAACCAAGATAAGCGTTAAAATATTTTGTAAATAATTAACGTTATAATACGTTCATATTGACTCAATGATATGAGGATTTTGATGACTTTTTACGTGGTAAAATCATAAGTTAAATGATCATAAATTTTCATTGTCATTATATCGGTCTATAAAATCTTGCCGGTGAAATTAATTAAAGGTAAGTCGCTTTAACTAAATATAAGTAATTGCATGCTGGCTTTCAAAAATGTAATCCCTTCCCAGTCTTCTAGGTCACTTACGTGAGTTTTTTTATGTAGTTTTTATATGTTTTATATTTTTAGTCCACTTAGCGTTAATAATTTTTTTGTGATATATACAAACAGAAAGGTTCACTGGGGCGCCAACAACCCGAGGAGCCAGTGCGTCAGGAGCGTGCCCCAACTTGGTATGCGACCCCAGGACGTGTTACCCGCTTTGGCCCACGCGACGCCGCTAAAGCGGTCTGGGTCTCCGCGTCTGGCGACCAGACCTTCGTACAACTCTGTCAGTCTGTCATCAAGACTGATACTATCTTTAGTTCGACTATCACTGCTAATGGAAATAACATTGGTATGTAGTTAGCTGCAAGTTCCTCGTGTTAACAAAGTTACTTATTAATAAAGCGCCTTATAATTGGGAATAGCAAACTTTTTTTTGTATTAAAATTCAATATCTAAACTTAAACCTATAACAAATAATTATTAATTTATTATTCCATTGCATTATAACAAAAACTTTCTTTTTACTATTTTTTATATACTAATAATTTTATACTTGTCCGATAGTGATCTTGCCCAACCGGCCGGAACATGCATTCAAATGCATCACAATAAACAAAATTGACAGTTCTTGCAACGCGTGGACTGGACCCGAGCAAGTTGACTTCGTGAACAGTCTCGCATGTCTAGACCCCCTGTACAATGTACTGTGGTGCTACCAGCCGCAAAATAAAGCCATTAGGTGCTATAACATCCTCGCCTTCGATGCCAACAAACTGCAGCGTTGTTACAACGATCCGGACATAACCACGGAAAATGAAAAGCAATTCCCTAATTACGGTATGATGAAGCGATTAGAAGACTTCAAAGATCTGAAGACTTTCGATCAGTGCCGTACTACAGATGAGAAACCACCGAACAATATGTCACTCGCCAACATCTCTGTGTTAAACGAAGAACTTGCCATACCTATGGTGGAAGACTGTTATGTGACAAGGATGCATGCGGCATTGCATCTCCTGGGCTGCTTGGACTCACTTGCATTTGCCCATGATAATAAGTAAGTGTTTTAAAATAATAAGATAAATAAATTAAAATTATTTTAATATAAACTTGATCGTTTTTTCCTAGGCTCAAAATGCCAGAATACAAACCCGATAATTCTGGCGGCATGACGAAATCGCTTGCGATGCTGGAAGATTTCTCAGTGGTGAACCGCTTCCCCAACCACGGCGGTGGTTGGGGGTACTCTGACAACTCCATTGAGGCTATACGCTTCATGTGTGACAGAAATATTTTACTGGGTTAGTATATTATGTATGCACTTTTATTCATTTTGTACTCAGAATTCGGTTGTTTTCTGTAAGCCCCTTTTTCCAACAGTACGACTAGTAACACAGCATCGGGCGGGTAGCCTTTGTGTGAAAAGGGAGTCTAAATCTGAAGATTTGGTTTAAAATATGAGCCGATCGATTTAATTTTTACTTTATTGGACAAAAACTTTTACCTGGTTTTTATTTGGAAGTTTGTTGTATATTATTATATTTATTGCACAGGTGGCTATGGTTTGTACGGAGGCCGTGGCGCTAACAGGGCTAAGATCAGGTTGTACGACATTGGATATGGTGGCGGCGAGCTGGAGGTGGAGGGACAGCTTCTGGCCGAGAGCGATGACACCGTGTTCCAGTGCGCGCCCAGGGAACGCTACCCCATTTTATTTGATACTCCTGTACCTGTAGCTGTAAGTAAATTGAACCTTTGAAGGATTGCGTCGGAAAAGTTTTTTCACAGTGAAGAGACTTGTGCGTCGTTACTGAAAAATATTTTGTACTTGTAGGCTAATCGATGGTACGTTGCTTGGGCTCACATCAATGGCTCGTCATCCGACTGCGGATCATCGGGACAATCGGTGGTCATCAAGGAAGACGCCACATTCTACTTCAAGACCTCTGAAATGTCCACCAATGGCACAGACGTGAACGCGGGACAAATAGGTTGTCTCCTATATATTGTTATAAATTCCGAAGAGTTAGCGCTCCGACGATCCCTAAAGAATGAACCGATAGTTATTCTATCCAAGAACATGTCTCGTAAAGTCACCGTCGGCTGCTTCAAGACCATTATGAAATTAATGGAATGGAGCTGGAGGACATTCAGAGGTTTGGTAGATGCCACAAACGGATTAGTACCCATCAATTACCAAAAATTAAGCGCGATGAAGCAACAAAAGAGATTGGTGTATGTGATAAGATCCTGCCTGAGACTTATAAGATCTTATATAAATGAAATTTACCCAAAGAACAGTAAAAATAGGAACTCACAGGGGTATATGTCGTATTTTGAGGTGATGTCTGAGATACGCAACTTCATTAAGCAAATAATGGCGGAGCAGGTTCCCGTTTGCGCCACGCTACCGATACGATCCGGTCAGAAACCTTACAGAGGTTGCTATGTTCAGTTCTCTTTGGAATTGACAAAATCTGTGCTAAGAGAGGCTCACAAGACAGTCACCTCTTGCTTCCACGCGTTCTACCCAACGCCTACGCTCAAGTGGAACCATCTGTGCTTCCTGCTTTCTTATATTAAGGTATGTATTCTATTATTTTTTGTATTACATAATTATTATGTAATAAATTTTATCTAGTATCAAAAACACGTATAAATGTTGCAAAAGGAGGGGAAAGTCCCTATGGCGAGCGTAAGGGAGCTGTCGGCGACTTGCGCGGCGCTGTGCAATTCCTGCAGCTTGATGGACGTGCTGCAACACATCGTGGGAGTGACGCAAACCTCTCTACGCGAGGACAACAAACGCCGCATTGAACGCCCTGACAACAGAGTAAGATACAAGCATTGACATTGAATAGGATTGCGGGGAAAATACAGCTTTTTGGTGTGCCTAATCAGTGGATTTGCTCTCGTTGAAACGTAGTATACCATTTCCTGGGAAGATACCGGAATAACAAAAGGTTCCTGTTTTTCTGGATTAACGTTCGACTGAATATTCGCCCAAAATTGTATATTCACCAGCAACTGATGCGTCGTTTTGAGTGACCAACGAATAACTTTGTTGTTTGTTTGCGTAGTTGGCGAAACCAGGTCCGAGTAGAGCTGGTTCATCGTCGCATTCCTCGCACTCGAAGAAACCTCCTCCCGTGCCACCTAGAGCCAACAATAGAGAACAAAAGGTATATGTTTTAAGTTTGAAACCTACTTGATGAGATTTTTCACATTTCATTTACTTCGACATCTCATGGACTTTACTTACACTTACATAATTGATGGTGTTTTGTTCTATGTAACGTAGAGCCAAGATCAGGGTGAGCCGAAGCCGGCGTACATGAACTGGCACTTGATGGACGTGATTCCGCGTCTGCTGGACATCGTGCTGATACCGTTGAAGGAGCGAATGACGACGCACGAATGCTCAAAGCCCCATGAACACGGCGAGATTGCTGCTCGCCAGCGTCTGGCCGAATACATCGGCAAATTCATAGTGCGAGTAGTCGCTGAATTAGCGCAATACGCTAATGATGCCCGGGTAAATTGTCTATGGCTTATTATAACTCTAGTATATTCACTATTTAATAGCTTTACTCTTAGCTCTTTTGTTCATAAGCTTACAGTTATATTTTCTTTAGGACGAATTGGACACGAATGCCTTGAAACATCTCACTACTCCGTCGCGTTTTGTACGCGTAAATCAAAACCGTGCCTGGAACACGGGCAACGGGAGCCCGGATTCCATAGCATTTACAGTAGACAGGTCCGGGATTATGCTGGTCGGAGCTTGTGTGTATGGCGGCGGTGGCTCATATGAATATACCCTTGAGCTGATGCAGGACGTGAGTATCTGCAGACCGAAGTTTATATTTTGACCTTTCCGACGAAAATACTTTTGTAAACTCTTAAGAAATTGTAAACTTTTCGTCGTATGGGTCGGTATATGAAATTAAAAAATATGTATTCGATATTGATTGTGGAAATGTAACAACAGCAGCTACGCAACACAACGGAGGACACGAAGTCGTCGCACTGCTGGGTCAGCGTGGAGTCAGTGCACGGCACGTTCACTGCCGCTGACTGCCAAAACGACATAGCAACAATCAAGTTCGAAAGACCGGTCACATTGAAGGTGTGAAACAACACACGTTATTAAAGTTATTATGTAATAAAGTTTCTGTTGCGGCTTAGCAACAGAGACATCAGTATTTTGACGTTGTAATACAAGTCCCCCACCTATAGAATTTCACTGTTGCAGTGGATTTTCATTTTGGAATCATCTAAAGAAAATCTTATTGTTATCTCTGTATTGTAAGTTTTATGTATGATTTGAATGAAATTAATGCAACACACAATTAAAGCTTAGCTAAGTAGTTCGTAATTCACAGTCATGGTGCCTAGCCATAAATTTATTTGCCGATGAAATATCTTTGATTGGTATAAGTTTAATTAAATTGTTCAGCACTTAAAAATCTCAAAGGAAACGACTAAGAGGAGTTGTTTACAGGCGGAGTACCAGTATGCATTGAGGCTGTGCAACCAAGGCGGGCGCACTGTGAACGGAGACTGCGGCCTGCCTTCGGTGAAGGGCCCTGATGGCACCACCTTCCTCTTTGCCTCCAGCTCTCTTAGTTTCAACGGCACTACGCTGGCGAGAGGACAAATACCTTCCCTCATCTATTACGGGTTTGTTTTAATATAAAGGAATGGATGGTTATTTTACGTAATTACATCCTAACTGTGGTGCAAGCTAAGTTATCTTTAAGTTGACAAATCCTTCACCAGCTCACTATACCCACACACGTCCCCACCGAGGGGCTCGGAGCCTAAGGGTTAAGTTAACGGTGATTAGGCCATAGTCCACCACGCTGGCCAAGTGCGGGTTGGTTGACTTCACACATATCTTTGAATTTCTTCTCAGATATGTGCAGGTTGCATCTCGATGTTTTCCTTCACCGTAAGACTAATCTTTATCTCTTTCTAAATTTCACTATTGTACCCAAATTTATTTCTGCCATGGTCTTCCAGGACACGAGCAGACCAGGATCTGACGTCATTGATCGTACTTAATAGCAATTCTTCTCTTAGATCTTCGAAGTTGCTATCAAACACGTCAGAGAGTAGCGATGCAATACTGTCAGCGCTGCGAACGCTGACAGTGCGCGTTGGAGCGCTCGTGATGGAGCGCTTTACGGAGCTGCTGTCCGAGTTGCGGTCAAAGCTGTCGCCGAAGGAGATGCGGCGCAACATCCCCGAGCTGCGAGACAGCCCCGCAGTCAACACCCTACTGCCCTATGTGCTAACACATCTAGATACCATGGACGATCCTAAGGTAACACATCAACAAACTGGAGAATATGGCAAGGCGCAATCAAAGCTTGGTCTAAGGGAGGGTAGCTACCATTAACATGGTTTTATTTGAAGTAGTTTTTTGAACATTTTGCAATGCCTTAATCATTTTTAAAAATTTGGCCAAAGTTTTCTATTAACTCACTATTTTCTTTTTCATGCAGAGTTACGTGAAGATATTGGAGCTGATTCATAAGATGCTGCCGCACGTGGCCGCACTGAATTTGCTGGTGCCTGGCGAGGAGCCAGCCTCATTGCCAGGACAGTACTACACCTGGGTGGAGAGCCTGCACCCTTACCAGCCATCATCCGTCAGCAACATAAGGTATAAACTCTTTTACACTAAGCAGACATTAGAGCATTTTTTGCTTAAATTTTCAAATAACATCATAATTTAAAAGAAATATTTTTTTCAGACGTCCAACATATTTAAATTACGTTGCTTACTTGATTTCTTAATAATGTCTGCATTTTTTTGTAGAGTACTATTCCCAAAGAGCGTGTCGTGGATAGCATTAGAGATGGACCCGCGCAGCATCACCGCGCAGCCGGAGGACACGCTAACGATCTATGCAGCGGCAGGAGCGCCTACTCAAAAGTGCACGGCCGTCAAAGAGCCACTCATATCAGAGTCGCCCTTCCGCAAGGTATACAAGGTAGAAAATCGTCCGTTTGTTCATTAAATCATTCTATATTTTTATATAGTTATATGTTTATGATGTCTTAAAAATCTGTGAACTTATAAAAAAAATATATGGTTGTGATTTTTGAAAAAAAAATCATGATTTATTTTATATATCTTTTTACACAATAAAAGAAATAAAAGGTAGCAAAAGTTTAATAAAAGGAAAAATATACCGTGAAATGTATAAGGTATAACAAGTTACTGTGTGATAATTAATGAACAGCATGCGAACATATACACCTGTAATGAAGGCAATATTAAATAATATATTGTAGGTCTTCATTTTAGGTAACAGATATATAATGTAGTAGTTACCTCATTCATATCATAAGTAGAAATTGTACATAGTAACTGCTCGTGTAAACGCATGCAGCATATATGTTTACACAAGTAAATTGTTTTGTATCTGTGTAAAAACAGATACTTAAACTTTAATATATTTTGTCACATTTAATTATTATTTTAGCGTCGTATTCAACTGTCTGTGGAGGAAGGAGACCAGGATGACTTCAATGAAGAGGGAGATCTTGATAGCAACTGTGCACATCATAACAAAATCTACTTGAGTGTGACTCCGCGACTTGCGAACGTGTAAGTTAAGCCACATCGGTTTTTACTGACTGGATGTTAACAGTCCATCGATGATTTATAGCATTGTTCCGTAAATATTTAAATGTACAAAATATTAATGGTTGGTATTTTGTTACAGAGCTTCCGAATATCCTCAGAAAGCTATTTTGGTGCCTGGAAATGAAGCCATATTTTCGTTGGAGACAGCCTCTGACTATCTAAGAGAGTACAAAACTGACAAGTAAGTATTTCAGGCAAATTTAATTAGAGTCTGGTTTAGTTCTCTATCTACCCCATTCTTCATATACTTTCCATTCTCCACTGCATGAATATTGGCAATTTGTAATGATAAATTGAAGCGTGCCTGTGCTACGCGATCCTATTTCTTCTAGAATAGTCTTTGAAACTACTGTTGATTCCTCTCCACTACAAACTTCCAGCAATACTAATGTCAGATGACAGCGTTGATTGTAAGTAGCATTGAACGTGTTAACTCTAACATATTATACAAATAGCATGTGTTGTGCAGTGGTCTGGAGAGCCACTTCGGTTACCGGTGCCTGTGCGTGGGTTACGAAGACACGCCGTTCACCATACAGCGCAATGGTCTGTTACTATTGGAGATGGAGCTGGTGTACGCCGGCGCTGCGTGCGCCTCTCGACTTCTTGCACCTGACTTGGAAATGCCCAGTACATCTCACAGTAAGTCACACATTTTATTGGGTAAAAAAAAACAAAACATACGTGTAGATAACTATGTAGTCGTTATGTTTATTCACACATATATATATATATATGAAACTGGCAACTATTGTATGTTAACATCATCTTTCTATTAGTAGTATTATAAATGTATGTATCTCCGTATATAGGAACATAGAATCTATTTCCCCTGCGCTTCCTTTATGTACTGCAGCTGCGATATGAAGATCGTGATTGGAATATATTGGTGCAGGTGTATCTTTGTTATTGTATACAAAGTAATATACAACCTGAGAATATAAAGTTTCTTTTGTACATGTTGAATGTACAAATGTCACACAAATGTGTTATGAAGGCTTATTTAAATAAGTTTGGAAATTGAAGGATGAAACTTTTTATTTGATGCTAAAAAGTGGGAAATCTTTGCCTGTAACCATAACGCCGAAACATTCCCACAAAAACAGGCTGTCATCCGTTACGCCTAATAATAAATATTTGTGAGTAACAAAAATATGTATTCATACAGAGACCCTGGCTGATATCCAGTATCTGGCAACGTGGGGCACGACGCGCGAGGGCGAGCCTCCTCTAGACTACACGGAGATGACATTCATCGCCCGAGGCTTGGACCTCGCTTCACTCCCGACTATACATCAAGTGCTTGATGGACAGAAACTGGCGCGGTAAGTTTAGAATCCCACAGGATTATTGGCTACGTTTATCGAGTTGTAAGCGCAATGCGAGCATTAACTCGCTGTGTTTACCCATTAAATTTTCATCAGCGTGATCTACAAATTATATACAAATTTGGAAGTGCCACCTAGTGTTAGAATTAAGAAACACTTAGTGCTTTGGTGGATGTGTGCTGTTTTGATGACCAATAGACGTTTATATGGTTTTACTTTTGTCTTAAAATAATTAAAATGCATTGATGAACCTCGAAGCTACGACGCAAGCATATGTATGTTAAATACTATTGGACTTAACCAAAATGAGCAGCTATTGTCTGAAATACGTAACAACATACTGTTTTATAGGATTACGGCGCAAGCAGATTAAGACTAATTGGTACTTTTGGAAAGGCTAATGGGTTACTTTGTTAGCCGAAAGATTCAAGATTTTTTTTCAACATTCGCATCGCTTTATATTATGAAAATATTTATGTGTATAAATAAAACATAAGTAGTGACTTCGCTATAACAATATGGTTCACTTTGCTAAAAAAATATTAGAAATTGTACAAACACAAATAATACAATCATAGCAAAGCCGATTAGTTGGTCATTCTCAATAAATATAACATAACAAGGTGGAACAACATTCGCTTTAAGAGTTAGTTTAAGATTCGGGCGTGCGTGAATGCGGTCGCAAGCGTCTGTACGCTGTATCATAATAACATAAATTGGGTATTATGTAATTCGTGCCAAAAAAGAAATAATTTTATTGATTTATAATCAATATGGATTTTCAATTTAAAATGACAGTAATATTCGCTATAGCAATAGATAAGGTAGTGAATTAAACGTAATTTTAATATAACCCATATTTTCTTATTCTTCGTGATACTTATCCATTGTCGTTTGGTTATTTTATAGTTTAATGATAAACAAAAACATTGATTAGAACATTTTGTACTCTTTATTGTATTAAAACAATGTTTCCCACAATATATGTAAATACACAAGGGACTTTTAAACAGTTTGTTCCTCACTTCTATAATACTGATCAACATATTTAACTAAACTTGGCACATTTCTCTCTAACAGTACATTGAGGTAGAAGAGAAACTAGAAATTCAGATGACTTTTCATAGTAACTACGTCAAAGAAACTTTTCTTATTAAATAAGTCCATGTTTCTTGGTCATAGGTCAGTGGTTAGGAGCTCGGCTCTCTCCACCACTATATGGAACTCCGTCTCCCTATACGTCTTACCGTCGGGCATTACTATCTGTAATTTCTTTTTCTTTTCATTCTCGTGTCGCACAATGAAAAATATCGCAATAGCCGCCGCGATCACAACCAATATCACTCCCACTATCACATATATCCAAAAGTTCTGTTTGAACGCTCCACATCTGCTGTTTACGTAAGTCGGTAAAGAAATGAAATGATTCTCCAGTTCGTACCAGCAGCTGATGATGCCTCCCTGCTCCTTGAACATGTCGCGCCACTGCTCCGCCAATGCGCAACTACACGTCACATTAATGTTCAAACCGTCAACACGTAAAGTCAAACTGGACCGATTAAATAAAAGAGATGACGGCATCAAGTCCGTCACCGTATTATTATCTAACAACAACTCTTGCCGACCGAATGTTGACAGCACGTCCAAATCGACACTAAACCCGAACAATGCACCCTTTCTTAAAGTTCTCACTGAATTATTTCTAAAAGTTATTGGTCCTTGAGATACTAAATGGAACCCATCACCGTCCATGGTATCAATTTTGTTGCTTTCAATCAGGACTCTCTTTGGTGAATGAACGAGGTAAGCCAAACTCGACAAGTGTTCAATGGAAACGCCTTCTACTCGGAACAAATTGGTGACTTCCACGTCCGATAGGAATCTGCTTGGAATGAATCCGATCTCACCGCCTCGCAGTACAAAATTTAATGTTGAGAACTTTTTGAATGCTTGGATTTCGATGTTATCGAAAATGTTATTACTTAATTCTATGTTTTTGACTCCCGATAGACTAGAAAATGCGAAGGGCTTTAGGTTGCTGATGCGGCTGTTGGTAATCGTAATATCATCGACCCGACCTTGTACCGCGTGCGAGGCGATTTCATTGACGGTACTGTTGTAGATAGTTATGCGAAGTCCGGGGTTCAGTTCACTATCGCGCGAAAACGGTGACCATGCGAGGGCGCGTTCGTTGATGATGACGTGAGCGACATTCCTGATCTCCACATTGCGGAGGTGGATGAGGCCACGTATCGTGTCGGAGAGGAAGTGAACTCTGCTGCAGCCGTCTATCACGATGCCGGACGCTGTGGAAGGCACGCGGTACGGCCCGTCCGGTCGCAGCGTCACCTCCTGAAATAAACACACGTCACCGGATATAAAATTGTCTGTTTTGACTGTTTAATCCTGGATACGGATAAGAGGGCAAAAATTAATTTTCGTATTTGAGGACCAATTAATAAAGAGATATGCAATAATTTTTTCGGATATTTTGTGACATCACAATATGTTCTCTGTCGACATTTTCTTAGTGGAGATGTAAAGACCTTCACACTACTAATAGAAGTGGCAATGTGAGAATCTGACTGTGGTTACTTTGAACATCTCGAGAGTAACTTAGTTCAAGGATTGTTGCGGTACTCTTTGTCGGAGGACTCCTTGAATTAGTTTAGCGCTCAGAATTAATGTTAACTACACATATTAATAATTACTACTTATACTATTATATATAAATTTAAATAATATAAAACCTATTATAGGCTTTTTCATTATTAGTGTACTATATGTAATTTTATCTTTGTAATACATCTAAGTTGAATAATCCACGGTATCTAATTCGAGTTGTCATAATTTATGGAGTTCTACTGGTATCCTTACATCATAATCGCGAGTACAGTTGCATATGAGTCGCGTGAAAGGGTCGCAGCGACAGGCGTCGTCATCGCAAAGCGTTGGCGCAGGCTGAGCGGAGCCGCACGCCAGCAGCGCGACCAGCGCTGGAAGCGCGTACTTCACCCACAGCGCTGGACCACGCATACTACTGCTGCGTACACTTCATGTCACCATCGCAACACCTTGTTCTATAACAAAAACATTGACGTCTAATTATTTACTCTGGATAAAGTAGCGCTTGACCACGACCTCTATTGAATTTAAGTGTTCAAGTAATCGGAAGATGGTACGCGCTTGTTTAATGTACACGAATATTGAATCGGAGGAATTAAGATTTTTTTTAAATATTATAGAACTATAGACGCGATCACTTTTTTATATAATGGATATGCTAGACCCTCAGATAATCTCACCCCATTTTAAGTAACTAATTGTTGCATTTTAAGTCGTTTGAAGAAAAGTTCGTTGGCACTTAAACTCATTAATTACATTCGAAAATATACATACGTGATCTTAATGATATTCCTGTTTATGACAACAATGTGTTTTTAACGTTATTAAAAAATTCAATATAAATTCCGCAGTGGGCAACAGCTTGCACCGTTGTGAGTCAACTTCGCGCTGGCACGTTATCGTCCCTCTTATCAGATATGTAGCGAGGTGTTGGCCATTCACAGCTCGTCGGAGCACCGACACTGATTTTAGCAAGGCTATCGAACTGATAATGATATCGCGACTGCGTTCTATTGTTGACCCTGTTTTACCTTCTATCGTGTAAACGCCCATAGTGCTTTATGTTTTTGTCATTTTATTCTCTTTTACACAAACTTTCGCTAATATGTCGATGTTTTAAGTAACTTTCTATAATGTTTTCATCGTTTTAACTACTTTTATCTATAATTTTAAATTTAAAAGATGTAAAACTTTTGTCTACAATATGTATGAAAATATTCATAAAGCAAGAATTTGTATTAATAAGAAGATATTATCCTTGAGGCGTCTGTCCGCTATGCTAATTACAACATGTCTCAAGTTATTTTAGATTCGGTGCGTCGCTATGGATTTATCGTTGCCGATCACGCCGCTCGCCGAATTCCTTTGTGCTTTCTAAATTTCAATTTAAAACTAAGGCATTTATTCAAAATCCTATCGCACAAGTTATGGACTACCTAAGTAGCTCCTTACTGACGACTTACGTCTTTTAGATGGATGGATAGTTAGTCACCTTCCTATAAAATTTCAGTTATTTTGTTATGTTTCAATGGTTTAATATATTCGTCGTTTTCGACGTATTTGCGAAAACCTGATGCTTTAAAGAAGTTTTTTAGAACAACAATAGTTGAAGAGATTCAGTCTAAATTTATATTTATGTTTGTGATTTCACTGATGAAACTCTGTCATAAAGACATTGCAGAATTCAAGACTTAATTAATTATAACTTTAATTCCGTCAGCAAGGCATGTTGCTAAAAGTTGTTGAAGAGTTTGTAAAGTTTTGCGCGAACTAGTGGATCTTTAAATAATAAAAATTGCATAGAATTAAGTGTATATATTAATTATAGGTTAGGTCTTTGGTTAAAAAAAAATCTTCAACTACTGACATATTAAAAGTAGAAAATAAACGAATTGTGATTCGAAAGGAATCTTTATTTTAATCAATTTAACCGGAATTGTTTTAAATTTAAAAATGTCGTCGTATGTCGGTGTTAGCAATGTAGCTTGCTTGGTTATCTTCCTAGGACCCCGGAAGTACATATGGTGTTCACAGAGCAGCGCCATCTCGCGGTGTTAAGATAGAGCAAATTATACTTAAAAAAAAAACAATATAAATAATAGACAGTCGTTTACGTCTGTTTTAAGTTTAAAGCGTATTCTAAACAAATGACTAATTACAATTTCTACTTCGTAATAGTTATTGATTCATTAGAGGTATTTTTACGCATATTCCAAGTATTTTCCTCTTTGACGTCAATACAGTTTGTTCACATATGTTTTTAAACTCTGTTTATAGACAGATTTTTTTGCTATCAATGTCTAAGATTTTAACTGTACTTTAAGTGTACATATATTTCATCGAACATGTTTTCGTGATAAGATTTATAGGTAGTACTTGCTTAAAACGGTCACGGACATAAATATTTTGTAAAACATCGCTAGAAATAATAAAGATTACATCATAGAGTCGTAAAAGCGAGTGCCCGTGACATTTTTTAAACATCATTTTGTATCATGCAATCTTTGAATCCCCACGACTTGATTCATGGCCTTCATCATCCTTGAATCGAAATTATATCACCATCATCATCATGTCAGTTTATTATCGTTATAAGTTCTAAAGATAGTTCAAGTGTTAATACGTAAATAAGAAAATAAGGCCGAAATAACCCAAATAAATATTAGCTTGTATATAATTCGTTAAGATTTAGAATAAAAATACAATAGGTATTGCTAAAAAATAACTATAGTTAATTCAAATAAGGTAGTAAGGTTTAACAGCTTGTCTTTTGAGGGATCTTTTATTTATTTAATCCGACGTATTGTACCGTTTGCATAGAATTTCCACTGCCAAATATCTGTAGTAAAAGTTTTATTATCATCTCAATATATTTGGAAAAAACATAAATAACAATATGTGCTGCTATAAGTGAGGTGAGCCACACCACGTAACTGTTGAAAGTTAACGTTCTCAGGTTATCTTGATTCGTTATAAATCCGCTCATGCTAAAGAAATGATTCAGCTCGAATGCATTGGATGCAAGAGGGATGCGTCACAAACTGTTGGATTTATTCCCTTAATGCAGGCAACACACGTTAGGTTTTGCATGACGGTTATAGCCTCGCAGGCAAAGGTAACTGACAGCTATAGCAGAGTAACATCGCACACATAACTGTAGCGTTATGTCACCCTAGGGTATGTCTGTAGGTTAATGTGAGACCAAAGCTGTCATGGAAAACCTAACGTGTATGGCTTACATTAGAAAGGTTAACGTTACGTTAAATGATATTGTGCTGCATATATTTTTGTGCTTTCACCAGATAAGTGACACAAATTTATGACTACTTCCTTGCATTTTATTACTTTATACCGTTTAATACGTCTACAATACGTCAAGGGTAATTAACAGTAGGTACACTTGCGAAAGGCGACCTCTATGCGTATTACTGATGAAATGACTGATCACTAACTTTCCCTGAACGATTGCTAATCGATATACCTAATCTGCAACTTGGTTTAAATCATTGTGAAATTAGTTAGTAATTATTCTTTGTTTGCAAACTAATGTAATCGCGCTAGTAGATAATTATCGAAAAATTAATTAATACTGTTAGTTTCAGCGATAACCGATGTTTAAATATAAATTTGAATTCTAATATTAAACTGCGTTGGACAATAAACAGATGCAAAGCCGTTTCGTTCACTAATCATGAAAGCTTCAATCATTATGAACATTAATTGAAGTTCATAGATTCTCTATATTTTATCATTGTAATATTGCAATTATTATTGGAATCGTGTTTATGAAAATTTGTTATAAAAGATTTAGTTATGAGGTTTGATTTATTGATAAGTTCATTATATTTTTAATAATAAATTATTATATTAATAATATATTTGTTCAGTTATATAACATTTAATAATTGTGCAGATTGTATTTTTCGATATAAAATTGGTTAAAAATTTGCTGTATTATATTTCTATAGAAATGTATGAAATGTAGCAGAATATTTCTCGGTATATGTGAATTGAACAGTGACTAAATGAAACTCTCGTAAACTTTTGACGTATTCTGGGATTTGGACAGAAATTTAAATAATATCATAACTGTGCTACAAAGACTGTCTGAATATTATAAAGTCTTCAAAACGTTCATATCTCATCATAATTCTATGTTAAAAACTATGTTTACATTGTAAACATTATAAATGGTAATCATAAATGATGATGTCATTTGTCCGTTCTAAGTATTTCATCTGTTTACATTGCCACGGTTTTCGTTGTTTGTTTATACTGAATCTTATTTCTTAAAACCACCTTGAGAGTGCCGCCTTGTGTGACCGAGGCCCTAATGCTGGTTACACACGAGGGTAGAGCAGTGAGCTAGAACAGTAGGGCAGTGTCGGCACAGAATAGTAATCAATAGTACATTTAAACAATAGTAGTACTGCTCTGGCTCACTGTTCTGCCGTCTTGTACGAATAGCAGAACAGAGGCTTTATATTTAGAATTAACAGTGCACACATAGAAGGCTTTGTTAATATACATTGGGCAACAAAGTTGTACCTACGTATGCAGTATTTCAATAATTATATTGGCACAATGAAATGTGCTTACGATGATTATAACAGTTTATTTAGACTCAAGTAGCTCAGTAATTAGAATTAGAAATTTTAATGGTTAGTTATATGTTCTAGATTCCTCTGTTCTTATTAACTTATTATATTGTTTCACCTAAAGGTTTCTTATAAGCAATAACTTGTGCAAAGTGAAAAAACTAGAAAACGAGCTCGCTTTGTGAAATACGTAACAAATTCTTGGACGAGTTAAGGTTTCGAAGTAACAGAGGAACGAAACTATTTTTTTTATTTGTAGTTACTGTTGTACTTTGATTCCAATGGAAAGCCTCACTATTTTCACTATTTACAAACTGCAACTTTATCAACTCAATACATAGCTTAGAGCCAGGAGGCGGTCATAAGATACTATTTATTCATTTTTTTATTTTCAGTTTTTTATATACTAAGCGAACGGAGTCGCGGGCGACAGCTAGTTTGCAATAAAACACTTTACACCGTCGCCTACCAATTAAAAGATATCAGTTCGCTTTGTCTCTCAATTTTCTCAAAATTAAAAGAAATGAAATTGCGAGATGGCCGTCATGTAATTAGACATGCCTTTGTTTATTTAATTCGTCAGATTTAAATGAAGCATTGCAACGTTGTAATCTCTTTAACACAAGACCATAGAGGTAGTTCGTTATTTATTTTTAAACGTTTGTATCAAAATTTTCTAGATGTATGATGTAATGTTTGTTATCAAACAATTGTAAAAGCGCAAAATTATTAACGATAAATGTCAGAATACGCGGTAAATAATAATGACGACCTTAACAATAAGGAAAAACCCATAGCGTTTATTAGCATATAGCGTCGTTGAATAGAAGTATTTTAAAATAGAATCTAAAACTTGCATGCGAACTATAAATGTAAAACAAATACACATTTGATTTATATTTTTATAAATACATTTGAAGGTGAATCTCAAATGTCGTTACTTTTATATGACGGTATTGCTATTCCACTCATTATCTTACAAAAGACAGAGTTAGCAATAGTACTTCTATACAAGTTTCTCGTCACCACTATTTGTCAGTATTTCGAATTAAATTATATGATTAGATTATTTGATTGGTTGATATTATGATCCTCTTTAAAATACTTTAGTAATAATTTGTAATTTATATTGTTGTTAATTTAATTCACATCTTAAATAATATTCCATGTCTCGTATCAATGTATGCAACATAATTCACGTACAAATGTAAGCAAAAGAAAATAATGACTTAGTCGTGAAATAAATGATGTTATAGATTTTAATCTAGGACAGCTTGCATCAGGTTACATGTTCTTATGATGCACACGTAAAATAAAACTGCTTAATTGCGATTTTATTGTTAAATTAAGCAAAACTAAAAGTCTTTGTTTTATTTTTAATTGAAATCCTAAATTGTGAAGTTTGAGTTACATGTACATCCATGACGGTATTTTATTTGTTTCAAATATTATATTTTATGAATATTTTGAGGTAAACTAATATTGTATAACATGGATAACGATTTGTATATACGTATGTAAGTAAAAAGTTTTTTTTACTGGAAATTATTTTATAATTTTTGAGTTTTAGGTAAAAATGCAATAATTGAATGAAACAAGAAGTAAACATAAAGCGTAGATAGATCCACTTAATTTCTTTATATCAATAAAAACGAAACGCCTTTGTTGAACGCAGGTCAAACATTGTGGTCAAACCTTAAATCCCAAAAGGGTTACACGGTTATTTTTTTTAATCCTTCAAGCGTTACAAACGTGTCGTTAAAAGGTTTCCATCTCATTAAGAACATCGAGCCGCGCCAAAACTGGACGGAGACCCGTTACATAACTAGTTTTTGAATTTTGTGCGATATATTAATATATTAATTTTAATGAATTTTTGTAATGGTTATTATTTATTACTAACTGTCGCCCGCGACTCCGTCCGCGTGGAATTAAAAAAAAACTATTAGTCGCAGCGTAATGTTATATAGCCTTAAGCCTTGCTCTAAATGGACTATCCAACAAAAAAAGAATTTTTCAAATCGGACCAGTAGGTCCTGAGATTAGCGCGTTTAAACAAACAAACAAACTCTTTCGCTTTATAATATTAGTATAGATAATAACTATCAAAATAACGTTTTCTAGTTTTATTAGACATTCCATGTTTCCGAAGATTTTCCCTGGTTGGATCTGATTGACGCTTACGATGTAATTCCAAAATTAAATTCGACCATATTTCCGAAAATTTTACTTAATTTATGTAAGCTAATCACAAATAGTATTAATTATTTACTAGATTAATCAATGTATCAAAATGCTAATCAAACATTAAAAATAAGATCATAATAATTTCGCAAACACGTAAAATTGGAAATATGATAATATTCCGTTCGTTGAAATCGTGGACCTGGTTACATTATTACTATCGTGATAATTACCACAATTAAGTCATATGAAATGCAAGCATCACGTTTAAATTTAATATTTATCAAAGGATTGGAGATTAGAATATATTCAATTATCTATAATTCAATCGATCTTAAACGGATTCAATTAATGAAGATCTGGCTCAGCTTTCAGTGCTGTCTGTACGTACGTATTATCAGTACTTATGTTCTAAATGAAAATTACGTTTCCCCACGTATTAATTTAGATTTTTTTATAAGATTGCATAGTTTAATTGCGGACTCTATTAATGTTTTAATTTATTTACCTGATATTACGTTTTCATTCCTTAATGCTATCACATTAGAGTCTTGTTATCTCTGCATACTCATGAATATTCCTATGAATTGTTAATAATTATATTTGCGTTACACTAGCACTCGCGTTTAACCGTAACTAACCATGACGCACACAAAACAAACGTTAAATAATTTCAAATGTTCACCGGTTTTGCTTCAAAACTTTGGTCTAACGCCAAAAGCAAGAAATAACACGTGAATTGTCATAAAGTGGGAACAATAGCCAACCTGCTGGATGCCGGAGTTACCTATGGTTGCGGTCAAACCATAGTTTGAATTTTACGATGTAGACATAGGTACCAGGTTAAGCCGGGTCGGTACAGTCGGTCGTTTTGGACCAAGTCATGCGACTTCCACGTCGGCGCGCGCGCAACTGAGCGACTGTACGCTGCGAACTGCGCTCGCGCACTACTGACCTTCGTGACTCGCACCTACCGCCCACCTATCAGATGCAGACTCCACGTACACTCGTCATCATCACTGATAAATAGACCAATACGACGAATAGAGTTACATCTCTTATTAGATGTCTTAACATCTGTTCAGATGTCATTCTTTTCGCAGGATTGTACCGTAAAGTACTTATCAACCGTCGAGAGGAATCTTTTAAATCCTACCAAACAGACATTTCTCATTAATTATATTTTAAGAGGTAAATCGCATCTACCCGACTTCGTAGAAAAATAATGCTATTTATATAAGAAGTAAGTATAATTTATTAAATAAAAGCAAATTTAATTTCTGTTCTTGAAAATTTTTAATTAGACTTTTACAAGTGTTCACAGACACAAAGCAATAGATTTGTTTACATTCCTTGCAGTTGATTGATGTAAAGGTCTCAGTCTATTAATCGGACTTTAAATTAGATATGAAATAGATACACTTTTCATAGTCGATTTAAAGTCATGCTAAATAATAATAATTCTAAACATAAACATTAACAGGCATGTATAAATGAAGACATTGTGATATATCATCCGTCTAATGGATAATTTGATTATAAACTACCAGAGGAAGTTGCTTTATTCGGGCAATTGGCAATAAGTGGTCCTCCGGTGCTTTACAAAGATAGTGACCGAATCACTGCAGTGTACGTTGCCTTTGACATAAACTCGACTAGATCGTTAATTTAAATTATTTTATTTGTAACGTATATGCAAATAATGTCAAACAATTCTCTTTCTTAAATTTTTATTTTTATTAATTAAATACATGTCTATGATCGTGATCAAAATAATTAAAGAAAATTAGTTACGGAACATATTCAGAGCAGAAAAACACAAACACTCAAACATCCTCCCATTTTTTCTTTATATTATTAGTTGTCTATGTTAAAGAATGAAAATTTATAAATATAATTTAACCTTTGAAAGATGTTGCGATGAAGTTTCGAAATCCGTTATTTTAACAAGACAAATCATGTCCTTTGAAAAGAAATTAATTCGAGAAAAAGTACATATGTTGGGTTTTAAATTTATCGTAATCGAATTACAATACAGTGCACAGAGTCCGTAGAATTCCATACTTTATCAGTCGTCATACTTACATCCGCGCAATAACCACGATAAGATTAGAAGCAAAATGGTCGGCTGTATTAGATTTATACATTTACGCTGTTTGATATTGCTCACCGATCAACCGCAATGTAACTAAATCAAATCTTATGCAAGCTATTTAAAATAATCGAAACATTGTCTAGTAATTTTTAAAGAAAAATAAAACTTAAAAGTTCGAATTTCCTATCAAAATTGTCGATATTCGTGTTTTGCTCCACCAAAAACAGTTGTAACATTTTGCTGGCAGAATTGTCGTAAATTAACAATGGACTTAATTTGACTTTCGATTTCCGATATTAATTATCGGTTGGTTTAACCACTGCCGCCTCAACTTCGATGGAACTTCAGTGCAACACAAATAACTTGGGCGGTAGTGAAATTAATAGACTGCCGAAATAAACAGATACCGTTTGATTGGACAAAGCTATTGTTTTCAAAATGTACTCACAGGCTCTGTGATAAAGTTCAATATCGTCTACGTTACGGTGGCCAGTTGTTTTGTTATTTTGTAACAGTTTATTACGAGTATGGAGATGCTGTCCAGGTATCCTATGGAAATGTTTTTAAACGTTCTCTTCAGGTTTACATATAGATTAGATTTTCATTTGTTTCTGTGACACGCTTCACTTTGAAGGTTGAAAAAGAGGTTTGAATATTCTATTATGCAGTGTATCCAGTTTTTAACACGACATATGCCCATCATTTTTTCGTACCTTTCAATCACATTTTTTTTACAACGATAGTGGTAGAGAAATTATATCGCGTCACAAATATCAAAATGGAATATGGTTTCAACTTTTAGTTATATCACGAATGGATTTAAAATAAAACAACGTTTTTCATTTTCAATCGTTTACGTGATAAACGGCTCGTCGACGTGTAAATACTTAAATTGCACCGGGATGAAACTCAGAGCACGTTCCGATGCAATTTCATTAAACTTCGATTAAGATGAACATTTTCATGTTAGAAATATGGCTCGGAAAAACTGCCTTTATTTTTTAAAATTTTCAAAATATTTGCTTAGTTGTACAGCCGTAACACATAAAATATTTTGTCACCTCGATCTTTTCAAAGATAATGAGTATATAACTATAGGTTTTTTTTTAAAGTACAAGTAGTTGACCGGCGGTTGAGTTGGCGCATCGTGTCAAAGAGTACATTCATTCTCTAAGTGCCAAATCAAAAGGTAGAGTTTAGGTATCCGCACTAAATTAAGGTATTCAATATCTCTCTTGGTTTAAAACTTGTTTGTTTATTATCAAAATGTGTTACCGTATTCAACTTGTAGTGTTAATTTTGGACAGAAATGTAAGTCATCGGTTCACACTTTGTCATTGCGATGACTGAGTTGACCTGCATCCTGTCAGTGTTAACCAGGAACAAAGTTTAATTTAGTTGATGCGTGTTTAAGAATTGGGAAGACAGTGATTTTAAATCCTCTGCTACGTCCTGAATTATTGTACTGCTACAATTGAAAGTATTTGGAATTTGCCGATTGTTTTTGAAAAAGTACTATTTAAAGCAGTCCTTGTGATGGCCTTTAGAATTATATATTGTCATTCTTGATCAAAACAAAGTGCGCCGAGTTTGTTTACAACATGATGTGTTTCATAAGTATATGAAAGTTTATGCAATCTTTTAGCGAACATTATCAAAGGTCGAGCGTTGAATTGAATTTATTGAACTGAATGCAGATCCGAGTAAAGTTATCGAGATAGAAGGGGGCAGGAGGGGTGAGGGATGTGGGGGGGTGAGGTACCGCATGAATTTGAACTTTGCTCTTATTGGCGCACTAACTCATGACATTCAGGACAGTTACAAGACTTGTGACTTCACTGACCTCGCTTCAAACCTCACTAATGAATTATGAACTATTATAAAGCGGAAAGATTTGTATATTTGTATGTAACGAATAAACTCAAAAACTACAAGGCCCATTTCAATAACTCGTTTGAGAATAGAAAGCTACATTATCACTGAATAACATAGTATTTATAACTTTATTTATCGAAGTCGCGGGCAAAATATAGTTTTAATAAAGGCAAAAGATTTAAACAAATAAGTTCTAAAGGATACATTCAAAAACAATCATTTTAATAACAATCGACCGTAGCAATCATAAATACTTCACGGTGTGTCATAACTTATTACCTACTGGTAACAAACTATAAGTAAACACATTCCATGCTATTTTTTTTGCTATGTAAGTGAATTCGCCAGTCGAGTTGGTAGCACGTAACGTGATAAGTCAGACTTCCGGTAGCCATGCGGTTATTGATAATTTCATCTGTGCCGGATGTTCGAATTTCGGTTCTAATTTAAAACTAATGCTGATACAAATGCTCTCGACTCATTAGTCGGTAGGCAATAGTTACTCATACATCTCTAACCCATACAGTTAGTTTTAATTATAGAAAGAGATTTCGTGCTTTGTATTGATAGGGGAAAGGATATGTTATTTAACTTTTTTTTATTTTCATTTGGTACTTTTAAAACTTACCTCAACACGTTTATATATGATACATGAGTATTGAAATATACAAATGTAAATATGTAAATATTAACTTTAAGTTTGTAACTAAAAACAGGGAAAGTTTTTATACTTCCCCCTTTGCAACTGAATACTAAATAAGAAAGACAAATGAATGGAAACTTAGAGTAGGATTATGACTTTCAAACTCTGAGTTGGTTATATGTACTTACACGAATCTTTAAGAGGTACAATCACAGTTTTATATAAGTGATATATATATATATATATATTTAAACGAGTTTGCTTTTAGGTTTAAAATCATAATAATGTATCAATTTGGAGCGTATGTCGAACACATTGATTACGTTAAAATGGATTCATTTAATTTGTTATAATTATTCACAACAGTATCAATTAATTGTGTCGAGTCCAGCAATCGTTACATCATCACATTTTCTCTGTACTGATTATTGAGTAAATAAAATAATTTATTATTATTTACCCGATTAATAGGAAAGTATTTTACTCGTGGATTTTGTATATAGGTTATGTATAAGCATTTGTTGATTTTATAACATACTTTGAAAGTAAAATTGTCACAGTTTTACACTCTCACTATGCATTCTTGGTATAGCGTGTTTCCGACAGCGTGAATGCGTTCACGTATTGACTATCACTTCAAACTCGTCACGCTTA
Source organism: Papilio xuthus (assembly GCF_000836235.2). Taxonomy (NCBI): domain Eukaryota; kingdom Metazoa; phylum Arthropoda; class Insecta; order Lepidoptera; family Papilionidae; genus Papilio; species Papilio xuthus. Next base: position 804,797 of record NW_013530472.1, read on the forward strand.
CTGAAGTAGCGTGCATATTTATTCCATCGGGAAATATATCGTTTGTGTTCAAAAGAATTCAGGTATAGAAACTTTGATGCGATATCAGAATAATCGTTATTGGTTTATTTCGTAAAGTTTCCTTCAATATTTGATATGTGTTTAATTTAGACCAATGTTGATGTTTTGAACATAATTAATACAGTTATTTTCATAAAGTATTTAGTAAGTAAAACATTTTCATTTCGTAATTTAAATTCCAAAACTATTCAAGTGAAAATATCAACATAATTATTATCATGGCTACGTCTATTTGCAGTATAAAACTATATTATTCGTTTTATATACTTTTTTATATCAAAAGGTGGCAAACGAACGAGCGGCCACCTGAAATTGACCGTTGCCCATAGACATACGCAATTGCATATGCGTTGCCTACCTTTAACCGACGGGGGAAAGGATGAACAGAATGAAAATATTTTCCCTTCCCATGCATCCTCCCATTCGTAAAGTCTACTTCCACTCCCCATCCTTTACTTTTAAGAAAAAAGGATGGGAAAGAGGACTAAAATTGAGACGCACACTCATCAGACGAAACGCGAAAGTGCTTCCACTTTACACCTATCTTCTATGTGTTACTTACAATGTTTCTTTTAATACTTATTAAGTTTGAAAAAAATATTGTTTCTCCATTACCGTATGATCGCTAATAAATATAAATAAATATGTGAGTCCTTAGCTAATTTCACTATAAAACTTGAATTAGTTTGATAAAGCATGTGCGTGCACAATACGCCCTTTCCACAAAGAACAAACCACTTTCAACTTCTTTACCAACTATTGTTTAAAGTAGCTATGCAAGCCGTGTTCGATGCTTGAGTAATTTAATTATAAACAAATTGTTACTTCGACTTCTTAATTTTTTTTAACTTAGAGTAAATCGTCTGTGTGTAATTTTAATTTTTTGCTTCTGTTTTGTATCATAACAAAAGCATTTAATAACGAAGGTTACAGACTTGATAAAGAAATTATGTACTTAATGATTGAAAGCAAAATCTATTCTCACTCAATAAAAGTAGAATATACCATACTGACGGACAAGAAAATGCAATAAAGCTGCAAATAAACGAAGTGAACTCTGACACATATCGTTTAGCGAGATATAAAACTACTAGAATCTTCACTTATCCAAGCCTTAAAGGAATATATCTCATTTATCTGATATTGACTTTTACGATACTTCGTTTAAACTTAATAGACATCAAACACAGATTAAATTTTAATTCCAATTTATATTTAAATTTTGATATTTAACAGTGGTATATATTATATTTAATTTATGAGGTATTATGTTTTGGTATTGTTTAAAATATTCGTTAAAGTTTGCAAATATATCTTCTAGAGTTTGTCGTTGTGAATAATAAAATTTTAAGCCTAAAAGGAAGTGTTGTAGTTTCATTTTGATTATATCTTTCATATTTTAATAAAGTGTTAACGATAAATTGTATTTGAAATAAACAAATGAATCACATTTAACATTTATTCGAAATTAACATCAATGGAATAACATCTCTTCTACAATTTGAACATTTAAACAGATCTACTTTTAACGATTTTACTATTTCTATGAATTTAAATTGTATATGTCATATTCCAAATATGAAACACACGTATAAAAGAATTGTAATCTTTGTTATACATGTATTTCAAGTTTAGAAATTAACTTTGAAACAGCAAAAGTGAATATTATAAGTCGTAAAATTGCACCTAATTTTCAACACAACGTGTATTTTTTTATATCTTCCAATTTCGTCAGTTTTCACAATCTTATTCGAGTGCTCGCGCTTTTAAGAGATTTACAATAATTTTCTACACATCAAATATAGAGACAATTTTAACATTGATTAACGAATTGCATCTAATTTAAATAACATTGAATTTAATTTGATTATAATTTATATATGTATATTGAAATAACTATGTCGGAGTAATACATTGACACACATATGAATGTCACTACAATAGAAATCTTAATATGGTATATAGATAAGATATATTTTACATAAATAGTATTTTACATTTCGTAATATTTTACGGCACAATCACTGTTTACTATCGATCAACACGAAAATATATATAATTTTGGCATACGGAGTAATAAATATGCATTGCATCAGTATTGTAAACAGTAAATATTTTTTTTTTAAATTTTATAATATCACTACATCAAGAAATATATAATTTTTTATAGATGAGATTCTTATAACTTTCACTAACCTTAACAACGATAGATTATCTAGGAATTCTGGGATGGATTTAACATTTAACTACTTCAACGACACCTACAACTGCTACGAGATAAATACTTGTTTTTATGTTAAATTTAAATGCATTCAAATATTGATGTCTTTTATACACCGATAACAATAGAATAGAACAGGTAACTGCTATTTGGTATGTTAACTAGTTAAATGCAATATTTGAAGCCGTTAATTATACAAAGTTTTCTAAATTACATCAATTAACAATTTGCGATGCGGCGGACAGTGTTTTTAGTAATCTACATCTACACAAGCAAGGATATAAAGCCAAGTTCATACTCATGATAACAATCGTGCCTCAGGGTGGACCTAATTAATTAAATCATCAATTATATACAACGAAACATTACTACAACCATGTCGGGCTCGACACAATCACTCGTTCTTTTAATACAATTAAAATTAAACATAATCAAAATTAATATCACAGCAAAGAAACGCTTAAGCATTGTCAAACGCTAGTATTCCGCCCGGAATGCAATCAGACCATTGCGCAAGGGTCGATTCCCCAGTAGTAGTCTCCGCGGGAATTGTAGAAGGGCGCAGGCGACGAGCGGCGCTGGGTGCGGCGGCGAGTCTTGCCGCCAACCACCACCTCGTGCTCCAGCGCCGGTCGCCCGCAGGCCGAATCTCAACCGAGCTTCAATGACGTACCTTCACCGGGGTCTTGGAAAACCGGTTTCTCCGGCAGGGGCCGGTTCAACATCTTGCCAGAGTTGTTAGATGCTGTTGACTTGTTAGATTTGATAGTTGAGTTATGCTGGGGGCTCTGAATAACGGTGCTGATCGATTTCACCGACGGGCTCGAGCTTGAGCTGGAATTCATCTTATCGCGAACGGCTCGGAGGTATGGTCCGCGAGGAACAGGCTGCTCGGCAAGCACATCTGGAAGGACACCGAGGAAATTTTTCCTCTCTTTATCGCAATTAGCAATTTCGGCATAAAGATGCACTGCGAAATCCTTTGGTTCAAAATATTCATGCGCTAGAGCGGTTTGTCTATTATATGGTGACAATGGCAACAGCTTGTCCAGGGATGGCGTCCGGGTGCCCACACTGATCATCGGTTTTTTGTTTTTCCCAATACGCGGTGAAGTATTTTGAAATGGTAATTCATAAATATTTTCCTCTACATTTACTATGGTGGGAGAATTCGTATTGCAGCTTTCCTCTACTTTGATCAGTTCGTATAGGTGTTCTATCATTTCTCGTGCTTCGACATAATTCTCTGGATCCTCTAGTTTTTCTTTCAAGTTTTCCAACAGCTCCTTAGTTAATTCTTCGGGCAAAGTTTGTGTCATCTTATCATCCATTGGTGCAACCTGCTCTGTGAATGAATTGGGTAATGCGGTCTCCTGCATCATTTCTCTTGGCTCGTTTAAACGGCGCCGTTCAGAATATTCATGTATAGACAGTTGGGAAATTGACCGCGCGTTATCTAAGCCATTGTTTACACCACACACTCTTTCACAAAAAGAGCCACAGGGCGAATTTGAAGAAAGAATATTTTTGATGCTGAGGCAGTAACCTCTTCTCCTCATGCATCTTATTAAACTAATAATCATAACAATGATTACACAGCCTACAATGGTGACTATTACAATTCCAATTACTTTTTTATCTCTATCACTCAAGCCTTCATCTTCAATGTGTTTATGAGGAAACCTTGGGTTCTTTATTTCCACTGCTTGACCTTGGTTTTTACTGCGGTATGCTTCGCATTCGATATTATCCTGATCCGTGCAAACTTTTTCTTTGAACTTTGTAAATTGCATGTTCTGTTCGGGAACGTTGAAACATCGAGCAAAGACTTCATCTACAGTGCAATAGCTGTCATGTTCAAAAGGTTCCCCGGATTTATATCCTAAGGCTTTTCCTAAAAATTCACTAAAGTTGCAGTGACAAGGATGACCATAGTAGTTGTATCCATAAAACACTAACGGAGCGATCATTGTATAGGCGTTACCAATGAAAATCAGACTGTTTTCATGCAGTGTTTCGATCTCATTGTGGCTAAATTGAAGTTCGTGAGGGGTTGATCCTGGTGCTACAATAGAATATGGTGGTAAGTTGTCAAATGAGTTTCCGGTTATGTAAAATTTGTTGCACGAAGTAAGGACAAATCCTCTTTCTTGGAAATGGTGAAACTCATTGTTTTCAAATGTAACAGCGGCTATAGCCGTAGCATTGATAGCTCCCGTATCGACGATATTGATTCTGAAAACAAAAATATTAAATTTTTTTCAAAATGTATTGGATACCTATAGTTTTTTATTTGTTTAGTATGAATATGTTTATAATGGGCGAGGCATATTGTTCATTGAAAGAATGACCGGTAGACCAAATGAATCTAGAATGTCGGCCACGTACAGGACAGCACAACGTAGGCAGGCCTCCCACAAGGTAGCACAATGTGGTCAAGGTTGAGAGCGGCAAAGAACCGATCTTTGAGATATAATCTTGGAAAAGTTTTGCATCCTTTTTCTTTGGATTACTTTTAGAAGACACATAAAAAGTTCAACTCACTGGTTATTTGTAAATTCAAGTTTTACAATTGCCGATTGCAGAGCATTTGAAGAAAGGTGGTGGACTTTGCTGTGATGTAGCCGCAAGTAGTTTATCATAGACTTCTGTGCGAATGCTTCGCCTTCAATGTCACGAATGGAACAGTTGATCGCTATGACGACGTTGAAGGTGTTCGCAGAAAATGCTCCCCAACGTATGACGCTGGTATCAACTGATTCCATTCTGATTTCTGCGGCTGATGAACCAAAGGCTTGTTCCGGAATTTCTGGGATCCCGACGTTTTTTAATTTCACCTGTAATGAAAGACGCTTCATTACAATAAACATTTTAGCAATTGATATTCGCCTATTTCGCATAGCAACATTAATTCGCAAAGCAGAGACGCGTCGAACATTTTTATATAGTATGGTTATACTGACCGTCATCCCGGGGCCGTGTTCACCAACATTGGCTGCCGTAGGGTCCAGAGTGAATGAGCCCTTGCCCAGTTGGAGTTTGCGTACGTTACTGATTTCCATAGAAAGAAGCCAAGAGAACGCCTCTCCCTCAAACGATACAACGTCGCAATTTTTGATCGACACCGAAAGTGGGCCTGAAATAAATGAAACACTACTATTAAACTACATCTACTACGCCACATAAAATATCAAGCATTTGTTGCTACAAAAACATCTGAATGTGGCGCTACAAAGAAAAGAAAATGACATTTTTTTTCATGTTTTGACATGCGACTACTGGATTATATTTAAAGCGTAACTTGTCTAAGACAGTTTTCAAGCTTTTGTGTTATGCGCAGTAAGCGTCTCGTGAGTCATTATCCTGTAAAACACGAATACTGACTCGGGGAAACGTGTATTTTTAGACGTCGGACCGCGGACGGCCGCACGCTGCTCCCTCGTTGGCTACCTATGTCCTCGATTTGGAAAGGAATTGATGAGCTATCTTCCGCGACGCGATATTTTCAATTGATTCGATTTGTTGTAATCGTGATGCCGAATTTATGTTTTGCCTGCTGATTTATACATGAAGTTTGTGTATTTATAAGATGTGTGGACATGTGGAATGAATGAAAAAGATAACGGTGTAGAAGTGAGGAACGGGATAGCGCGGTTAGCGGCTGGCCTGTGACCAGTCCGTGTGCTAGTTGAATTCCGAGATAAACGGACAGCTGGTGGCTTTTAGAAACGGGTCGGCTTGCATAGAGCAAGTTCGATACTGCAGATGAAAGCCATCAAGCTAAACAAACAGGTTCTAAATATGTTCGCCGGTGTATATGTCACTATGTAATTTTATGCCTTCTAAGGAACTTGTAATATTCCTGTAAAACAGTAGTTATGCTTGTTTAGCTATTATAATATTATTTATTACACGTATTAATGGAATGCATAGTTAATAAATATATTTGAATTGTGATTTTTTTTGTGAAAATGGTGTGTACAGGACTGTACCTGGGAGGACACAAATAGTTGAATTAGTCATCGAGCCTCAAGTCTGCGGCCGGTGTGAACACCACGACGCGTACTTTGTACACGCTTGTGTGTAAATTTAATTACAATTTCACATAATTTATGACTCAAAGACATTTCGTGTCTTTGTACAGCATTGTGCTTCTTAAGTCACTTCAGTAGATTATAAAATCATAAATATGAAACCAAAAATATCTTACATTTTACTATATATGTCATTGCAACTCATGTTAAACACTGCTAGTCGTATTAAAAAAAATAACGAGCGGACCTTCCTGCGCAGAAAGGTCAGGTCTAGGTGTGTACAAATATTGCGTGCAAATATTTATATTTATGTTTCATAATCGCAAATGGCAACTTATAGTCAGCATTTATTTGTATGATTGCATTGTGATATGTATCAAATTATCTTTAACTCATTGATGTCACATTTAAACGTACATATAATAACACATTTCTTATATACTTTTATCGTACTAACAGAAAAGCCAAAAAACATCCGATATAAAGTTCGTCTGAAGTGAAGGAAATTGTTTTGAAATGAGATTTAAATATTAATTACGATCAAGAATGTTATGATTGAGTTTGGTATTTAAAGACTCCCAGATACAGGTAAGTTTAGTATTGTTTACGGACAGCGCCGACGCTCTGTGTTCCCGCTTCCCGGCGTACGATGAAGGATGCTGCGATATTGCGCGCATTCCTACCTACAGCTATGCAAGATATTTCTCTCGTTGCTCTATGAAATCTAATTATATCTCTGAGATATCGTTACATTTACATACAAGCAATATAGCACCTTCAATCAATGCAGATCGAACATCGATAATTTTATCGGTATCTGTAAATTAAAATTTATGAGTGATTCCCGCATTTAGTGATTTACTAATTACTTAAAAGCCCCTACTTAATATAGGTTTAGTTCGTTTGAGCTAAAAGACTACGCGTTTAATTTTGCAGTTTGGCCATTTATCCAATGACGAATTCGTAGAAAAAAAACTCGTCTAATGGCACTAAGAAAAGGATATTTACAGTTTACCGTATTAACGTGTAAGAAATTGTGTTTTCTGCAAAATATGCAACCTCTTTATGTTACAAGAAACTAATTAAGAATAAAAATATTTAAGTAATTAGACGATGTAATCATGCAGTTTAATACAAAGTACGAACTAAATTGTGAATAAAAACTAAACTTACATTCCGATTTAACTCTTTACTAAATATATTATAAGCTTCGATTTTTTATCGATAAAGCAAGCGATTGCATTCTTTTCAAGTATAAACTGTCTCAATCAGAATCGTTTAAAGATATTCAAGTAGACTCTTAGCACAGTTTTAGCCAAACTGTACACTAAGGATGTCCTTGGTGACAAACAATTGTGGCAGTTAGTCTGTATGTTTCTGTGTACATTCTAAATGCGGAAGCGTTAGTGACGAAGCGGCATTCGGTGGTTGTTTTGTTGAAGTGCGTCATATCGCAGCTTTAATGCACATGTTGGAGAAACTCATGCGCATTTGCTTCTGCCTAATATACTGTCCGCGTCAGCTTCGGGAGGCCAAATAATGGATAAAGTTTTAACATAATAATTTTAGTCGGGTAATTTGTCAAATTAGGAAAAAGATTTTAAAACAACAGTAGTTTAATAATCTTCAAAGTTTATAATATATTTCGCGTGGGATTTTTATATTAATCACTATTTTTTCATTTCAATATTTTATTTTTTCCTTCCTTTTGATAGTACCTATTGAAATAATACGGGGCCTGCAGTTGAGATTGGAAGACGGCTGATATAATCGAGTCCGTCCGGTGGTACTTAAGGCTCGCCATCTCGCTGACCAAACCGGTTGACTGAGAGTACGCAATAACACGTTTCCACTGTCGCCTTACATATATTTTAATCTTGTGACACACAAACGAAAAGAAATTGTACGCTTATTAGCCACATAATATTAAGAATCCCGCAGACTTTATAAATACAAACAATAGTTAGTTATAATTTTAAGATGCATTGCATAAATATTCGCATTGGCAACGTTTTTGTAAACATCAATGAAGCCGAAAGGGTATTTCATTTCGCAAGCGGCTCACGCGTCGTAACGAAGATGTCAGGGAAGTAGATTGTGGAAACGGACACCTTTCAGAGCTCCTTATAGATTACACAATAAATCTACGCCCAATTCCCGCTGGTTCGCTCAGCATACTAATCAGTTGGGTGCATAGTTACATTGTGGGAGGGTTCGCTCAACTATATTATTGCAATCAAAGTACTAACCGTGGTGCTTTCTAATTGTCAAATTGTATTATAATAATTTAAAATAAAATATATAATTATGCAAAAACTTCTTCTTTGTATTATAATAAATAATGAAACGATCATAATTATGAAGCTGCAACAATAACCCAAATCGCTTTAGCCGTCTTGTTTTCAAAAACATATTAAAAAAGCTCGCTGTGCAACAGTTAGTATATAGAAGAAATTTTTTGATTGAAAAGAATTAAAACAGTGGAAATACAGGATATGTAAAGGAAATTAATTTACCTTTAATACTGCTGAAGGTGTTTTCTTCGATGCGTAGCACATCACATCGGTCGATATCGAGCATGAGACTTGTAATGGATAGTTTGACTCCAGTGAACTTTCTCATCAGGATCACTTTGGTGTCATAGATTTGAATGAAACGCGCGTCAACAAGACGGCTCAGTGAGTTGACACCTAACTGCACCGCTTCCGCACCGGTTATGGTCAACGTCGAAGTCGAGGAAGGCAGATCTCCCTCCAATATGTCCAGTTTCTGAAAATTAACAACAACATTAATTTTAATAGAAATTTTACATTATATAAATTTATAGACGTCTTCGTTACATATAAAAAGGTGTTTTATTAAAAAAAAACTTATTTTTCAAGATTCGTAAAGGACTTTAAAAGTCTCACAAGATTAATGAAACATGTTTTGTAGTCAATTCTCGATCCTCCGTAAGACACGTTATATATCTTTTTAAGCCAATTCGCTGACTACAAGCTAGAGAAATGCGAAGCTAATAAAAACTAAGATTTAATAAATTTTAAATTTCTCAATGTTCTTTTCTTATTGCAATTTAAGCTTTATATCGTATGCTTTATATTGTGTTTAAACAACAAACACAAGTCTCGACTCATCAACTCTTTTAGTAACCTTAATAAAACGACATTTTCGAGATGTTACCTTGAACATCGACCATCAAGTCGTGTTCCACTTCATTACTCATACATGTATCGACAGCTCTTGTCGCCCTGAGTTTCAAATGTCATCACACTTTGACAAAACATATCGTTATCTCTGTTTTAACAATGAGAATGAAAGGGATGGAATTTTGTGCAGATCTTCAGATAATGGAAACCTAATTTTTGGATTATAAGATAATATAATCATTGAAAGTCTCCGTTATTCCATTTACATTTGTAATGTAAGTTAAATTATGTTATGACTGTCTTTATTAATAATGACACGATGGCGCAGTTTTCTCAGTTAGTGTTTGTTAACAAACATAAAACTTTTGATATGATTAATGCTTTTAATGAAAAAACTGCATTACCTCCTAGTGTTATCCACCACAAGTTTAAAACAATATATTATTTTGTAATAATATAATTTAAAGACACGCAATTTTGATATTTAAATGTTTTTATTTTTAAAGTACAACTCCGTAGTAGTAATTACGTATACGAGGTAATTTAAATTGTTAGTGATGAGTAATTTAGTGTGATGTTGCATCCCGGTGGTCCTCTGAGATGCAATACGGATACGGGTCACTGATTGAATTAGAGCCAGAGGCTACGTTGTAAAATTAAGTGAAGCTACACTTTTGACTATATACTTTTAATTTAAGTATAAAAGTATATTGTCCATTCTTTATATATCTTTAAAATGTCCATAATACTGTAATACGTAAATAAGATTAATATTGTTATCAAGTTTGGAAACCTTAGCTGTAATTAGGACAAATTATTGTAGAACGTGATGAAATAATATGGTAAGAATTAAGTTTTAAATTAACTAATGTAAGGTAAAATGTACAATTGTTAAATCATAAATATATTTCAAATATTTGTTAAGTCAATTGTATCATCAATTTGTGTATTGTTGATAAGACTCGGTCCCTTCTACGAGTTTGATAGCTGTTATCGAGTCCATTATTCATAAGCAATAGATGACCGCTGACTCACGACTTGTTTCTTGTCTGTCGTCAGAAACGTCTTCCCCTCCCGTGCCCCCTCCCTCCCCCAAATATAAATATACTCTTTTACCGTGGTTTTCCACTGCCGAAACACTCATACACAAACGTATTACCGTCCCTCTCATTTTGTTGCTAGAAAGTGAGATAGATATTTCTATAGGGGCAATAGCTGACGGTTCTAAAGATAATTATTTCTATTAAATCTTAGCAGTTTTGATACTATTAAATTGTTAAGTACTGTATAAAAATACATATATTTTATAATATAATTCGTTTTGAAAATGTTGCAATAACTAATTTTCTCTGACGCTATGTTGATTTGCAAATCATCGATGTGATGTCAAAAAAAACCACGTATGTTCTGAGAAAACGATTCGAATGCAATGCAATTAAAATTAACTGTAGCATCCAATAAAGGTCCGTATTTTGTTTGAAGCTCATCCGAATTGGGTCAGCGATTTTAACTTGGTATGACAACAAGCAAAAAAAAGCAAAATGAAGCTTTCAGTTTTATTACAAAGGGTTATAAGATCTTTTTTTTATCAATTATAATATACATAAAATGTTAAAAGTGTATTCTACTTTCTTACAAATGCTAACATACTAATCTCATAGTTAAAATATATCGTTACTATGCAACGAAACAACGGCTGAATAGATCTGCATGGAATTTGGAACGAAGTCAGGTTACAGTCTAGATTATCGCCTAAGATTATTATAACCACACGGACGTAATCCAGCACTAGAACTATATAAAAATTTAATGTGATTCGTTTATAATAGACACCATATGAAGTTCAGTTTTCAATTGGTGTAGTGAACTCAAGGAGTGAGACGCGGCCACAAAAAGAATATGCAGATGACACGTCCGCTCTCACATGCGCCACGCCAAATAAAAATAAACACACAGACAAGCCGACCGAAGCCAATTGGGTGTCGACTTTGGTGGCTACTATTCCCCGACAGTTAGAAATGTATAAAGTTATATAAAAAAAACAATTATCTTAGACATTTAATACGTCTTTTCCGTTTTCTCATATAAATTTCTCCGTTTATTAAAATATATGAAGAAGCGATTATATATTTTGATGCAATTCTTTCATTCAGTTCTCTGGTCAAAGCTTGTAAGTGTACTTGATCGTATACGCAACTCGACTGATGACTCAGAATGGGGTCTGCGCAGCTTTGTTTTGCAACTACACACCAAGTTGCGCTCGCCTTTTACGGCCTTACGACGACCGCTATATTATTGCTTGACGACTGATACTTCACTTGAGACTTGCCCGACTGACAGAATGTAATGTTTTTAGTGGGTATCTTAATATGTTGGCTGTAGTCTAATCGTCCCGATTTTGTAGTTGAAATGTTTTTTAATTCAAAATATTCCCTCGAGTGTGGCAAGGTTAATTGACCTTCTTAGTTTTTTTAGTCTAGTTCAGTTTCTCATATAGAAGCAGTAATAAAACAGCAATAAGTCATCTAAAGAGAATTAGAGCAAGGGCGCCACACTCAGGGACGCACTTTAGCCGGTCGGCAAAGTCTACAAATTCTCTCTGACGCGCGGATAAATGCAATTTGTAATATGAAACCAATCTATGCAAATGTCGAATTGGTTTTACAGTGAAATGAAGTATTTCGCGAAACCATATAAGATTAATTTGGATTATTTCGACTAGTCTCTGTATGTATATAAATACTAGGATACTATGTATATTTATGTACAGTGTGAAGGTAATACGAACAATGCTCCACTATATAACATATCTACGATGTGTAAGTGTGTTAGAACAATGGATAGGCGCGTTCACGGTACTGTTGGTCCATTTAATAAACATATATAACATAGTATATTTTAATATAATTCAGCACAAAAGTTTAGGTCTTTAATGATTCATAACCGCTTATTAAAAAATGTTGAAATGTTCTTTTCTCCTAGTTATGGTATTTTGGGTATGCGACTATTATTGTTATTTTTTACATTAAGTTTGTTTATTTTCGTATTAAGGTATAAAATCCTTTGAGATAGCGAGCTCAATCTCCTTTAAATTAGTCTTCATTTAGGCAAATTTGCAGCGGAAGGCGACAAGCCATCTCGGCCACCTAAATCAATGGACTGGTTGAGTTTATTATGCTTTATGTCGATGCCATTTAAGTATAAATTGGCTTGCAGGCTTACTCTCGTCTCTAGACAAATAATGGTCCCGAGTTCAAGTGTAACAAAGCCATTTGAGTAGCCACAGAATTGACGTTGATTTCCAATTTGGTGACCCGAGTTCATTAGGCCAATGTACATTTGAAACCAATTTAGACTATACATAGGTAAAAAGATTCGCTACATGTATTTTAATATTGCTATTACGTTTATTATTCTGAAAACACATTAATCTGTGCTTCTTCCACCTTTCACGTATATTAATAAAGTTTTTATCTTTTATGTTATAATGCTTTTCATTTCAAAGGTATTTCACATAACCACAAACTAACGTGACATTTTGAATAATAAAATAACATTTAATTAATATTTTACATTTTGTGAAAGCTTCGTACTAACAGTCAGTTCACTTTAAACAATTTATAATTAATATACGCAAAATGGTAGTTGTAATAATTGTTACGTGTAATAATTAATATTGTTTTACTAGTTAAAAATAAAATTATGTTGCGAGAGTGCACGTCTGCTAGAGGTCCGCTCGGAAGTCACTAACTCTGTATAATTATAATCATTTGCCGGGTGCAAGGAGACCTCGACCACTTTATTGTCAGTACAACAATTAAGTCTCCAACTGGTCCTAATTTAGCTTTTTTTTTAATACGACCTGAGGTTCAAGAAGAAAATATGCTACCTTTTTAAAGTGGTGACTTTCGGTCATTAAAAATACACAAATCTTATTCTTGTTAGTAAGTAAATTAAAGTAAACGTTGTTTGTATACGCAGAATTTAGTGTATCTATTAAATGTTTTATTCATTATCATCATCATCAGCTCACTATACGACCCCACCGAGGGGCTCGGAGCCTACCCCAAGTTAAGGGCGATTAGGCCATAGTCAACCACGCTGACCAAGTGCGGGTTGTATCACGATGCTTTCCTTCTCCGTTAGAACGTCGGAAATCGAAAAACCACATTGGTACAGTCAGCGTCATATAGATCGTCACAGACAAGATATGCAAATATATAGGTACATCAAAAGTAATCAATTATATCGGTACAACAAAAGTCTTCAAAATAATAGATACATTCACCCTGCTCAAAAACATCGGTACATACACAGCGTCAAATATATGAGTACATGCAAGATGCTCATAAATATCGTAGCAGCCACAGCGTCATAAGTAACGAAGCAGTCAAGATGCGCAAAAATATCGGTACATTTGACAAAATTGAACTCTATCTCTATATACTTGTGATACAATTTGGAATAAACTACTTCTGTTACGTTCATTTGACACTTTGTATTAACATTATAGGTTGTCCGGAAAGTTCGTTCC